>NC_084663.1:76782441-77105850 GCF_028389875.1 Rhea pennata
TTAGGACAGCTGCACTGCAGCCATTGCCTCAACCATAAATCGAGCTGAATCCTCATTCATGGTCCCAGCTGCCTGGAAGTGATACAGCTTGGACATGCTGATAGAAACTCCAGATCCCAAACACGTTATAAAATGTGTGTTACCCTGTAACTTATAGGATCATTTGGCTTGAAAGGACATTCTATTTCCTTCCTACCACTGATTAATAGCTACATTTCTTATTCTGCAAGTTGCTACTGATTTTTTTTAAAATCTGATTTGAATTAAGAAGAGCTACCTGCCAGAGGGGATGAGGAGCAGAGCTATCTTCTCCAGGAATATAGTTGTCAGAGTTCAAATAACAAGTCCTGGGGGCATTCAAAACAGGAGAGAAACCAACAGATCAACTGGAAAACACTGTGAGTAAACAGACTGGGTAGGATACTTATTTTATTTATGCATATAAACAAATGCATATGCAAATGAAAACAGTGGTTGGATCCCTCTGCAACAAGATACTTAGCCTATTTTTCACCAAATGTTTTTCGAACACACTGGAAAGAAAAGGCTCTGTGAGTTTGGTTCACAGTCATGGAGCTTCTCCATCTTTGTTCAAGACAGACACATCCTTCTAAGTTTCCTCCTATGTTTTCTCAGAACACATGAAAATCCATTAGAAAACAATGTCTTTATGAGTGGGCTTTACGAAACACCCAGCCCTCCTTTGTGCTTCTCGTATGACGTATGCCTGGAAAGGCAGTGGTGGGCAGCAGCTAGGAGAATCCCCTCCCAAGCTCCAAATAGCCTCCCTCTCCTCTGACCTGGGCAGCTGCAAAAGAAAACCTGAAATATTTCAGTGAAGCCTAGTTTATCAGCTTAATGGCTGTTTTACCACCTATAGAGTAATTCTGTCTCACTTGCTGCTCAGAAGGTTAACAACAGATAGATACCATGGTTTGTTAAATAGAAAACATTCCTCATAAAAATTTGTTCTATTCATTATCTCCCCTACACAGAGAGTGAAGGGAGCCTGGAGGGTGCTGATAAAAAAGGATCGTGCTCCACAAATGAATGGAAAGGTGCTGTGCCCAATCTTCAAAACTTGTCACTTGGAATAAGCAATTCATTGTGCAGATAAACTATTTCTGTGGTTGCTATTTAAAGGAGGAATGCTTGGTTACTCTTTCAGGGAGGGTGAAGAAAATTGAGGAACATTTGAGGAAGATGTGGACTGAATACAAAGGATAGGGACAAAAGTAAAGATAGTGTTTTTACCATTGCTACTTTTTAGCATATATCTCATCTCTAAAAATAAGTGTGTTAATCATTTGTTAGCCATTTCATGCCAAAATGAAATGCTTATTTCCTGAAAGTACTGCACCTTTCCAGCGACATGAGAAAGGTTTTTGTAAAGTCAAATTTTACATTTCAAAAAGCACATGTATCATATTCTGAAGAGTTTTAGAGATGTCCTCTGATCATCATGTGTAATTTTATTTACATACACTTGTTAAAGATGTACATTGCAGACCCTGCAGCACAGGATCAGACTGGGCCCTCTGCTGCACTCATTTGAGGCGTTCAAATCACTAAGCAAAGTTTGACTTAATATCTAGTCTGCATAAGAAACTTGAACACCTACCTCCAAAATTGTGAAGTATCAATGCCAAGTCATTTCAGACTCTTGTTTTCCCACAAAGGTATCCAGATCCTCAGCAGGGAAAATGCACCAGAATCAATGCATCTATGCTAATTATGACCAGCAGAAGTGCGGACCTAAGATCTTAGCAATAGTACCTAAGAGTAGGTACTATTTATAGCATCTATAAGAACTCTTTTAAGTGCAAACTTCCATGAGATCTGTAAAGACACTCTCACTGTACCTCTGAAGCTACTTCAATGCCTTTACAAAATAAGTGGTTGTACACATTCAGACTTATTAATTCAGTCTGTTTGCTATATATTTGACTATTTTCTTTTTTGTTCTCAACACTGTATTATCTGTTCTGAATTTGCAAAGACCATCACCACCTTCATTCATTCCCTGCTATTTACAGATACCCAAACTGCAGCCTTGCTGCCTCCCACTGAAGTCACTGGCAAATCACTCTTTGAATTCAGGAGTGTGGATGCAGTCAGCCTGGTGCGTTAACACCTACAGGAAACAGCTATTCCTTAGCCCAAGGCAGCCTTCCTCTTGTGAAATCCCTGTATCATGTGGAACTCCACTGACTATAACTAAGGATGTTAATCATAAGCGTAAGAATGCATAAGGGTAAAGCAAGCTCCCAGATGAGAAAAGAAGTAAAAAGATGCATATTTTTCCAGTGTAAAATATTCTGAAGATAGAAGTCAGTGGTACGAGATTAACCTCTGAAGAGCCAGTCTCTGCCTGACTTTCTAGTTAGAGCAGCACACTTACCTGCCTTAGACTGCACACGTTCAGAAATATCCTTGTCTGCACTTTCTCATCTTCAACAGTCTGTTGAACATAATCTGTTTCTTTCACATTTATTTTCAGTTTTTCCTGGCTTATACGAATGAACTCCTTTATCCATTCTTGTAGTTCTTGTCTGTTTTGCACAGAGAAAAAAGCATGATGCAGGAAGCTGAAATGATTCAGTTATTTTATTTCTTCTACATTATCCTTTTGCTTCTGAAATCTTCAGCTTTATGGAAGAAAAATTATTTCATCCTGCAGTATTTTATTTTTCTATAGAATCAGAAAGTCTGAATTTGGCAGAAGAGTTTCTAAAATCCTAATATGTTTTGTCGCCGATAAGAAACAAAGGATTCATTTTAGATGTCGATTAACAAACACATATACTGAGAGAGAGAAAAGAGCTGTCATTCCATGACTGTACATAGGTATCTCCCAGTCTGGTCTCACAATCACTCCGTGAGGAAAATAAGTATTAGTCCTACTCCACAGTTAGAGATCTAATATCCAGGAAAGATAGACAGGTATTTGCATGATGTCATTTGGTCTGCTTCATCTTCTTCTACACACAGGTCAGAGTGAGAGGCTCTACTCTTTTGGGCAAAACAAGTACACAGTTAGGAACCTGCTTTGACTCGTCACTGAAGAAACTTCTGTCTCACCTCAAGGATTACGTGGGGAGATCTGTGCTTTTGAAGTAGGCATTTAAGTTTGGTGCCAAGAACTTGGTGTTGAGAATATACCAAGTGCCAAAAATCACTATTTCTTGAAACCTCATAGAAATTCAGAGATGGAACAGAGATTCCTTTGCATGTCTTCTATGCACCTGGCCTGACGTGCTACTCCTTCTGTGAGGGAACTGTCTCCTGATGCTGCAGGTCTGCAGCTGTGACTGTTCCCTTGACTCCTGCTCAGGCTCTGGGCCTGACACAGGGCTCACGCTGAGGCCTGGTGTGCGCTAGGAGCAGGGTTGTTGGGCTAAAGCGAGAGCAACACGTATGCCAGACACTCGGGACGAAAAAGGGAATGAGATCCACTATCTTTGCAGTTTTATAAGGAACTGCTTGTTATTGTCTAATAAGAGTGAAACTCTTTGGAATTACGTAAATCCTTGCCCAGTGACAGAAACCAGCAACAGGGGTGGCACAGACCAAACGTCCGAGCTGGAAGGTGCAAGCACATCCGCGTGCCCAAGCCATCCTCCTGGCAGATCCAACAGCAGCTGGACTGCTGAGAGTCTTGCATGGCCAGGTGCAATTTGAAGGCCACCACATTCTGATGGAGGAGCACTCTCAAGGTCAGTTGGGTAACAATTTTGCTCACAAGCGTGTGATAGTAACAACTTAGCAAGTTAATGAATCAGTAAACTAGTGAATTAAATAACTAAAGAATCGTTAATTCTAACAGGCTAATCTGCAGCAAAGAGAATAAATCCTTGTTTGCTCGTTCACGTTTGTTTTTTGTTTCTTTGCTTAATGAGCTTGTAAAAATAAAGTTTGTTTCACACAGTACACTGTCCTGTAATTTGAGAGCTCACCATGAATCATGACAGCAGTGCATAACAAGGTCTGGTCCATGTCCTATAATAATACAAATAATAAAAAGTGAGCCTGCCAAAGCCGAAAATTGTTATTTGCAGAGATGCAAGATGGACAGATTTGTTTAATGGACCTGGAGCAATCCCAGGTGGATTAAGCCTAAATGCATGAAGATTTTAGAAGTGAGAGTTTTCTGGAAAAAACAAAATCTCTTTATTTCTTGTTGCATTTGTGTTCCTGTTCCTACAGAATAACACAGATGCAGGACATGTTTACTATGCTTAATAATGCTTCCTAGCCCTTTGGGAATGCTCTAGATGTTAGTTGGCAGATGGTGGATGATAACCTTAGAAGCGATAAAACAAATATTTTCAAAGCCCTATGCACAAAACTACAGGTGGAGAAATGGTGTGCCTTTGAAGCTTGTACCATTGTGGTCATTGAAGAACAGCCATGCTCTTTCAGGCTATTCTTTCTCGATCTTTCTATCATTTCTTGATACATTTTTCCGGGGGTTAATTCACATCTCTGGTGGTATTGTCTATGTCTACACAACAGAAAACCTGGCTCTGCAGGGAGTTTTGCATGAAAGTCTATTCATAGAGAGAACCTGCAGGCAGCCTCCTAATCTCAGGAGCGACTTTGGTCTTTCAATTATTTCACTGCTAAACAGGAAATTAATTTTCAGAGCTCCAGTAATTTTATCTCTTTCTTGCAAGAAATGTGATTTTTTTTTTTTTTTTTTTTTTTTTTTTACTGAAAATAACAAATGAATTCCTTTTTGCTACATGGCATAGGTAGAATTTGTTGCCTTTTTTTTTTTCTTCAACTGGAGTGACTCTATTAAAGAAATTCCATGTGAAGGTGTTTTGAGCTCTTTACAATACATCAACTAGAAAACTGCATCATCCAGATCTGAGTGCTAAATGATGGCATGAGGAAATGAAAGCTGGGGTGAGAAACCTAAGAAATATTGAGACTCTCTAATGTAGGTCTTAATAGGCGATGATAACCTACCCATTAAGTCCTCTATGTAAAAACAACAACAAAACAAACAAAAAAAAACCCCCACAGTAAAATGTGCTTATATTTAAAGGAGCTTCTTCAGTACTTTACAGGAAGAATCCCAATAAAGGCTCTTCAGTGGGTCACCATAAGAAGGTACAGATGGCTTACTTGGCCATATGACACATATTGTAACAAACACAATTTTTATAGCAACAAACAGTCTCCTAAGGATGCAGTGAATCCTCTCATGAATATTCTAGAAATGTCTTATGCAGGCCCAGAGTATTGCTTCCACTCTCCTTTCCCACATAGAATAACATCGCTTTTCCCAGAGAGGGACTCATCCAAGCCACCGTGTTTCCGTATTGGTGGGAAGGGAATACTGAAATCACTTAGCTTGCTGGTGAAGTAAGGTGTCACTTTACATTGTGCTGCATGTGAATGAGAAAGTAATGCTGAAATACCCCTTGCCTGAGTGCCAAAATACAAAGCAGGACCATCCAAACCAAGCTGAATTGAGCCAAACCGCATCTGAACTCGTCTCTGTTTCTGTGAGCAGCCTTTGAAGGTGACAGGTGAGAACATTCCCTCAGATCTGGCTAGACTCAAATTAGGCAAGCGAGTTAGAGCACCTTTTGGAAATTCCCCACCCCTCCCTTGCTTTGAAGGGCTGGTGGCCTCTTGCTGGTCCAGGAAGGGCAGCAGGACACTGCACTGCTAGCAGCTGGCTCAGGTCTGCCACTGCAGGCTGCGTTCATTCCCCTTGCAGTGCACCAGCAGGAATAAGAAATGTGAAGGCCTGGCTAAGGAGCCCTGTAACAACCATCCCAGCTGCAAGAGGGGCTGGAAGGGTTTTTTTCCTCTCTTGTCCCCTACATTGCGATGCTGGAGCTGGGCAACGTCCAGTCCTGTGATCATTTCTGAATGTGTTTCACTCTCCTGCAGGAGATCTTTTCATAACCTCCAAGCACACTCCTCGTATTACTCTATGTATATTTGTTCCTGTTTCTGCTGGCCAAATTCCTGGCTGCCTCTTGCTAAGAAACACAAATGAAACCTGGCAGTAACCGGTCTTTTGAACAAACCAGACTTGATCTGAAATCAGTCATGCTTTGTCCTTTCTGTCTGGCTGTGTAAGAGAAGACTGACAGCGAACACCTGAGCTCCGTTTTTGCTTTGGCTTTGGTGCCAACTAAATTAAACAAAACCTACAATTCTGATAGCGGGGTAGAGAGTATATTAATGGATCTGAAGAAAGAAATTGCCTTGTGGGAAGTCTGTGAGCTTTTAGGGCCTGCCTGTGCCTAATATGGACTCATCGTTATATGAACATTACATATACATGCCAAGCAGTTGACTTTCAGATGAAAGTCAGTCAGGAAGGTGGGGGTCCAAACTTATTCATAACCTACTCAGCACTCAGTGCTACTGCATAATTATTTTTACATTCAAAGCACTCTGTAGAACGGATAAGGCATATTTCATAATGTCCTTCTGCAGTTAATGAATATGATGGAGAGGAATTTCGTCAGTGGGCTTTCTGCCTCATCATATGTGCTCTGCTTTTTCAGCGGTTCCAGGGGAATGTTTTCTGGTGTTTATAGGCATCGTTTCAAAGATCTCTTTCCCACAGTTCAGCTTCAGAGGAAAAGGCTCAATTTCTTTATTATAATAAATCCCCATCTAACTGAAATGCCTGGCAGGATTCAGTGGTACTCCCCTGCTCTAAACCAAGTGAACGGTTTGGAGCTCACCTGTCCTCATGATTGTCTTCCTAGTGTTCATCTATATTATCCAGAGGAGAAAGCTTTGAATAAAACCACTGCAAGGCCCTAAGCTGCCTCTCACGTAAAAGCAAGTGGATCCAGCTGCAAACAGTCATTCAGGATCCCTGATCTTCCAGGTTCATGAATGATTCAGTCTGAAAAGTCAATCACTTGGTATTTTTACCTCATTGTGCCTTGCCACTGTATTAATATAAAATGTATACCGGGGGGTTAAACAATGTTGGTATTTAAAATTGGCATACCTGTGCCTTCCTCCTTCTCACTGACTCAGCTGATATTTTACCCCCAGCTCCAGTGAGTGCTCAACAAAACCCATGAGTTACTGAATCTATCCCAGAAATTCAAGAATTCTTCATCTTTAAGGATCACCATTTTCATTAGAGCTTTAAATGTTTGCATACACATAAACAGAATTAGAATGAATGGCTTATTTTCGTTTATAGCATCAGATGATAGGAAAATATACACAAAATGGAAGAATTCATAAGAGTTTGATTCTGACAGTAAAAATCAAGAATTTGTTTCAAAATTTATCAGTGGTTGTGGTGTAATTTATAGCTGAATATCTTTTTTTATGTATCTATTTTAGGTGCTTCCAGAGGTCCCACCCCAGCCTTTAAAGTCTGTAACGTTTTTATTTCTAAAATTTGCAGGAAGTAGAGAAGTGGTGCAAAAGGATGACTGAGGGAACTCAACTTGTGACCACTGGCCAGATTCAGAACTTGCACAAACTGGGTATCATAGTGCTGGCGAAGTAGTTAACTGGCTGCAGATCAGTGCCTTCCTTAGGTAGATACGAGATTTCTCTGCTAGTGAGGGAGAAGAGTCCATCCTGGAGACAGCTGCTGCAGTGAGCACATTCACTCTCTTGAAGGGCAGCCAGTGATTCTGCCATGGCCTTTTGCATTATGGCTATCAGGTAGGACACACACCCAGGCAGTGGGTGTGCGAGACACTCACCTTCAGGCAAAGAGAATAGAAACTCACCTCTTTAAGTCTAAGCATAAGAGTATGAATGACTGTGAGACTACAGAATAGGCAGTGGAAGTAAAAGCTTCATGCTAGAGCTCTCTCTTCCAGGATTATTTGTATGTTTTGTACTAGAAAGTAATTATTTTCCTGGAAAATAAATAGTGATGGTTTTTCTTTTGAACAAGCAATCTCACATACTCAAATGAATGCTGCAGTATTCCTTTAGCTATTAATTTTCAGTGGAACGGTTAAATTTTTTCTCTTGGCCAAAAGTTTCTTAGCTGCATTCTTCTGAGATAATGGTTCAGATTATTCATGTTGCTTTGCCCTGGGGCTTTTCTGTGGGTGAATCTGTACTTAATCCTTGTTTGCTCACTAGCACATATGGCCCTTCTTCTTCCCTCCTCCCTCTTCTTCCTCTGTACGCATGCTTTTCAACCTGATAATATTTCAATTCCATCTTCTGGTGAGTGAACGTTCTTTGTTGTTCATTTATGGAAGCTGTTTACAACACAGGCTGCCAAGAGTCACCTAAATAACCATGCATGTGATCATTTGGCGATTTATCTTGCCCGTAACTTACTTATATTAAAGGGTCAGAAGAATATGGCACTCTAGAAAAGGTGGAGTGGAGAAAACTATGACTATGAAAGAAAATTGTACGTCACCAAGCCCTACTTTAACTTTTCAAAGATCCCCTCCCATATCCTGTCTTAATTATGGTTCTGATGAATTCTGATTTAGTTCGTAGGGCAGCAACAGCAGGTGTGCATGGTGTCACTCTGAGAGCAAAGGAAGGGAGCAGCCTGACTTGATTCAGGCACTCGTTTGCAAAAAATAAAAACTCTATCACATACTAGGATATAATACTGGATTTTTGTCAGAATTATAAACAACTTGTCATGAATGTATTAAGTGGATTATAAGCTTTTTGCTGATGTCTGTTAGGAGTGAGCTAATACAATCTGGTGCTCATACCACACAGGTGACAGCAAAAAAGCTCATCATCCCAAGACAGGAAAAAGAGGAATGGACACAATTTAGTTAGAGGTGGCTGAACAATCCATTTGATACAAATCCCTTCCATCTCTGTTGGCTAATTAGCCATAGGAATCATTTGATCTCATTTCTGCAAAATGTTCTAGCTGACATTGGTTAACAAGAGTTTTATGTAACGATATTTTTGCCCATAGCTTTCTCATTAACTGTCTGAGGGCAGCCTTGCTCCTGGCATTCTTTATTTGTAATTTGCTGTTCATATAGTGCTGCTACCAGCTTAAGTCTCAGCGTGTTCATTTGGTTGTCTCCTCATCCAATCATACTTAAAAGACAAAGGAGGACTTGAATAAGTTTATCAGAAGTGAAAATTCATGAAAACACAGTCACCTGAGAATTCACAACACTTTCAGGGCAAACACATATTGGCATGATTAATTTTAAGTTTTTTAATGAGTGTTATTGCTAAAAAAAAGCAGCTTGTATGAATATTCATGGGAGCAAATAAACTTTCAAATACCAGACTGAACTAATTTCATTAGAATGCATTTTCATAATGGCATTTCGAAGTAGTCTCACAGCTCTCATTTAAATTATTTAATTTTTTAAATGCATTATTACTTCCTTCCCCATCTGCTAGTACAATAATGTATCATTGGTACTCTGAATAGTACTGAATAAAGTAAAGTCACCCAAACAATTCTTGAAACAAATACAAATAAGAGACAGGCATGGTTCTACATGTTCTGTAGTTCTGTAAAATATTGTGGAGGACTTAATTATAGAATGTTATTTTTGCATGTTAGTAGCCAAATTTACTAGTTAAACAAAAAGATATGATAGTAGAAAAAATAATCCGCAGGATAAAACTATAGTAACAAAGAAACTGCCATGCTGAAGAACCATAGGATTTGCATTTAGCTGAGAACTGACAGAGCATCTTCCTTTATACCGGAATTTTATTTGTGAGGTCTGTGCTGTTGTCCTAAACAGTTCATCTGACTGTGCCAGAAGCGTGTTAGGGAGTAGTCACAGAGTCTGCTTTGCCAGCAGATTCATGGGTCGCCTCAAAGAGCGAGATCAAAACCAGCATCTAGGAGCTTTCACCTCCACTCACACATTTGAACTCAGAAGACAGTATCTGCTAAGAAGCCAAGATGCTGAGGGCGATCTGCCTATATTATAGTCAAAGCAACAAAGTTAAAATGGCAAAGCTTTTTAGTGGACATCTGCAAGTCAGAAATCACCACAAGAAGGCACTCAGTATTGAGTTTGTTGGCATTGTTTTGTGGTTTGCAAGAGTCTTAATATCTTATGCACCTTCCTCTTTCCTAAAGATATAAATTTAGGGCTCAGGATTCTTCTAATGTGACTATAATGATGCCTACGTCATGCCTTAATAATGCAGAAATCTTTTACGTGCACAGCACGGGTCTGTGTTGCTTGAGCTAATGCAGTGGTAGCACTAGCAGCCATCGCCCTCTGTGCAGCCGGGCCGCAGGAGACCATGGCTCAGGCCCTTTCCCTTGCTTCCCAGCAGCGCTAAATAGGCAGCAGGAGGGCTGCGTGCAGTGCCAGCCTTGGAGGCCAGGGCGCTTGGGCCATCACAGGCTCTCTGCTGCTGTGGTTGCAAACCCGACTCTCCAAGCCGTCTCTTTTCAGCCACCTCCTCTAGTCCTCCTGCTCCATATGTTTTTTCAAATCAAAATTAGCTTTTTTCATCTTTCCACTTCCTCCCCTTCTCCTTTTCACCTTTGGGAGACGACCTTTCTCTATTCCAGGCCTTTTATCCTCACTTATCATGCCCCCGCCTACATTCTCCATATTATATCAAATCTCTCCACCATATACTGTCTTCTTGCTTTATTTCAGGCCCTTACATGGCCCTTTCCTGCTGCCTCCATGGGTTACTTCCTCCTCCTCCTCCTCTTCCTCACTGCCTTGCCCACTGGCAGATGGCTAGCTGAGAGCAACAGTCTCTCCTGCCTTCAGAGTCACTGACAGGAATGACAAGAACAAGGTGAGGAGGAGACTCAGCAGTGGACTTGTCTTCACCAGCCCAGATCTATTTGTCACAAATGACGAATACCTCCAAAAGTAGATGTGTATCGTGAAACAAGACACAGCAGGACCCATTCTGAGTAGTACCAACAACCTGTTCCAACAGTCACAGAATCACAGAATGGATGCATATTTTAGTGCAAGAAAAAAAAATGGTGCTTTTAAATTTAGTTTGTGTTTTTAAATTTAGTTCATGGCCTACTTTTTCTCTGTGTTAACATGTTGATTCTTGGCCCAGGACAGGTAAATAAAAAGCAAGACATCCACAGAGATTCCTCTGAATTATAAGAATCTATCTTTACTTTTTATCCTAGAGTTCAAGTACATATAACCCTTTTCAAATAATGCTGAATGATACTAAAAAGCTTGTGATTTTGAGGATTTCTTTGTGGTTCGCAGATTAAGTACAGCCAGGTCTGTCATGATGTAGAGGTATCATTCTGCTTTTCTTGGACTGCTGATAAACATCCATGTAGTTGTTCCTGGTTTTGTTTTTTTCTCATGAGTCACATTTACTTGCTCGCTGAGCTTCTCTTAAGCCTATCTTTTCTCTATCCATATTTTTGCGAAATATGAGGGCCTCCTCAGTGGGTCTATTTCATACATATAAATCGTATTTTGACCTGCATTTCTCTTATTGATTAGCCTGACATTTATTTTCTTCTTAGAAGGTTTCTTAGAACATCCTTCTTGGAGAGAATGTGCATTGATTTAGCAAACGGCTCATAATTTTCTTGTCCTTGGTTCAGCCTTATTACTTGTTATCCTTATTATCCTTATTACTCTATTCAAGTTCTTCAGTGAAACTATCTGGTTGCAAACAGCAACAGGGGGTCAGTAGGTGTAGCGCTAAGCTGTTGTAACCTTTTAGGGGCGGAGGCTGTGCTTGAAGTGTGGGGCAGAGTTTGTAAAAGCTTTGTGGAACAGTCTGGTAGTGTTTCTGCTGACAAGTACAAGGCCAACATAGGATGTTCACAGACACTGGCTGCTACTGTGAGCTTTTAGAAGATTTAGATCATGGATTAAATCAATAAGATAAGCATCTACCTATATGCTACTTACCTCTCCATCCTCACTAATTGATCCCTGTTGATATACAACTATTGAAATTCCAGTCACTTTGGCATTTATTCCTAGATTGCCAACACCAAACTGTTGAATGTTTTCAGATCTCATTGTGAGTGTTGACCATAAGGAGGGACTTCAAGCATGTTGACTTGCTCAGAGAGATTCTATATGAGATAGGTTAAAAAAAAGATAAACTATTATTTCTAGACATATTTGATTAAACTGTATGGGTCTGACCAAATGATACATTCAACATTTTTCTGATCATTGACCATTGACCATTTACTAAGATTGAAGTTAAGAGCATAACAGCAGGAGTGAAATCAGAGGAGAGGATCAGAATGCCAGTGAAAGAAAATAAGATATGGTGATTCAGAGGGGACACTGATACAGACACTGAATACATTCAGAAACTAGGATCACCACAGATAAGAACTGAGGACTTCAGTGAGAAGATGCAAATAAATGTGGCATAAATTAGAGAATCTTGGTATTCAGTAATTTGATGTCTTTGATATGCTAAAAATAATTGAAACTACTCATCTAACAAGATTTATAAATCTTTATAATTGCAAAATGGTATCCTTGTTAGGATGCTGCTAGATTCTTAGTATTTAGCATCTGGCAAGTTAAGGCACCAGATATTTTCCTGCTTTGATTTTGGTAATAGTAGTGAAGCTATTTTCTGAACAGAATTTCAGGGCAGAAATGTGCTATACTTGCATAGATATTTGTACGTAACTAAGCTGAGAGGACTGACAGATCTGGAGCTGCTCTGTCATGTTTATGTATCCTTGTTATTAGGTTGTTTGCACTACAATATATTGTGTTTAATATAGTTGAGTGTATGTTGGAAAAGAAAGATGGCTCACAGTGACCATTATTATTTTATTTATTCTTTAACTAGGATGATAGAAAGGATTCGAGGACAGGAAAGGGTGAAGAGGACAAAAAAAACAAGAGGAGTCTTACTTGTCTAAAAAGTCACCCTATCTCAGCAGAGGAAGGCACTAGCTTAGGTCAACTAAAGTGAAACTATTGCACACCTGAAGGAAGAAATAACATGCGTCTTTTGGGGTGATAATTCATCAGCAAAGTCAAACAATTCATGTAAGACTTGTTTTTTGAGAATATGCTTTTCTGTCAGTCAGTTATTTCTATATTTCAGCAAAAAGTGCTTTGATTTAAGAAGGATATTTAGCTATGATATATCTCACTTGTCACAGGCTCCCAAACAGAAAGTTTGCAGAGAACGGAATGCAGAATGCAGAGCAATTTGGCAGAGACACAAAGCATTGCAGGATGGGGCTCTGCATCAGAGCTGGGAACTAGGAGAGCTGTTAAATTCCATGCAGGTAAAAGGTCTGTCATTAAAGAGAGGAACTCGGCGAGCTCAGAAGAAAAGGTACAGCCAGATCTTCACCCATGACAAGCATATCTGGAAATGCAACATGCCAAGGCTATTTTTCCTTTGATGATATAGGCTGTTCAGAAACGACCAATAATTTGAGGTCTTTCTGTTATTAGATACCCAAATGCAATTCAATTAAAGGATATGATTTTTCTTCCCCATTGAAAAGAAAGTCTTAGGCACTGTCTGGCATTGGACACCCAGAAATCTCAGTATTTTGGTCACATCTGAAAAGCTTAGCTAGTGTATCTAAGAAGCTGTATCAGAATAATGCAAGACAGAGTTCTCATGTATCCCCCCGGGACTGCCCAGGGAAAAGGCTTTCCGAGTCAGATGAGACATTCTTCTTTATTCAGTCCTTATAAAGCTTAAAAAAATCCTTAAATTTTAACTTAACTTAATCTGACAACTTTTTTTGAGCTAGTAAGAATGCGTCTTCCTAATCTGTCCAGATCAGACAGCAAGTATGAGACTTGCACCCTACTTCTCTGTAACTCACTTCCTCTTGATCCTTCCTTTTAAATTCACACTGTTGGCTTGACAGCTCTCCTCATCAATACCTGCACACTCTGTTATTGACTCCAGACTAACATTTTGTCTGAAATTTTGTTTCTCTTTTATGTTTTTCTATTCCCTACCCTCTGAATAATACATTTGCTGCCTCTATTGAGTCCTGTTTTCACTAAACCTTTATTGAAGTGAACAAAGTTAAATAATAATAGAAATACATATGAAAGATACTATAGAAAATAAGGTGAAATGTTTCCCTCTTTAGTAGCCCATTCAATACTTTTACAGTGACTAAGATCAAGTATCTGACTGAAATTTGTTTTTGAAGTTAGTTCAGTATGAAAGTTGTATTATTTAATCAGGTACAAATGCAGTCCTGCTCTGACAGTGGCTTGGTAAAAATGATATCTCTGGTTTCTATTTTTATTATGACTCAGTAGCTCCAGTTCATGTGTGTTATTTAGAAGAGAAATATCTTTTTACTGACTACCACCTGTCTAGCAAAATTCAGCTTGATCCTGCAAATCAAGCTGCCCTCTTTCCTCATTTATCTTAACCAGGTAACAGTTTGAAGTTCGGCAAGTCACCTCTGAAGTCTCTTTGCTGCCTTCTCCCGTGCCATATCTCTACTATTATCAAATGCATAGTCTGCTTCACTGGGTTCATCATATTCTGCTCCCACTTACATGTGTGGCATCCCACTGACTTTGTCAATTTACCCACCAACAGCAATCTCGGGTTACTTTTCACAGCCTTACATTATGCTGCAGAGAGATTCGTACCTGCATTTTGTACTGGTGATGCACAGGAGAGAGCAGAGGGTGGCTCATTCTCTCCATGCTCACTGACATTGCTGCTCCCAAACATGTGAAAAGCTGGTTACGTGAAGCTGTGTACGCGGTTCTGAATTAGCACAGGGAACAACTGCTCAGTAGCAAGCAATTCTGATATAAGAACTTTCCAGAGTAGACTTCTACTTGGTTCAAAAGGAAATGAATTTGTGCGTAAGCACGATAGTCCAATGGGCCGGCAAATATCAGAACCGAGTTCTTCTGGTGACTGGAATCATAATATTAAAAACTAGAAAAAAAGTTGTTTCTCTCTCCTTCTGCAGAAAACTTTGCAATAGGCCTCTCTGTGTATACATGTAGATCCAAGTTAAGAATGTCTACATGTTATTCGTGCAACAGGTTAAATAGTTATGGTCGAAGAGTAACGTATCCACTCATGTCAGCTATCCAGTTCAGTACTAGATTCTGCACATATCGGACCAATACACATTGCAGTCATTCTATGGTTTTTCTCCTCTAACAGATTTTTTTTTCTCTCTAGAAATGATATTCCAGTTAGTAGAAGACATTTCTGCTTGAATTGTTCATTATTTCTGACATTGTTTAGACAAAATTGCCACTAGAGTTTTGAGGATCCATTGTCTAACTTTGTTCAACTGCAAAACAAGTATAGAAAACACTCCTGTTCAAGAAACAATTTTAAGAAGACATTTGAAAAGCTATGAAAATTATGTCGTTGTACAAGATAGCATGTTACTAAAATCAAAATTTTATCTCCCAAACCTCAGTATCTTTAGCTGTATGACTGAGAGGTTGATTTTTGGAACTGTTCCATTTATTCTTCAGTGGTTGTTCTGGGGACAGTTAGCAGTAGAGGAACTTCTCTACCCAATATGCTTGGCTGAAAATACACTCAAGCAAAAATAATGCGCTAAACTGTATAATCCTCTCCTAATGGAGCCTCATCCTAAATATGCCAAACATGCTTTACTATCTGCAACTTTAGAAAAACTTGAGACTGTGATATGTGTTCCATTACTTGGTGCTCTTTTTCCCACTTACAGAAAACATAGTCTCTGAAATTTAATTTACAGAAAATGTCAAATCAAACAAATTGCTGGTTATTACCTGGGAAACAATCAAAGCATTTGGTGCTCTCTTAGTGCAGATTCGAGTCCTGGTTGTCAGATTCGTATGTGAAAAGTAAGAAGGTCCTTCTTACAGTCCTTTGTGATCTCATTTTTTGAATCTGAATTTGCTGCCTCCTTTTCCCAAGGCAGCTTTAATGCCTAGTATGCTGTTTACTTTCACACAGAATGGTTGAGGTTGGAAGGGACCTCTGGAGATCATCTAGTCCAACTCCCCTGCTCAAGCAGGATCACCTAGAGCATGTTAGACAGGGTGGCATCCAGGCAGGTTTTGAATATCTCCAGAGATGGAGACTCCAGAACCTGTCTGGGCAACCTGTGCCAGTGCTCTGTCACTCTCACAGGAAATAAGTTCTTCACCATACTGAGGCGGAACTTTCTGTTGCATGGCACTACTGAAAAGAGTTCAGCCCCCAAACTTTGTAGCCCTTTATAGCTTATGCCCTGTAGCATAAGCATGTGCAATGGCTTGTGTGTTGTTGATTGGCAGTCTTAAGGCTTCCACTTCCCTTGTGCAGATGCAGACTAGAATAAGTGCTAAGGGGAGGTTAATATGAGTTCAGACTCTGCACAAAGTTACAATTTCTCTTGTTATATATTCCTGCTGGCTAAATAAGGTGTTGTACTTCAAAATTATTTTGTGGAATTAAAGAACAAGAAAAAGAAACACAAGAAATTTCCAGCTATCTTGATTATTTGGGTATTATGCATATTCAGAAGCTGAGATCGCTTAGCCTTCTAATAATACCAGTATGTTCAAGTACTGGTAGTTGAAATCATCAGCTTTGAAATTCAAGCCAACTACTTTCTTGCAGTCCATTCTATTGCAAATACTGAAAAATAATTATTCTTTTGCCTTTGCAACACTCTCTAACATATCTTAGACTGTCACATCCTTCTTCAGTCCTTTGTTATTTACGCTACCTGATCTCAATTCATTCACACTTCCCTCATAAGTCATCTTTTTCAGCCCTCTTGACAGATCTCATTGCTCTAGACTAACCTCAGTCAAATGATATCTTTCTTGAAATGTCATGTCCAAAGCTGGATACTACTCCATCTGAAACTTCCCTAGCAATGAATGGGAACAAATATTTCATGTATCTTGTAGGCCACATTTCTCTTTCTACAACACCAGACCATATTTACCTTTTTATGACTAACATAATCTTATTGATATAACTCCTGCTTTGCCTACTGTAATCCATAGGTCCTCTCTCATACAACTGCTACCCTACTAGAAGTTTGCCAGTCTAAATTTCTGCAGGTGATTGCTCCTGTCCAAGTATAATACTTTGTGTTTACCCCCGCTGAACAATATCTCCATATTTCTGATTAAGTTTGACCTGGTCTTGGTCTTACCATTGCAGTCCCATTGTACGCAGTCTCATGCCTGGAGAGGCTATAACTAGAAAACAATCAAGAATTCCATATGAAAATGGTGATGGTTTATGTAATGATACTATTCTGAGAGGAATTAACATTTAAAATGAACTGGGCTATTAATTCAAGCTGGAATGGCATTGAAAGCTTTAAAAAAGTAAATTCCTTGTAAAAGAAAATACCTCTCAATCATGGCTTTAGAGTGACCCTAATGTTTTAGAGATTATTGATAATATTTCTAGCTATGAGAAATAGTTCTGAACTGTAGCCAAACCATTATAAATCTGAAGGTCTCCAGATAGGAAGAATCAAAATCATTTGTATCATGTGCACTTCAAATGTTTTTCTACTTTGGGGAATGTTTCTCACTTCATTGGCACTTTCACTTCAAAATTATTAGTATATGTATTCATTACACTGTTTGCACTGCTATTCCTTTTACCACCCCCACCTTGCTTGCTTGTCTCACCTCCCTGCTATACCTTGCTTTACAGGCAGATTAGCAATTGCAAGGGACTACAATTACTTTTCTTTATACTGAAGCTAACATAACAGGGCGCATCTGCTTGGCATTTAGTCACTACAGAACAAATACGCTGAATAATGCTAAAGAGTTCAAAAATGAAATAATTCATTTCAAGGCACATCTGTAAATCAGATGTAAATAAGCAGATCTCTCACTTAAGATGTGCAAGAAACAAGAGATGCACTCAAATTATTTCTTAAAAGAGATGTCTCCCTTGCTGTCTTTCAATATTTCCCATCCAGGGCTCAGAGGAAGATACGAGTGGCACCACTAGCTTGTTTAGCTGCACAGTTGAGGTACAGCAAAATGACACCTTTGGGGCACTTTAAACTTCCTCAAAAACCATCTGTTCCTTTATAAAAGCAGAATTTGTGATTCTGAAGATGCTGCCCTGCTGGTGGAAACACAGCCTTCCAAATCAGAGAACTGAGATTCAGGAATAACCATCCTTTAGGATCAGAAGGGACCAAAAAAGAAAAAGAGAGAAGAAAACCAAAGAAAAATCTCACTTATTTCAGGTAGAGATTATAAAATCTGACTGCCTGGACTCAAGCAAATGGGCAGTCCCTTGTGGCCTTGTATTTTAATGGCAGTATCTGATCTGGAACAGAGACAAATATCAGAGCTCTGATATTTTTCAGCTAGCTGATCATCACTATACCCAGATAACTTTGCAGGACCAACTCTTTAGTGTTCTTGGTTCTTTGCACAATAGGGTCAAATCTGGACCCTAAAGTCAATGAAAAATTTCTTCTGACTTTCACGCAGAGCCTCTATTTCAAACACATTTCAAACATGGAACTTTGCCAGCTGTTGGAGAGACTCTCTAGGCATATCTCCTACTATATTCTCTTGCTGTCCCAATGCCCATTTATATATGCCTAAGCTCTGGGAATCTTTCTTTTAAATGATTACCTCCAACAATGAACAACAGATAAACTAGGACACAGTGCAATTTCTTCCATCCAATAATAAATGAAAATTGAAAGAGATGCTAAGGATACCATGCATCCTAATATGGATTAGCTTAAATTCTTAGGTGTGGCAGGACAAAATATTTAAAATGTACTTCAGAGTTCACTCTCTATTGGCCTTGAGGTCCCGTGCGCAATAGGTTGAAATATAAGAGAAAATGTATTTAAAGGAACTAATCTGCCTGCAGACAAGGTCATCTGCCAAGCTTCTCCTCAGGAACCATGGAAGAGCAGCCGGCCTCATGCCTCAAGAGAAATTTTGACTGTTATCCTAACCGCAAATGTATTTCCAATGAAACAAATGAGCTGTATCTCTCAGAAATGCACAAGTGTGTGGCTTGCATAAAAATGTCTGTCCCAATATATTTAAATAGCATGGAAAAGAAAATAAAACATTTTAGGTAACCTTTCTAAATTCCTAATGTTCCATTTGTGTAGCATTTTACATCCTTCAAAAGGTTATTTAGTGCTACAAGGAAGGAAATACAAAGGAAGATCGTGAGAAACCTATTAATTGTGCTACTATTTCACTGCAATCATATTTGTTGAGAAATTACATTTGAGGAATGAAAATTATGATTGAGTAGTATTTATTCTAGCTAAACTCTTTTCAACTTGTGACAGTCTGGAAAAAGAGGATAGAGGGATTACCATTTAAGCTACTGTATTTAAATTGTAGCAAAATAAAGTTCATTACTCACCGCTTCTGAAAGAAAGTTAGAAAACAGAACTATATTCAAGTTCAGCCTGTATGGAGATCACACATTAACAGAGGTACCTAGGGAATCTGCTCTCTGTAGAATCTACAAAGGCAAATTCTTGATAATATTTAGCATAAAAAGAGGCCTACGCAGCAATACTTGAAGAAAATCTTAATAAAAATATATTCCAGTGCCACAAGCTCAGCAGCTGGAGCCTGTGCCTTCTGCAGGGCTCTGCTGCCTTCCCCGCGATGTAAGCCCTAGGGACTCTTACTAGCCTCCAGGAAAGACACAGAGGAATTCTTATTAAGAGCTACGATAAGCACAATTTCCAGCAGCTGCAGGCATGTAATAACCTAAGTCCCTGCGAGTCTGCTCTACGCTGATATAAGCCACAGACAGGAGAGACCAGAGCCAAGTTCGGTCCATGGCGGTGCCACGCTGCCTAAGGACGTAGCCACTGCCGTGCATGAAAATAACTCAGACTACAAATGCTGGGTGGCAGCAGGTAACTGCTGTGTGCATTTGCATGAGGGGTGAATACCCGAAACTGAACTTCTGAACTCTCAGGCACAAGCCTGCTGCTTGCTGCTGGCTACTTGCTACCTACTGCCAGTACAGTCTGCTTGTAAATTCTGATAACGCTCGGGTTAAACAAAAGTGACGTGTCCTGAGTCTTCTAATTAATATAACCAGTAAAAGCAGTAAGAGCCAGCAGGGCCAGACTCAGGCTGGGGCTCATGACAAGTATTGAATAATCACATGTATCCTTTCAAGGCTGCAAAAGCATGAAAATTACCTGTAATCTTCCACAGAAGGGTTTCTGAAACCAGAAAGGCTGCCAGTAGTAAAAAGGGAAGGAAAGATGATGAGATCTCAGTATATCAGTGTGACTAGTTAATCCACAAGGTCAGGCACACACACTAGTAAGCTGAGCCCAACAAGTCATCAAGCAATACATTCTTGCATTAAGAATGCAATGTATCCTTAATATTATCCCATAATGTTTAAAGCAACTAAGTCACTTGACTTAAGTCTGACTATTTACTGGTTCTGAATTATTTTACCTTTTGTTACTTTTGGATATTTTCTAAAAAGTTGATTTGATCTATCCTTCCAGATTAGAAATGTCTTGGATAATTACATGCTGCTTGTTTAAAAAGCAGATGTGTGTTTCTCACTTCCACTGCGCTTTAGGCTACCACTTGTTCACAAGACTCAGCTGTAGTGCACAGGAATGCAAGCAGACATTGCCTCAATGGTGTATATTTTATACGATATTATTTCTCCTCACTTTTGCTTAGCTCAGATTTCACCGTCCCCATCTTAAAGCATGAGGAGAGTCAATGAATGAAGAAAACTAAAGGCACCTTCCTGCTTGTTATTTGACTGACAGAAGTGCTGGACTTCCAGCCTTTTTTGATAATTATTCTTTATCTATGATGCTTGAAATATTAAATACACTATGATCCTCACATTTTTGGAGGTTCCAGACCAAAAAATGACAATCTGCCAATATGCAAAAAGAGGTCTGATTGATCTTTCAATTTACACAGCCAATATCATTTGATCAGCAGTACACAGCTTTGGCATCCAGGAGGTCTGTGCTCCAGTTCTCATTCTATTACTATTTGCTACATTGCATACTTCACTTTCCTACTTGTAAAGTATGGATAAGGTCACTGCTCTGATTTGTAATAAGCTTAAAGATCCACTGGTGAAAAGTGCTAGATGATACCTAGAAATTACAGTTCCTTTATAAAGAAGAGAAAATTTACCACAGGATTTGTACAGTTCTGACCCACTTGTGATTTGGGCTCCACTGTTCGATCTCTTTTGAATTCTTCTCCTCCAGGTTTTCTACCTAGCACATTATTCATGTCATTGCATGGCCTGTTGGAATAGCTCACATGACTGGAATGCTGTCATGGATGGCTATGTGCTTTTTAGGAGAGACAGGCCAGGAAGGTGAGGTGGTGGAGTTGCTCTTTATGTGAGAGAGCAACTGGAATGTATTGAGCTCTTCCTAAGGGTAGAGGAGGAGAAGGCAGTTGAGAGCTTATGGGTAAAGATCAAAGGGCGGGCTAGCATGGGGGACACTGTTGTGGGTGTCTACTACAGGCCACCTGACCAGGAAGAGGAAGCTGATGAGGCCTTCTATAGACAGCTGGAGGTAGCCTTACAATCACAGGCCCTGGTTCTCCTGGGGGACTTCAACCACCCTGACATCTGCTGCAAGGACTACACAGCAAGGCACAGACAGTCCAGGAGGCTCCTGCAATGCATTGATGATAACTTCTTGTCACAAATGGTGGAGAAGCCTACAAGGAAGGGTGTCCTGCTGGACCATGTCCTCACCAACAGAGAGGGGGACTGGTGAGAGATGTGAAGGTTGGGGGCAGCCTTGGCTGCAGTGGTGGAGTCCACCATGAGATGGTGGAGTTCAGGATCCTGCAGGAAAGAAGTAAGGCAACAAGCAGGATTGCAACCCTGGACTTCAGGAGAGCAGACTTGGGGCTCTTCAGAGACCTAATTGGTGGAGTATCATGGGTTAGGGCCTAGAAGGAAGGGGAGTCCAAGAGAGCTGGCTAATATTCAAACATCACTTTCTCCAAGCTCAAGAGCAGAGCATCCCTATGAGTAAGAAGTGCAGCAAAAGGGACAGGAGATCTGCATGGGTGAGCAAGGAGCCCTTGGCCAAATTCAGACAGAAGAAGAAAGTACACAGAATTTGGAAGAGGGGACAGGCTACTTGGGAGAATTATAGGAATGCAGTCAGAGTATGTAGAAATGCTGCAAGGGAGGCTAAGGCCCAGCTGGAATTGAGTCTGGCAAGGGATGTCAAGGATAACAGGAAGGGCTTCTTCAAATACATCAGCAGCAAGAAGAGGACTAGGGAAAATGTGGGCCCACTACTGAATGGGGCAGGGGCCCTGGTGACAAAGGCTACAGAGAAGGCAGAATTACTGAATGCCTTCTTTGCTTCAGTCTTCACTGCTAAGGGCAGCTCTCATGAATCCTGCAGCCTGGACATGAGGGAGAAGGTCCAGAGAAAGCAAGACTTTTCTTTGGTTGAGGACAGCTCATCCTGGCTGTCATCTCCAGGCATATGGAGGAAACGAAGGTGATCAGGAGTAGTCAGCATGGATTCACCAAGGGGAAATCCTGCTTAACCAATCTGACTGCCTTCTATGATGGAATGACTGGCTGGGTAGGTGAGGGGAGAGCAGCGGACATTGTGTACCTTGACTTCAGCAAGGCTTTTGACACTGTCTCCCATAACATTCTCCTAGGCAAGCTCGGGAAGTGTGGGTTAGATGAGTGGACAGTGAGATGGATTGAGAATTGGCTGAAGGGTAGAGCTCAGAAGGTTCTCATCAGTGGTGTGGAGTCTAGCTGGAGGCCTGTGGCTAGTGGCGTCCCCCAGGGCTCAGTCCTGGGTCCCATCCTGTTCAACTTCTTCATCAGTGACCTGGATGAGGGGACAGAGTGCCTCCTCAGCAAGTTTGCTGATGATACCAAGCTGGGAGGAGTGGCTGATAACACCTGACAGCTGTGGTGCCATTCAGAGAGACCTGGACAGGCTGGATAGTTGGGCAGAGAGGAACCTCAGGAGGTTCAACAAGGGCAAGTGCAGAGTTCTGCACCTAGGGAAAAATAACCCTAGGCACCAGTACAAACTGAGGGCTGACCTGCTGGAGGGCAACTCTGCAGAGAAAGACCTGGGAGTGCTGGTGGATGACAGATTGACCATGAGCCAGCAATGTGCCCTTGTGGCCAAGAAGGCCAATGGTGTCCTGGGGTGCATTAGGAAGAGTGTTGCCAGCAGGTGGAGGGAGGTGATCCTGCCCCTCTACTCAGCCGTGCTGAGGCCTCATCTGCAGTACTGTGTCCAGTTCTGGGCTGCCCAGTGCAAGAGAGACATGGAGGTACTGAAGAGAGTCCAGCAGAGGGCTACAAGGATGATCAGAGGGCTGGAGCATCTGCCACATGAGGAAAGGCTGAGAGAGCTGGGCCTGTTCAGCCTGGGGAAGAGAAGACTGAGGGGGGGGGATCTTATCAATGTGTACAAGCACCTGAAGGGAGGGTGTCAAGGGGACGGGGACAAACTCTTTTCAGTTGTCCCGTGTGACAGGACAAGAGGCAATGGGCAGAAATTGAAGCACGGGAAGTTCCACCTGAAGGTGAGGGGGAATTTCTTCACTGTGAGAGTGATGGAGCCCTGGACCAGGTTGCCCAGAGAGGCTGTGGAGTCTCCTTCTCTGGAGATATTCAAGGCCTGCCTGGATGCAACCCTGTCTAACATGCTGTAGGTGACCTTGCTTGAGCAGGCAGGTTGGACTAGGTGATCTCCAGAGGTCCTTTCCAATCTTACTGATTCTATGATTCTGTTGTGGTTAGCTCAATGTATTAGAAACACTAAGGAAGTAGGAAACTCCATAGGAATATTCTAGTGACCCACCAGTGTGGTAGCATAGGTAGACTAGGGGAATCTCACCTTTTTGAGATGTGAATCAGAATTACATTCCCCTGGAAGAAATCTCTTCTGCCAATACATCTGTTTAGTTTCAATTGATGCACACGTTACTGATTTTAAGGGTCACAGCTTAGGTCATCTCATCATGACTGACTTGAAAAGAACGAGTTTTGCCAAAGATTTATTTTACAGGTTTATTAAGGAACCCCTGACAGTTCTCTGGGTTAACAGAAGTAATAGATTACAGAGTAAGAGTGTTTAAAAAGCATGGCCTGAGGATGATCTCAGGCAGGGCAATGAAAGTATAATATACTGGCTGTCACTGAAAACATCTGACTGGGATGTTAATTACTTGAAACATTGTGTACTTAATTAGTCTCCTGGGTCTTCAGGCACTGGCTTTTGTCCCTAACTCTGCAAGCTAGTGCATGAACAAAGTGAACTGAACAGTTCATTACAGCTCTAATTAACAGATTCTATACAGAAAGCAAGATTATGGCCCTGACAGATGACAAACAAGCACAGACCCATCTTGTCATCTCCCAGGCTGCTTTCTCTTTCTTGGAGATTTCCGACCAGCAGATTCTCACTTCTGTGTATTTTCAGCCTCCACAACAGCTATGCCAAGTTTCCTTGACATCTCAACAATGTCAAACCAAATAACTTCCCAAAATACTGCTGCTGGCTCTTCTTTAAGATATCTGGTGTAGGGGCAGCTGTGGTCTGCTCTGTAAACATGGGGTGAAGGGGGAGGTACGCCCGTGCATGTCAAGCTATATCTAATGTGGCTGACCTCTTTCTATGAGCTTATTGTGCACCTATATATTATACTTTTGTTCTGCCAATGACCAAACACATGCTTTATTCACTATAGCAGGTAAAACTAGGTCAAAAATATTCATCCAGCTTAATGTGCAGAAAGGTCAGTATACATGCTGAGCATTATTACTATTATTAATAGTAATAATCTTTAACCTATTTTCAGAGGCCTAACTGTGGCACCAGGTTTGCATTCCTCTTGCTCATGTTTTCACAAACACCCAAGAACACGTTTTTTTTGCTTGTTTATAAAATCAAAAGATTTGCATAGCTCCCTGGACACTCTGCACAAACACTGCTCTTTCTTGATAAACTTCCTGCAAAGAGTATGAATAGGATCTCTGTACAACTGGCATCGAATTCACAGGGATTTTCGGATTTCAGTTAAAAACACACTAGCAACAAAGAGGGGAGCTTCATAATGCCAGCCTCCACAGAAACCCTTCCTGCTCTCGATACAGATTTCTACACATCACCCACACCATGCAGAAGAGTGACCAAAGTCCTGTTGGCCCATGCAAAGCTTTAGCTGACCTGCTGGAGCTCAGTGAGCTTCCACTCGCAAAACCAACCCCGCAACATCAACCATTTTCTGTTGCCATATCATCCAAGTTACATTATACATGTGAATTAGACAATATAAATTGAGAACTGCACTCCATATCTGTTGAATTCATACTTGTGTCTGGATGCAATTAACAGAGCTGAAGAAAAGGGGAAAAAAATCACAAAGTCTTGTAATCTTGCACCAAATACAGAAGCACATTCTTTTACATCAAAATGTTACAGAACATCAGCTCTGTTATTTGCTGGGTTTCTTATACCTATTTACTTTTGCTGGGTTAGTTGGTGGCTGGTAGCTAGGCCCCAAATCCTCTTTTTTCAATCTGACTAAAAGTGAAGTTACTATATAAACCAATTGTGACCATGGTTCCTCCTGACCTGAGTTTTAAACACACTAAATATAGGACCTCAGTCTTTAAAAAATCATCACGCAACAACACTTTACTGTATTGGCTGGCTTGTTTTTCACATTTTTTTGGAAACACCCAAGTCTGGCTGGTTCCAAGGAAGGCTCAGCTTCTCCAAAACTGTGACAACGTCAGCCCGAGGCAAAGTTTTGTCTAAACACTAGCAGAGCCCCAGGCTCTCCAAAGGTTTTGGGATGCTTCAGAGCCCACTGCAGCCCCTCAGTGCCTGACCATGGGACAACCAGGCTTTGCAGAGACTGGCTTCTCTTTGGTTCAGCATTTGTGCCTGGAGGAAAAGCTTATGCACCTTTCAGGCCAAACATTTTTCAGTATTTTGCTGCTTTCAAGAGGACTTCATTCAAGGAAGGGAGAAGGAGTGTCACCACCATCATGAATTCCTGATCTTTGGTAACCTTTGAAAAAAGATCAGGAAATGCCCCCCCCCCCCCCGCCCCTTTTCCAGCGGGGAGGTAGGATGGCAACAAGATCCGTGCTGCTGCCAGTGCTGCACTGCAGCCTCGGTTCCTGTTCAGAGGAGAACAAAAGCGATTCTGCTCATTGTTTTTCCCTCCCAATTTTGTCTCTTCCCTTCAAGCAAAGTGCAAATTAAGGTATTCAAAGTTTGAACGTAATGAGGTCTTATTCTCTGCTACCCAGAAGGACATAATCACCACTTCTTGGAAACAGTCTTTCACTGACCAAGGTTTTGTTGCTATGACGACTTCAGTTACCATTTGCTTTGGTGTTTACAGTCTGACAGTGTGTCAAAAGCTTTTTTTTTTTAAAAAAAAAAAAAAAAAAGAAAGAAAAAAGCACTCTCTCACCTTTCTAAATGGCTCTAAACGGCAGTTTCCGCTCCCCTTCCCCCTGCCTCCCCCCCTCTTGAATTTGTGGGCAGCCTTTGAAGGAGGAACACACTGTTCTGGATTCTCTAATAACGCTTTTATAGTGGAAAAGCTATTGTAGCTCAACAAAACCTCAGCCTCTTCACCCCCACCCCATCTCCAGCCATTTGTGCCAGCTCTGTGCTGTTACACACATGGCTTTTTCCAAAACGCGGGAGCGCGGTGCGTTCCACGGCAGCTGGGCCCTGTGGGCCACATCGCCAGAGAACGGACGGGCACATTTGTATCCTGCCTTGAGAAAGAAAAAAAGCTTCATTAGGGTGAATCCCGCTATCCACCTCTGTGAATGCAGCTATACGCTGAATACAGCCGTATCCCGGCACGGATGCTTGGAATTGGCTTCTGCAGGTCGACCAAAGCTGGTTTGGACAGAACTGGGGTACCGGGGTAGCAGTGCGTCACCTCCCTTTAGTTTTGCTTTGTGTACAGCAAGGGCTTTCCTCAGTGTAAAGATTTTGATAGTAACCGTGGTGGAGGGGATCTGCTTAAAAGTGGCTGTACTAATATTTCGCATAGTGTAGAAGCAGTTATGTTTGTATATTCTAAACGCCTATTAGAAAACCGCATTTCTTTTCTGCTATAAGCGAAACATAAGCAGCCAGGATATTTTGCTGTGCCATCTTAAGATATGCCTTGCACCAGATCCTGCCAAAGATTTATCTGCAGACCCAGCGTTAAGCGGGTACTTGGGCAGCTTCTGATTGCAGCGTGATCCTGCCCCATCAGGCCTTGGCTGCAGAAATCCCCCAGCATCTTCCAACTCCGCTGCCCTCAAGATGCTGCTGTCTGGGACCAGAAACTGCTCTTCAGTCCCTCTCTCATCTGAATATGTCAGCTGTAGAGCAGCTATATTTCTACCTCTGTCTGGCTGCAAGAGGTACCAGTGAATTGTGTGCCAAAACCCCATGTGTGTCTCTGAAACTGGTGCCTTGTTCCTCACTGTTGTACCCCGCAGTGCTGCCTTGTCTGTTGACACTGCGTTAAAATCCTTGCTCAGAGCAGTAACCGGCCAGCGTTGCTCTCCTTGCTTTGAATCTCTGCTGTTTTGCTTCTTGTGCAGTAATGAAATCCTGCCCGAAGTGGCATTCTCATTCACTTCCCAGACAAATGCAAGAGCTCGATAACTTATCAAGGATTTTAAATATCATTGTCCAGTGTAGAAAATGCTGCGTGCGAGAGTGCTGGCAGCACCCCAGTCCCACAGAGTGGGCTGCCTGGGCTGGGGGCCAACTCAGAGACAGCACTGATGGTGACCACAGAGGCTGGGGGGCTGCCAGGCAGCCCTGAGTCAGCGCTGACCCCCTTCTTGTGGGAGCTGCTTCCAGCTGTGGCTCCAGAGCTCCGTGCTGGAGTTTATAGTCCTTGATGTGAGCAGGTATGGTACTGGGGCAATGGGGCATAAATCCAGGGAAGGAGCCACCTCTCCATACAGGATTTGCGCTGCTCTCTGAATTAGCCCAATGGGGAGCCCCCACTTCGGTAATCATCCTAGTTATTCCTCCCTAAAATCACTGATGAAGGCACAGAGTATAATTTTGTGCTGTGTAAAGTTTATTCCTCTTCCCGACTGCTGTAGCTACTCCAGTTGATTGCCTTAAAAGCAGCTCTTCTGCCCAGCAAATCTTTTGAGTTTCTTTTTCTTGGTTGACTGTCACAAATCAGTTGACAATTTGGAGGCAAACTGAGAAAAAAGCTAATATGAAACTCCAGATCATCATGTGCAAGATTCAGCCTGCATCCAAATATTTTATTGAACTAATCAAAGTTGCTGCCGTATCTTCTCTAGAAGATTGCTTTTGGAGGGGGCTTATGGCCTGGTTATATGCTACATAATAGAAGCAGATCACAAAAACTAGCATCACCACCCTATCTCAACTCATGGGCATAAAACAGCATATCTCATAGAAGCTGATGATTTTCCTTCTGACACTGATCATGATATTGGGGAGGTATTTCTGAGCATAAGGGAATTTTTAGGATGATCCTGCACAAAGCAAGTGAGGACATCTAATAAGGCATCTTCTAAGCTACTCTTCCTGAAGCCAGGAAAATCACCCATGCAGTGTTTGTTTTTACAGATTTTACTGGCGAAATCCCAAGATGATCCTCGTATTGTAAACAAGAAAAAAACTATTTCTGTTCTAAGAAATCTGATGGAGAGTTAATAGAAGTTTTCACAGATTTAAAAATAGCTGATGAAGTGATAGGGAACAAAGGATCAGAGAACAGATTCCTCTCAAAGGGGAGAGAGAGGTTAATGGAGAGTTCAGACACCAGGGCAACTAGTTTATTTATTAATAATTTAATGGAGAAAATGGAAAGCAAGTTGGCAAACTGTGAAGAAAAGTACAGGTTGTTTCATTTGACAGGCTGCAGAGAAGGGTCAAAAAAGATTTGCGCTGATTATAGTAAAAGATTTAATATTATTCAGGAATATAACAGAAAGTGATGAATCCCACTCTTTGAACTATCAAACTCCATTGCATTTTGAGGTTTTGTTCCTTTAGAAATTAATCCTGTTTTATTACAATACTGAAGCACTCTACAGAGATGGCCAAACAACATCTAATAATGTAATATACTACTATCTCCAACCACTTCTCACTGCCCACTGATCTGGCAGTCAGGTGTGCCCAAATCGGCTTCATGAAATACTTACAGACTTACTGGAAATAGCTGTATGGGCACTTCTGATAGCTATTCTGACTATGCATAACTGACAGGAATACTGAGTGTTGGTTACAACTCCTAATTTATATGGATTCTCATAGTAGATGCCGCAGATACAGTTCAGAACAAAACCCAAATTAAAAGCAAACAAACAAGCAAGCTATGTTTCCCAGCCAGCCCTACTAAGAAACAGAAGCTCTGACTTAGTACTCTGAAATACTTAAACATCTTTCCTAAAATACTGGCTTTCATTTACCCAAAGAAGTCTTCTATTTTGAGGAAGTGTCACTGAAATGGAGTTTGGACTATTGTATATTTATCTTTTATGATGAATTTTCATTTAAAGCTTTTCAGACAAGTCTATTTATATAAGGTCTTTCAGGGGAATAGTCCTAAAAGTTGAAATTTATGAGTTCTTGGATTCAGTATTAGAGCTCTAGAGACTAATCCAAGGTATTTTGTGGGTAATTTGTTATAAGTGATTATGCAACAGGCTGATGTTGAAATGAAGATTAAATGCTTATAGGATTTCAACTAAGATCTTGTCTCCTAAAGTTAATATTCTACAAGACTATGCAGACACTGAGGAGGGTAAAAATGTGCCTTCCACTGTATTTAAAGTATTTGCCCTCAAAATAGGGTAAAAATGTGCCTTCCACTGTATTTAAAGTATTTGCCCTCAAAATAGACTACATTCACTTTGCCTCTGTGACTTTCAAATTATGATCCAGTGATCAGTCTGAGAATCCACAGACATTTTACAGGGATCTGCAAATGATAACTAAGCAGTTTACACGTAGCAGTAAATTTGCCCTACTGAGTCCACCATTGCATTTTTTTTAGCAGATCACACATCAAGAAAGGCAGAAAATCACTGGTTGAGCAAAATATAATCAAACTAACAAAAAAGATACAGAAGCACAAAAGATTCAAAGTTACAGAAGATATCTCTTCTCCAAAAGAAATATTCACATGATGCACTCAATTTGCTCTGCATTCTGCCAACAATATTTCTTAGGAAGCAATTTTTTAGTAAATAAAATAGCTACTAGAATCATCATAGAGTGGTAAGGTTGGAAGGGACCTCTGGAGATCGTCTAGGCCAACTCTCAGCATAGCCCGTACAGCAATTGAACCTGTGACTTTGGCATTAGCAGCACCACACTCTAACCAACTGAGCTAAACCTAACCCCACTAAAAATTGTTTCACTTTTATTTGTCTTACCATAAATGCCAATGGAAAACTGTTATTAGAGTTGAAGCAACAATGCCCTCTTCCTTAAGAACCAAGAGGCAATTTCCAAAAAAATTACTTCTCTGTGTTTGTATTTTAAGTGGCTTCAGCTCTATTCTTTGCCCTTGATCTATGCTTCCCTGTAAGATTTTAGTGACTGGTCAAAAAGAAGAAATATGGGAGACTTGTCTGTTAGGAAGTTGCCATCAATGCACTCCAGAAACCTCCTGGATTGTTTGTGCCCTACTGTGTTGCCCCTCTAGCAGATATCAGGATGGTGGAAGTCTCCATGAGGGCCAGGGCCTTCAAATGTGAGGCTTCCTGCTGTTGTCTGAAGAAGGTCTTACCTGCTGCTTCTTCCTGATCTGGCAGTCTGTAGCAGATACCCACAACATCACCGTGTTGCTCTGCCTGCTAATCCCGAACTGCAAGCTCTCAGCTAGTCCTTCACCCATCCTTTTAAACAACCACTTCTTTTTTGGATGTAATAGGGTTTACCCATTAATAGGGCTATGATGTCCACCTCAATACCAGAACCCAATTTTACAAATGAAACAAGTCATGGAGAAATGAGGTAGCATCCTCAGTGCCATACACCAGCTAAGCAGCCAAGGCCACTAGAACCAATGCCCTATTAACAAATTACATTTCTGGTCTGCCAGAGCAACTTTTATCCATTGATCCTACCTATTTCAATCTTTCTAGCTAAAACAGGAGAATGAGAAAAGCCTCCAACTCTAACACTACCTGTGATTTCATATAGGCATGTGCTTTTGATCTGTTTAGCAGGTGAGCTGAATGGATTATTGTCTTCAGAAACAAGGAAGTGTTATTAGCCAGATGTTAAGTAGCATAGTCCTCTCTGAAATGCTGAAAAGCACCAAGTGACATACTGCCAATAGCAATGCAGAAGATGTTTAGCACAAGTTGCTTTCTAGACTAAACATCCAAAAGCAAATCTTAAGTTTGTACATCAGATAGTTACGAAGCATACAACATGCAAATGTATTAACAAGTAGGAGAAGGAATTATTATACTAAGATAAATAAAATAATATTTGAAAATATCCATGTTCTTTAAAGGACAATTTTCTTTCTCTAAAGGATCATCCTCTTATATAAGAGAGACTTTAGAACTCAAGAAGTACACTAAGTTTATGATCAAGTTATTTTAGAAAAAATGCTTCCAAAAGATAATAAAATGTATCACAAATACAAAGGAAAAAAAAAAAAAAAACTGATTTGATCTCAAATGTCACTGAACACTTCATTAATTCTCTTTTTGTGGATTTTCAGCATCTTTAATTATCCCAACAGTCAGGTTGTTGTTGTTTTCTAATGGTTCATTGTCTTAACACATTATGTTTTAGAATTAAGTAAAAAGCATTTGACAATTACATGTCACCAGGAACATTATAAACTCTTGCCATGCAGTTTTAAATTATGTGTTTCTGTGCCAGTTAAAGACATTCCCAATTTATAAATAGGCTCTGAGAACTTAGAAGTGAAAACTATAATAAAGACTTGTCACTGACAGACAGAGGGGAGACTCCAGTACATTTCCTAGCTCAGCTCACATAATAAGGATCACAGAATCACAGAATATGTGAGGTGGGAAGGAACCTCTGGAGATCATCTAGTCCAGCCCTCATGCTCAGAGAAAGTTCAACTACAGTAGATTACTCAGGACTGTGTCCAGCCAGATTCTGAATATCTCCAAGGATGGAGACTCCATGTCTTTGGGCAACCTGTTCCACTGTTCAGATACCCTTACAATAAAACATTTGTTTCTTATGTTTAAATATAATTTCCTGTATTTCAGTTTACACCCATTACCTCTTGTCCTACCACTGGATACCATATAGAAGAACCTGGAGCTGTCTTCTTTACATGCTCCCATCAGGTACTTAGACACATTGATAAGATCCTCCATGAGCCTGCTCTTCTCCAGGCTAAATGCTCTCAGCTTTCTCAGCCTCTCCTTGTACGAGAGATGCTCCAGTCCCTTAATCATCTTTGTGGCTCTTTGCTGGACTTGCTCCACTATATCCATGTCTCCTTTACACTGGGGATTCCAGAACTAAACTCAGCACTCTAGATGTAGCCTCAGTAGCGCTAAGCAGAGGGGAAGGATCACCTCCCTCAACCTGCTGGCAACAACCTTTCCTAATGCAGACCAGGAGGCCACTGGCCTTCTTTGTCACAAGGGCACGTTGCTGACTCATGTTCAATTTGTCCACTAGGACCTCCCAGGTCCTTCTCCAAATAGCTGCTTTCCAACTGGTCAGCCTCCAGCCTGTACTCTGGTACATGGGGTTATTCCCTCCTAGGCACAGGACTTCGTATTTCAATTTGTTGAGCCTCTTGGTCTTACTGTTTCTACCCATTTTTCCAGCCTGTTGAGGTCCATCTGAGTGGCGGTGCAACCATCTGGTGTCTCAGCCACTCTACCCGGTTATGTATCATCAGCTGTGAACTTGCTGGGGGTGCTCTTTGCCCCATCATCCAGGTCACTGATAAAAATGTTAAACATTACCCCAGAATTGACTCCTGGAGTACACCACTAGTGACTGGACTCTGTCTGGACTTTGTGCTGCTGAACACGACCCTTTCAGCCTGGCAGTTCAGCCGGCTTTCAGTACCTGCACTTCATCAGTTTGTCTGTGCTGGTGTCACAGGAGACAGTGTCGAAAGCCTTGCTAAAGTCAAGACAAACAACATGCACTGCTCTCCCCTCATCTGCTGAGCCATCTCATTGTAGAAGGCCATCACGTTGGTCAAGCATGATTTCTCCTTCATAAATCCATGTTAACTCCTCCCAATCATCTTCCTATCTTTAATGTGAAATAGCTTCTAGTCAGATTTCCTCAATTGCCTTCCTAGGGATCAAGATGAAGTCATCCTCACCCCAATGTCCCATTGAAATAGAGCATCATTAAACTCTGAGCTAGAAAATGTTGATCTTCCTAGCTGTAGTAAAGAATAAGGAGCAGTGTGTGGGGGCCAGGAAGTGACAGGGCTGTCCAGCCTAGGTGAGGAGGGGGAACAATCCTACATGTTGTGAGTGTGCATGTATATCTTCAGTAGGGGGTTCCGCAATTTCTGGGTGGAGGACTGCCATTGACACTGTCAGTGCTTCTAGATGTTAAACCCCTTTTCATCTGAGAGCTCATATTTTCTCTGCTTTATTTTCTCTAATCCCTCCCCAGCTGGAGAACCCCCTGAACACCACTTTATTTCAGGGTTTCCCTTAAACCCTCTTCCATGGATCTGTCTCCCCATGTTTACTAATCCAGATCTCCCGTTACCTAAGTCTTTGTTTCTGAAATTCCTTCCAGCCCACTGGAAAACAGTGCATGTTCTTCAACATCATACCTGGAACCCATGGGCTCCCTGCACTTTCTCTCTTCAGTCCTCCAAAATATCTTTCCTTCATCTTAGCTCAGACTCCTCTCCCACCTCCTCCTATCATGCTCCTCAATTCCTTCCTAGTCTTGCACCTCCCCAATCTTAGACCAAAGGGTCTTCAGTATCTTTTGCTATAGATACCCCTACTTTCTTCAGTCCTTCAGCTAACAGAATAGAATTTAGTCATGCCCCCATAATTTCTATTTAAAAAGCCCGAAATGTAACTGCATATAAAGTGATATTAACTGAGAAGCCAAAACATGCCAAATCTAAAAGCCAGTTACCCAAATAAAACTCTGGTTGACCTCCCATGGAACAGAAGGAATGGCATTTCTAAGTAATGTATATCGCCCTATATCACAGCAGGTTCTGCTCTGAAGGTCAGTGCCATTGCAGCTGATCTCAAATAGCAAATAAAACTGCAGACTAGATAAGCAGGGAGTGAAAAATAATCATCAGTAAATTGAGTTCTAGCAATGGAGCCAATTACATTAAGTGGTGGGTGACAGATCAAAGTACTTTGACATATTTGGGAATAACCTAAGATACAGGATGGAATTTATTCTCAAGCATGGATATGGGGATTTATTCCTGCATGGGATGGATAATCTTATGTCCCAGTGAGACTTGCATGTCAAACCAGATCCTCTGAATGGCCTGCAGGTGCATATTGATCTGCCTTGAAACCAAATAGGACATTATTACCTGAAAATAGGGGGACAGTACTGTTCACAGTTGGACATTGCAAACAATTTCCCAATACATGGATATGATCTCAAGAAAAGATTCAGGCATTTGCTCTCAGGCTTTATATTTCAGCATAATCCTCCCAACAGTTACAATTCCTCCACTGCTAGTGCCAAGTCACACCCAGCTCAGTATCAGTTCCCTGGAAAACTGTTCAGAGTGACTGCCTGATCTTCAAGCAACTCATTTGCTACTGCCACAGCCTCATCCTGTTGTCTTTGTTTTGTGAAAACTGGACACTGGGTTTATTTTCACTGATAATTAGTTTATATATGAGATCCTAAATGAAGATGCTATAGCAGTGACCAGAGCTCCAAGGACAGATTATCACATTCTCTCTATTCTAGGATTTGCACTTTTCATAGAAATTAATGTTTTTTCTTGCCCTAACCAAATCTTAGCTTCCAAACTAGTATCATTAAGCAGATGGCATGAAGCGCTGTTTGACATCCTAATCTAAATCAAAGCCGTTAACTCTAAAACATGCACACATAACAACTTTTTGTGGTATGGCTGTATTGAAAAATCTTTCTTTCCCCTCAAAGCATCAAACACTGATCAAGTTCAAATTTTGCATTGAAATTCAGACTCTTTCAGACTGTCTTTAGGGAATGAGTGTCTACAACGAAATTAGAGAAATTCATGTCTAAAATAAATATGTAGCCACTAGTAGGTCTGTTTTACAGCAATTTATTTGATAAGAACTTTGGGGGGCATAAGATTTCTTCATCTTGGATTACAGCAGAATTAAATGCTAAAATAATAATTACACTGCTTCCCCATGTAATTTCTAGCATTCAATACTATAACTCTGCAACATGGACTTAAACTACACTTCCAGTAGAAAGGAGATGCGAGTGTTCTGCTATTAGTTTTTCATAGGATAAATAGTATGTTAGCAACCTCTCTATACAAACCTGTAGAGCTGAAGCACAATGGCACAATAGATATCAGCCTATGTTTAATGTTCTTGGCTACTTTTCAGAAAGTAAACTTACAGTGCTTCTTTCTCACTGAGTCTATAGAGTAGCATAGATATACTACTAAGTTACTTTGCCATTAGTAAAATCACAAGGTATGTGTAGGGAGGGAGGAGCTGTTTTTTTGAAGCAGTTCAGCCAAAATCTGACTGATGCATCAATACACCATTAACTGTATACTGTTGTAATAATGGTACATTATTTATATGTATATAGCATTTAATACATATTTTATATTACATAAATATAAATATATACTCTGACATTCTATACTATATAGATTCTATATAATATAGTTTTTATTATATACAGTCTATATAGTATATTCTATAGAATAGATGTAGTCTATATAATTCTATATTATACATATTCTATATTTTATATTGAATATACAAGAATATATGTAGAAAATACAAAATCTATATTATATATAGAATATAGAATTAATTGTATGTATTTATATGTAAAATATAAGAATATGTATCACTTCTATAATGAATGGTGATATACACAGTGGTGCAGAATTCCTATATCAAATTAAAAATTAACAGAGTACAGATAATCAAGATAATCTCAGTAGTACTGCATGACCTAGTGAACTGTTTCAGAGATTCTGATATTCAGTCCAGAATTCAAAAAAATATCTCAATGTTCATCAAGTCATGGTATAAAAATTTAGATTTGAAATATTTTTCGTAACAGTCTCATCTGTTTCTTTATGCTTCTGACAGAATGCTACAATAACTTCTGAGACAGTATTTTGACAGCAATGTATAAATAAATGTTAAATATTCCCATTAATAATAGTATCTAACAACAAAAAGATGGTAAGAAAAGCCCATAGATGACTAGCTCTCACATGAATTTCAGTTTCAGCGTCCCCGCTCCAGCTTCCTTCTCTCTATCCCCTTGCAATTTCCCTGCTTAGGATAGTACTAATTTCCTTAAATAAAACCTCAGAGTTATATGAGAAACAGCTTCGTTCAAAACTTCTTGTTCCTGCTGGTATCTAAGTAGAATATGTTTCCTTTGCTCGTCTCTAAAACTTTACTAAATTGTGTATGATAATTTCCCCAGAAGTGGATGCATTTCACCTGTACTTTATTCTAGTGGTGTCAAAGCACTTCTGAATCTCTCAAGAGGCTGAAAACCTTAATGATAATAGTGCTTTTACTATCTCCAGTAAATTCTTTTTTTTCCTCCTTTTTTATTCAATAGCACAAAGAACAGTAGGGAAAAAGTAATTTAATTAGCTCTCAGTTATGTTTGTGGGAATTAAAGAGCAGTTGTTCTCTGAAGTGTGCTCTGTGAAAGTGCGGTTTTAGAGTCTCATGTTGCAGTGTCTCTGTGATTTCACTGCAAGTCCTGTTCCCTGTTGCTTTCATGTCATTACTGGTGATGACCAATAATACAGACTGTCATTAAAACTCATTTACTACTTTGTTCATGAGACTGAACTCACATCTTTTAGCTCTATTGGGTCCCCCATGTCAGTGGAATTAAGGAACAGAAAAAAGGATGGCTAAGAGGCAGAAAGAGACATACTTCTGAAAACCAGCACTACCCCCAAAGCAACATCAGCACAAGCTGAAGTCTTCAAGGGGTAGCGTGGAAACCATTTGGCCAGGCAACAGCACTTTGCCCTGGCTCTGGTGAGTTAGTTGTGTCCCTGCCAGCAAAAATGTCCCTTCTGTGCTCAACAAACTTGGGCTAAAACACTTAGAGTAAAAAGATAGCTCCCTTCACTTCTCTTTTACATCTAGAAAAAGGGAAAATAATTAACCATTTTCCTCTTGCTCTTCTTACCTCTCCCCATAGTGAAATGCAACTGAGTTAAGTGGATAGTTCCTTTCCTACCTTCTTTTATTTAATTTTAGACATGTGTGGCATGAAGACAGACCTAGCAGACATAAAGAGTTTGAAAAGAGAAGGTCTAGATTTTTTTAAGATGGTGGAAGTTGCATCTCCTTTCCCTCTGAACACTTCTGATCAGAAATCTCATTTTAAAATTCATGAATACTGATTGGTTTATGGTCCATCTCATAAAATGGTGTTGTTTTTACTTTACAGCAGTGGGAAAGCAAGCAACAGTTGAGTATATAAACTTGATCAGTGCTCACCAAAAGAACATAAGAAGTTACAGTAGTTTTACTGTGCCCTATTAGAGACAGAAATTCATTTCCAAATCTGCTGAAACAGACTTTTGCAACTACAGTGGTCTGCAAAACAAGGTGGAAAATTGCTGCTAGCCCTTAGGATAGAAGTAAAGTTTGATAAGAAGACTTTTTAAATTCACCTAGAAGTTAACTTCAGTAAGAGAAGATTGTGTAGAAAACCCTATCTTTCAGTTTACTTCTGTAGGTATCTTACATTGTGCCTGAGGTCAGACTTTGCCCTGCCAGAGAACTCTCCTCTGTGTGCTATGGAGCTGTTTTACTGTAGTATCACTGCTCTGCTCTGGAGATGCCTTGCAGATTTTCAAGTCAAGTCAGAAACAGAAAGAAATACCAGGCTGAAATAAAATCAAAGATCTATTTCTCAACAAATAATACTAATGATAAAATAATAAGTAAAAAAAAAAAAAAACAACAAAAAAAACCCAAACCACCGTTGTATTAGAAGTCCTGAGATCCTTGCCTTTTTCTCCAGAAACACTCCTCCTCTCTGAAGTCTCTCCCTTGCAGCCTGACTTTTAAGCACCTTCACAAGGTGAAGAGAGAGAGAATCTAAGCTAGACTTTTCCTGTTATGTCCCAGAGACCACTGGCTTGTCACAGGTATGCAGAAGTCAGAAAGCTCTGTGTTCCCCTATACTTATAATAATAATAAAAAAATCCCCTTTAGCACAGAAATCAAGAGTTTGTAGCATTTATGGAATGGCTATTGCCGAAGTTACTCAGCATAATAATTAAAGGCAATCAGAGTGTATGCATAAAACCTTTCAGGTCCCTTTTTGAAAGCAAGTGGTGAGAAATAATGCAGGTGGAACCATGGGTGTCTCCTCGACATGAGAGCCTGAGCAGACAGAAGGAAGGGAGCAGAGAGAAATAAAAAGAAGTATCATATGAAGAGAAGAGATTCTAATCGCCTCAGATTTTTACTCTGCCACTCAGGCAAAAATAAGAAGGACTTTTTATATGTATCCTAACTGTAGGTAATCTTGTAAAGAAAGTACTTCCTTAGGATCAGAAGTCTGCAAATTGATTGCTGGTAAGAATCTAAGTATACAAGAAAAGAAGATGAGGAACTGCACTTTGCAATTTGGAAGGCCTCTTTAAATGATTAGGATTTTGTCTGCAGGACTGAAAATGTTAGCAATAAAACATTGAGCTTTCTACCTGTTTTCTTACACTGAAATATAAGATTACCTGCTTTAATGATGTGTTTTCTGACATTTGAGACTTTTTAACATAATGTGTAATAGCAATAGACAGAAAATGCTCATTCAGCAGGCAACTTTTTCTTCCTCTCTTCTTTCAAAGAAAGATAAATACTGCAGCAGGAAGTATGACCTTAGAAAAAAAGGCTCACACATCCCCAAAATGACACTCAATATCAACCCAATGGTATTCACCTAGCTTTGTAGGTCTTCTGTCTTTTTTCAGAAAAAGACATCTGTACAGATGGCACAGCTTTCCCTACTGCATGCAATTTAGTTAGTTGTTCCTTGCAATTTCAACAGGCTCCTATACATTAATCTACTCACACAGTGCTCACTGCAAACAAGGTCAGAGGAAACAGCAGAACTGACTCACTCTAAGTACTGTCAGAAAAACACTGGGCAAAGCCTAAAATGCTTATTTGAAATAATCCATCTTAAGTTATTAACACAGAAAGCATGTTAAATAGTTAAGACACTCATGCAGTGAATTAGCTCCTTTGTGTCTGATGGAACTGTCTGTGTGTACGTGTTATTAAGATAATGGTCTTTACTTGCTTTCCATCATTTGTACAATTTTACTATTTACACTAAATTCAGCAGTGAAAATGAAAAGAGATTATTTAGGTTCAAGTCCTCGGCTATAATGCTCTAGTACAAAAAACACCATGCAGAAATGTTTGTGTTGCAAGCACAGCAGAGAACTTGTACCCAGGGAAAAGACTTTAAGAGTCTTATGGATATATTTCTATCAGACCCTGAACTGGAACATAAATTTCCTTCCATCAGAATTGCAGAAAGGGAAAGGACAAGACCTATATCTCACATAGAAATGTTGGAAGACCAGGCCCTGATTCTGAATGCATCACTATGTATAAAAGCAGAGAATTGCCATCTATTTCCTAGTAGTCTTTTTTTCACATTACAAAATCACTATGATGCTAATTCTGGGATATTTGTCATGAAACAGACAACATTTTATCAAAGCGCGTGCAGAGACCTAGAGCAAGAGGAACAACAAACCATGCAGCCCTTACTGGTGCTTTTGCCATACACATGCAGCAGGCAGTTCTCTTTGCTCCCATGTGTATTTTATCAGTGCATCAATAAAAACTCAGTTCCCCTTTAACTCATCATAAATAGAATTCAGAGGTTTAAAACCGATTCATACTGCCTAGCAGCAGAGATCTGTATAATAAGGTTTTTTGACTGATTTATGAGTAGGAAGATGCTATGTGAATCCTGCAGGTCCACTGTGAAACTTGCTTTTATTAAGTGCCTATCAGAAGTAAAAGGTGCTCTTTCCCAGTGGGCCTTTCACATGGATGTCCCGAGAAAACCAGTATGTCAGAGGACAGAGCTTGGGCCAGTGGGATAACAGACAGCATTACCCATCAAACCCATCAGACATCGCAATTGACAGAAGACTTGACTGATTATCCCAGGGGTCTACATCAACTCCCCTCAGTTGCAGGTCCAATTCACTTACATGGATTAGAGGAATCACACTAGAAGAATTGGGTATGAGAGGAACTAAACCTTCCTAGAGGCTGTGCTAATACATTTGTAAGAAATGTTTAATAAACTAACAAGCACTTTTCAACTAAAAGACAATTAAAATAGACACAGAAGCTAGTTGCTTAGATGCCTCTGTAGTTCTTGACACAAATAAGACAGATGAAGCTGAAATTAAAATACAACTTTGTTCAAAAGGATTAGAGAAATCTCTTAAATCCAAGTGGATTTAGAAAACAGTTTTGACATTGGGAAGTCAATGGTAGAGAATTAGATGGCTTTTGAATCTCAGTTTCTATTCTTTCTAAGAAGAAACTTCTTTATGCTGAAAATTTTTAGGAGTGTGTTTAGGATGACAGTTTTAGTTATCAGTCCAACGTAATTTCATCACAGTCCATTTATTCCCCAGTTTCAGATTTGATTTCATCACTTTTTGTTTATTGAATAGTTCGTTCCTGATATGAGGTGTGATGATGGACAGTACACATTTACAATAAAAAATTTCATCAAGATTTGCAAAGTCAAAAAAAATCTTAAGAATTTATGATGAGTGTACCTGTGTGGCATGTTTTCGACATAGTATTTGAATGCTGACTTATACTCATGAAAGAAATCACGCTATGAGAAACTGGGTGCAAATCTTGTCAACAAGCTTGCATTTTTTGCTACTGCAGTATCAAGGTGAGACCATGCTTCATATTACAAATCATTTGTGACTTTTTGTTTGTAAGAACCAATAAAATAACGAAAATAAGAACTGAGAATTTCACTTGAAAAAATGTGCATGCTGCTGAAAAACTTAGAACCAAGTTTCTGTTCAGTTTCTCCCCTTCACCCAACATTCAACAGCATTTTGGTGAAAACCCAGCACAACACTCAGGTTAGGATTTCACTTTATCTGTTCTGTCAGCATCACTGCTTTGCTGTTTACCTTGTATATGGGCAAGGGTGCCATCGCCTGTGCATGCTGTACGTGGCTCACCCTTCCCCAGAGCACAGCACCAGGATGGCTATGATAACATATGGGTGTCCACATGGTAGCATGTACATGTTTAGGAAGTTGTTACCCATGATGTAGGTGTGTAGGAAATTACCCAGGATAAAAGCTGCTATTCATCTTTCACATAAGTAGATAGCAAACTAGGTAACCAGCAGCTATCACTGAAACAGGGCGACTGGGCGAAACAGAGGATTCTTTGCAACAGCAAATCCCATCATGCGGCTGAATCATTCGTAGGCAAATATTGTATTCTGTTATGCTGGAGGAAGTAGTAACATTTTGGCTGAAACATCCAAAAAGATTTTCAGTTAGTTGAAAGAAATGTTTATTTCCATTTTGATTCAGTAAAGGTACTAATTTTTCGTCACTTCTCACACACATATATATAGATAGGCTCATTGTTTTTGTCTAGAAAATGTTTTTAAAACATTTTTTTCTCATTCCAAGGACTGTAGAGTTTCCAGAGAACATTGTCATTAAAAAAAGTCTCAGAAAATATAGAAGAGAAATATTTTTTTTTTTCAAAATACCTTCACAATTCTATGATTTCTGTGATTTCTATGAAAAACAAACATTCATCTTTTTGGTCAAATTTTTCTACTAGCTAGACTTTACTGTAAAATCTTTGGTGCAGGAGCCTTGTTTTACTTTATCTGTTAAGGACCATCTCACAGTAAACACCTTAGACTTAAACACTGAAGAATGCAAAGAAAAAAATGAAAAGCTGGTGATGAAATGCCTGTGAAATGCCTATGGCACTGATCTTGCCACATATTTAAATTAAGCTGGCAATTATTTGGGGAATAGCTCAGCTCGGATAATCATCTAATGTATTTTAGTTGGGTGCCAATTATCTTACAGATTACTGCCAACTATTCTCACCCTATATGAGAATAAATCCTGCTTGCTGCACACCATTAAATCTCACTACCAGCTTCAGTTGGACGACTTCAGTAAAATAAGCAGGGTTTGGCCCGTATTTTAGCTAATCAAAGTTGACAATCAATTAGTTCATGATTTTCGAAGATATGAATAAGACAGCAAAATCATCCTCCCTAACTCCCCTTTATCCAGAACACCTAAATGCATTGCTGTTTGCTATATGGCACCCTCACAGCAAGTCTTCACATCAGTGTAATTTACAGACAGACATGTGAATAGAATTGTGTCTGCTCAAAGGTTAAAACCATTCAATTGCCAAACAAGTGCAATAATTTGGTGCTTAAATGGGAACATAAATGCCATCAGCAGCCATTAGAGTCAACTAGCTGGAGACATTTACAGTGCAGATGAAAAACAAACACCACAGGAGAAACAATCCTGACTTCCAGTTTTGCCCCAAATAACAAGACCTGTCTGCTCTCTGGGAATAGGGGACAGGGGTAGACACAAAGCTCCACAGGCTGCAAAATAATTTGACGAGAGCGAAAAGGACTGTCTCAATAATTGGTGCCGACACCAGTCCAATCTCCATTCTGGATGTTTGTGCTAAAAGGGCTGTCCCTGTCTTGCCAAAATTGATCTGAAGATAGCTCGCTGAGAACCGCAGCATGTTATCTCATCAGCCACCTTGTCAGCTAGGTGATGGGAAAGCTGTAATGCTACTGCTGCTTGTTTCAGTGAAAAACAAAACTGAGTTTTCAGCATATTGATGCCACTGCAGCCTAAATTACAATAATGACCTTACTGCCAAGGAGGAGGGCTGCTCTGACTGAGGTGGAAGGAAGGGGTGAGGGAGTCCTCTCCATATGCTGCTCAGATCTTCATGAAGATCACCCCCCATCTAAACTCATCTTATTGCAAATAGTAATGGTGCTGTTTCCCCAACTTGACTTGCAACAAGTCATTATTTGAAACATTCAAAAGAAAGAAGGGGACCACTCAAAATGAAAGATGCCTGCCATGAGGTTATCTCACTTCTTCAAGCAGCATAACTGATGGAAAGATATCTCAGCTTTTCCTCTTAAGAGCACCATTACTATTCGCAATAAGATGAGTTTGGATGGGGGGTGATCTTCATGAAGATCTGAGCAGCATTTTTCTATTTGTTCTTACAATCATTCAGGCACAGCTAACATTATTTCACAGTTAAAAACAGACAAACCATTAATTTAGAAAAAAAAAAAAAAGAAACTTGATCTCTATTTTTCCCAATTTTAACTTTTCAAAATATCATTTCAAAATTAGTTGACAGAATGTCCTATAATCATACATAATGTTCCTAGATATATGCAAAAGTTTCAGGAATATGAAGAAAATGTGTATGAGTTTGAGAATGTTGCCAAGACATAGGACTGTACAGGAGATCCATTCAGAACCAAAAAGTTATCAAATGCAAAACATAACAGAAATGGTTATCTACAAACAAATAAACAAAAAAAAAAAAAAAAAAGGAAAAAAAATGTGATTCTACAATGCACCTCCTCAGAGTAAACTCTAATTCTCTGCATAATTCAGAATATTTTTGAATCTGCATTTGGATTATATACACAGAGATACAGATGAATTCTAACTCGAGCAATCTGATACTGGCAGCCGCAGACACCTGTGATAAACATTAAAGCAATTGCCACGCAAGCTTGAAACCTAACTACAGCCTTTGCAATACAGTGCCATGTCAAAGCAGTGCATGTTATGATGAACATCACACATGGTTTAAGAGAAAAGCCTTGCAAGCCTGGCCTAGACAGGAGAGGCCCAGAAAATGTCCTACTGTACTCCACAACACAGCGCTTGTGGCATATCTAGTTCAGGGCTCATGACAGCTAGCCACCATTTGGAAAACAGGCTACAGAACTTGTAGCAGATTACTGCTTCCCCTCTTTGTATCCATCGTACACAAGGAAAACAGGGAAATAAATTAGGTATACATGTTTTAAAATTCCCCATATTGCAAGCAGCAAATCTGGAAGTTAATCTAGGAGCTGAGATGTTGTGCTCTGGCACAGGTTCCTGGAGATCTGATAATAAAAGAACATTAGCTGCTCTGCGTATGTGATTGAATTTGCTCCCACCAGCCTTTCACTGTGCTTCCTGTTACATTTTAATACTTGTGTACTGTAAAGATAGCTATTCAGTAAGGGTTATGATATCTGTTACAATGGAAAGAGGATTATGTGGTAGAGACATCTCGTTATACTCAGTATACTGAGCAAGTCTGGACATATGGGACAGCGTTGCAGCTCCACTTGTCTGAATTAGGATTTCATTGGAATTTAAGAAAGGATATAGCTTAAAAATTCAGAAAGCGAAAAACAGTCAGGGCAATGCTGGCACCTTGCGATGACTTCTGCAGCCACGAATGCTCCCCGTAAGCAACTTGCTTCTCAAGCAGGTTCAAACTCCGTTGCTGTCTTCCGGCTTGGCTTGTATGCCTATGTGTGGGCAATGCTTTTCAGTCAGGGCTAGCCCAGGTTACTCAAAAGTTTGGAGGCATTTGCCTTTGACATTCCACAGGTGACTTTTTGCAACATTGCACCTTTCTTATTTATATCTCTTAAAACACACTTTGTGCTGCTGCCCCTCAGAGGCTCAGCTTGTAAGGAGACAGGATGAGGGTATTTTTTAAGTTACCTTACTGTCAACAGAGGCCACTAAGAAAGCAATTTTCTGTATTACCCCTCACACAGATATTCAGAATCAAATGCCTTGAAATAAAAAGAATAAACTTAAATTACAACATATTCAGGGTATTTTTGTTTGCCTTATAATGTTTCATTTTTATGACTTGGTATTATCAATTTTCCTTCACCGGCATGAGAACGTCAAAGTTGCTTTGCTTACTTAAAGCTTGGGGCTTTACCTAATCACACAGCTGCAGAAGCAGGGGCCTCCAGAAAGGCCCTCAGACTGCGATAATGACTAACGCCGCTGCCAACGCTGAAGGAGCTTCAAACATAGCTTACGTCGTGGTCGTCTTTTATGCTCCTCTTCGCTCCCTCAGTATCTGAGCTGGGGTGGATTGGGGGAGGTTGTTGGATGTCTGCTCAGAGACGCATCTCAAAAACATGCAGCCAGCTGGTAGCATCTAGCTCTTGTTTAAAAACGAGATTTCTGTTTGGAATTACATTTTGTAAACTGGTTTTGCTCTAATTGGAAAAAAATTTCAAAAAGTTCCCCAAAATGTTATCTTACTATGACCTCTGATGATATATTTGTACACACTTTTGGTACAACATTTTGTAAAAAATACTTGCTTTCATATTACCATATACCATTTTCAATTTCAAGAATTTTATGGATATTGTCCCAATATCAGGCAGGAGTCCGTATACATGGATAAACAGATCTAGAGTCTTCACCCAAAAGAAAGGACTTGACTCAGCAATCATTATTCTCCAAACCTTATTTTTTAACAAAATAAAAATTTTTAAGATTTCAAAGAAATAAGGGAAAAATGAAGATAAAATATTTTTCAGTGCAATTTTTCATTGTTGTCCTTTTTTTTCAAGATCTCCCCTAGCTTTCTGAATGGTGCTTAGTGACAGTAGGGCAGGAGGACCCTGAATGGCAAATGGAAGCATTTACAAAAGTTGCAGCAGCAGAGCTTGGAGATACTTCCACCGTCACGTCACATCTGTTCTTCAGCAGGGGATGTTATGAAGTTGGTTCTCAGGATTTTTTATTCTTATGTTAAATTTTCAAAATCTACTTGAATTTTGAATAGGGTTTTTATATTTTTGAAAGTTTGTTTAACCCAAATCTTCCTGTCTTTGTCTTTCTCATTCCTGTGTGAAGAATGTTGCAGGAAAATAAAAACTGAGCCTTCTTATAAAAGTGGGAACAAAATGTTATAGGCCATGATATTGTGCAATGTGACAGCGCACACACACACACACACACAAAAGTCTAGGCACTCCCGATAGCTTTTTTTTATCTAGTTTATCTGCTTTTAATCCTGCACTGAGCAGAATGTTAGCTTTCCTGTCATCTGTTTTCCAGTAACTTAAAGCTTGGAAGTTTGTTTTACTCTATTAAATCTACTCATTAAGATATAGAGAGTTTGCACTCCACAGAGACATCTGTTCAGCTATAGAGTGAATTATTTATAACCCGTTTAAAGGCATTATTGCTATAAAATATTTAAATGTAGTTTAGCCTCCAAATCAAAGTCAATATAAAACAGACTAGGTTTTCCACAGGGGTTTCCAAGATACATGTATTCCCTTTCTATTCTAAAATTTTTCATTTAAGATTTCTTTTTTTAAGCAGGATAGTGTCTGTCTCTGAGGACTCTTCCAATATAAGGTACACGTGTATTTTATTAGGGAAAAAGACCCCACAGCTGTATTAATAACAATTAAGAAACCCCCAAATCCTAGCAAAATAAAATACATTTCATGCCTACATAGCATTTTACCATTACAGACAAACAAGTTTCACAGAGTTATATATCATGTAGATTTACTTCAAATAACATCTCTTCCACAGCAATTTATATTTCATAATTTCAGCTGAGATTATTGCTTTAACAATTAATTAACTTTCCCAAGGTCCATTTTGGATAATGACATTATTATTGTGCTTAAGAAAAGAAAATAAGTCCTGGTAGTTTCAGATAAGTATCTGAAATTTTTTATGGAAAAATATGTTCCCATTCTTACCAATTCAACTTTGTAACTAATCAAATTACTTATGCAAATAGTGACTTCAATGTATTAGTGTGAACAAGTTTTTAAAATGTTGCCTTTCCTAAAGGTAGCTATGAATATTTGTAGGCTGAAAAAAAAGACCTAAGTAACTGAGGGAGCAGCTGAATTATCTTCAACTTATTTCAAACTTTTGGAAAGTTCAGCATGCCTTTTCTTGATGAGATGGGAACTGCGCTTAAGTAATAAAATTCTTAAATAATAAAATTCTAGGTTTATGTGGTTTGCAGGTGTTTTTTCTAAATACATACACACGTTTAAAACACAGAGAACTTCCCTAGTGTCTTTTACAGGGAACACTAAACTACATAAAAAAGAAAAAAAAAAAAAAAAAGTGGCAAGCAAGCAATCTCTTCTCGTTAAAGACAAGTAACTCAGTTCTAGCAAACATTTCCACCAGCTGTACCACTGGCAAGGTCAAGACCAGAGCAAACCAACAGAAGACAACTTTCATGAATGTTTATGTGATCCGCATCTCCATTAAACAAAACAGCACAAATGGACCCATTTGTGTTGCTGGAACTAAACAAAAACAGAACAGTTCTAGAGTAACAACTTCCAACAAAATGAATAGATTTTTTTCCCTCTGATTAAAACAACATGATTTAAATAATCACAATCCTAGATTTTGACAGTGTTTTTATTATCCTTACTGTTTCATCATATTCAACCTTGGTACTTCATAATAGAAATCTGGGGTTTATTTCTAGAAACAAAATTTATTAGTCCGTTGCCTTTCACGCTATGTTTGGACCTAAACAGAATGATCTCATTTTATTTCTCAGGAGGTTTTTTCCCCTTCCCTTCATTGACTGCCACACGAAAAGGATGCTCACCATCAGTTAGCTCAAACTTCAGTGTCAACGTCTCACTGTGCCCCTTTCTGGATCTGCGAGATCCTTTTTCACTGCCTCAGGGCAGATAAATAAAGGGAGTTTGTTGGAGTAAGAGAAAAGCGGGAGAGTATATATATGCACTTGGAAGGTCTATATGTGTGTTTGCACATGCGTGCCTGATTTGAAGAACAGAAGGGTGGTGAGCTGGATGGTAGCACTGAGCGTGTATACTGATCTTCCCCCTTCTGGCTATTGCTGAAAACGTTGCTGTGTTTCCACTACGCTTCCCGTGCAGCCACGCTGCAGAGCCTTTCCTCAGGAGAAAGGACATTTTCATTGTCTCGCATTTTACAGAGAAAGTGAGAAACTGGAAAAGGTCACTTTGGGTAGACTGCAATAGGCATCCGGCCCCTCACTTAGGAGCCTTTCCCCACTGTCTGGTATGCACATATTAAGCTGAAGTGTACAACTGAATGCAAATTAGCAGCAAATGTACCAAATAGCTTAGCTGATATTTGCATAAATCTCATCCAGAGGAGCACAAAGCTTGGCAGTAATGCCACGGCTAATAAAAATGTAAGGAGGAGAAGATTAAATGAAACTGCCACGTCAAGTGTGAATGGCATAGTATTTTGGTATAATGACAAGGGCCACAGAAACTGCGAGGGGACCACTAACTCCTCTTAGCCCAGGCAGAAATCAAATGGGAAGTGAGAGGTGACCAAATAAGAGCTGCTGGACTGAGCAACATTGTTCAACGTGCTCGACAGCTGTCCCAAGTTTACCAAAATTTATCTCTGCTCGTATCACCTGTGCTTGGTGAATTGCAGTGAGAACTTACCAGGTTATCAAACTGCACAGTTAACTGGCCAGATGAGCCTTCAAGTTTGCATCCTGGCTAGTGATGATGCTCCAAACCATTACTACCAGGAGTGCTGCCAACAGGCAGTGAGGCAACTATCACTATTTGGGAATGAAACAGGTTTAAAAATGATTTTCACCCCACCAAACTCTCGCTGAAGAGATTTACATTACTAAGGCTTGCTGTGTGTTTTCTTTTCTTTTTTTTCTTTTTCTTTTTTTTTCCTTTTTTTTTTTTTTTTTTTTTTTGGTTGCTCACACTCCAAAGACAAACATTCTGCAGGAATGGGTACCCCTTATACAAGCATGGAATAATACAACCATGAAGATGAGAAGAAAAGTCATGCCTTTATAATGAAAATAATGCAACTTAGGATCAATGAGACTATTCTCTGTCAGCTAAGTACCACAATGAGGAGGAAAGATTTGCAGCAGTAGGCCTCTACTATACGAATGTTTTAAGTCCATGGCACCAGAAGGCAAACACACTGCAGGGCATTGCAGTTGCAAGCTTTTTAACTTAAAATTCTCAGTGAATGGGACTTGTACAAAATGTTACTGAAGACATTATTTGGCCCTGGCTGACTTTTACCTCTTGAGCCTTTAAGAGTGTGTTTTACTTGTGATACTGACACAAGATTACCCTATCTATGTCAATGTTCATAGAATCATAGAATCAGTAAGAATAGAATGGAGTCAGTAATGTCAGCTAGTATCCAGTGGTAATTTACGTAAGTATTTTGTGTGACAAAAGCTTATTAAGTTGGTATTTCTAGGACACTGGGTCTGACAAAATAAAGCTATCAAAGATGAACCACTTGCTAAAGTAGAAAATGTAGCTTCTCTTTTGACTTTATTACTGGTTCTTAGGGAGCAGAAGTGGTGTTATTAATTTAGTTATAAACTTCACATTTCCCGACATCTGATTGTTCAGCTGTGGAAACTTTATTTAGCATTAACAAGGGGAGTCTCTGCATGTGTGTGCCTATTCTTTGAGAGCTCACAGTGTATTTAGTGTCATGCAGATGCCGAGAAGTCACAGCTCTGCCTCCAGCATTTTACAAACTGGTTTAGTGCCAAACAGAGCAATGAAAAGAATGGATTTGTAAATGAGATGTATATATTTATATATGTGTGTGTTTTAGGCATACAAGATACCTTACAGTGACAGTGGGAGAAAATGTGAGAGAGATGGAAGCAGCACACTGAATACTAAGGGAGGCAGAAAATGGAGGGAGATTCCAGCATTTGTAATTGCGGAAGGAAGAGAGGTATATCACACCCAGTCCAAATTCTTTCATCTGGGAAATATTAGTTTTTTCTTTTATAGGAAACTCAGATTTTTGCATCTGCAGAAAAATAACTGAGATGTTGAATTCAATTTAAATATCTGGCACAAAAAGATAATATACGACTCCTTTTTGCCATATATGTAATAAATACACTTCCCATCAACCCAAACAGGCAGAACAGCCAATACTATTGTTTGCCCTCAGTATTATACTGAGGCAAAAATATAATAAACACTTTCTATTTGGTGAGGTCAAACTGAGGCCAGAAGTCATGTGAAGCTGTATACAAAGTTTAACTTAGCAAACTGCAGCATACATAGCAATAGCCAAAGCCAACTGCTGGAGGTTTAATTGAACAAAATGCCTACAAATAGGACATATATAGTGGAAAACACTAATGTGATTGGAAACTCAACTGAGGAAAAGAGAAAGTTAAAACAATACTTGTGTTAGAATTATTCATTTGTACTTCAGAAAGTAGCAAGCTATGTTCCTGAACAAGATGAAGTCAGTATAAGGGCAAAGTAATTAGGACTGAACAGCTACATGTGATGGAGAGGAATCTTTGTAACAGAAAAAAATTACACAACTTGAGAGGCTGGTTTGCTGCCAGAAATAGAACTGTCACCAGTTAACATTTGTCTGTGTAGGAAATGTTGCAATAATAATGAATTATGATGAAAAACAGAACAAAGATTGCTCATACAGCCCTGGAGAAAGAGCAATATGAAAAGCACTGTAGGTTAACAGCCTGTATACAGAGACCATCTTGTTAAATCAAACAGTATTACTTCCTTTCAAACTCTAAAATTCTGTATTATATACTGAGAGCCCACTAAAAGTTTGTAAGTGTATAATAATCTCATTCTCCAAGATGTATTTGAAAAGGATCTATAATGCATGTGGAAATCATTGTCCCAGGGTATTATTAAAGTGAACTCTTTAGTAAGATTCAAAACAAGATTAGAAAGTTACTTGATGTGAAAACAGCATTTGTAGATAGATCAAAGATGAGTGTCACAAAGGTATCATCAGAGGAACAAGGCAGAGAGAAATTGCACAAACTGGAAACTGCATTATGGGAATGTTTAGGCAATGATGAACCTAGTACTATTTGTAAATTCTTGTTCCAGACATGTCTCCTTCACTTCATAATATCACCCTCAATTTAAAATAGAAGATTTCCCTAAGCAGTTTGTGAAAGACCTCTTTCCTGTTTTATGAACCATCTCTATTTAAGAAATACCTACTTAGGCTACTATCGAAGGAAGTTATCAAAAGGCCTTTATAGTCTAACTTTATTGAGGCAGAAATGTGTCAAAAGATTTTATTAAGCAAAACATCAGCTCAAAATACTTAGCTGTTTAAGATACCTAGAGAAAAAAATAGATTTGTATAGGGTGCTGCCAGCTAGAGCCAAGTTTAGGCTTGGCGATAGGAGAAGCCAGGGCAAATGAGGCCTTCAGTAGACAAGGGAGATCCTTCGGGAAAGAGAAAGTAGAGCTTCCTTTCTTAATGAATGAACTTCCACAAAGGACTGAAACCCTTGATTTATTGATTGATTTTATTTGCTTCAGTCTTACATAATTGACCGATGTAATCTGATTACTCATCGCCCTAAATGGAAGTGATGTGGAGAACAGAACATTGTGAAGAAACAGAGTGGTATTTCAGCTGGATAACACAAATTAAGTATAAACAAAATAAATCATCTAATCCCCAAGGCAAATCTGGGATCATCCAGATGTTGGCAACTCACCATGCTCAAATCCCGTGGTTCTGCATTTCATGGCATTGGAAGACAGACAAGAATAGGGACTGGCTGTTTTACAAGTGCACAGTGTTTCATTAGAAAGTTCAGAAATAAGGGGCAACAGAGATATATACTACCTACACACCTTTTTCAAAAAGAGGTCTGATCCAGTCATACATGGTGAATATTCTTAGTTTTCTTTTCAAATAACAATAACTGCTTCCAGACAGACTAACCTTCCCTTCTCTGGAAAGCAGAGAATTTATAGGACTCTAAACTCAGTGCTCCTGGTTAATCTGTTGTCTCTTATTCAAAAAATTAAGACAGATTCAGCAGAATAGTCCAAACCTCTTATTATTGGGTAATCTTCATCAATTCTAGAACAAGAGAATTTGTAGTATCAGACCACTTGGTAGACATGGGATGACTCCCGTTACTTCCAGAGGAACTAGACCTTTATGGAAATACAGCTTGTCCAAAACGTCACAACTGAGGCAGTCAGTCACAACTGAGGCTGGTTGCCTCAGACTTCTACACACATTCACAACCCAGCTGACGGGTTACTGGTGCAGCAGGCCTGTGATGCCATAACAAAAGATATTTACCTGCTGGATGTGGTAGATGAAATGTATAAATTTATGTGGAAATAGCTGCTAGCCTTGCAAGAATGCAGTTTCCAGCCTGCACAAAGCAACTGATGGTTTACAAATGGACAAAGCTACTTCATGTCAAGGATAAGCCTCCTTATGCTGGACTTGGAGTATCTTAGAGATAGAATTGCCATACCAATTTGGGAAGTATTAAAAAATTCGTAAAGTTAGTGGTCTGGGGAGGTCGAGCAGCAGCCATTTTTCCCCAGCTAGAGAGCTAGGAAAAGTGTTCAAACACCTAATATGTTTCAGGGAGCTCCTGTAGTTCTTTCCATTGCATAGGGAGCACATATGGCACATATGCACACATAGGGAGTCCTACAGAGCATTTAACGACATTCTCAGCAATTTCAGAATTTATTCTAAAGACAAGCTGGAGCTGCCTTTCACAGCTAATGTGTGCAAGTATTGCAAACATCATATTTACAGTGCTGTGCTACTATGCCCTGTGCAATCCATTTGAACACATAGACAAATACTAAACAGAGACAAATGAATTTAATTCTGGACTCCTAAGGACTTTCTTGGTAATTTGTGTAAATGATGAAAGCATCCATCTTAATTTTCTCCCCATCAGCAATACAAACCCAGTTTCAATAGTGGAAATGAAAATTCGAAATGTCTCCTCTGCGCATATCCTGAACTGTGGTGATTTGGATGGATGATGTTTTTACTGTATAGATTGTGCTTTATTGTGGGTCACATCATTCTAGTATGTTAACAGTGCTTTAAATTGGTTGCTGTACTATGGAATTTTTTGAGTTCATTATCCTGTAATGAGAGGCTGTTGATCCTTATAAGGAATATTGTGCCAGAATAATTTTATGGATGGCGTTGATAAGGGCTGATTTCCTTACTGTATAAAATCTCAGTGGAAATCTCAGTGACTGCTAGTTTATGCTCTTGGAGTGCCATCTAACTGGCTTACGCAGACTGCTTACAATTTTCTGATATTTTAATAAAACTTTTTGGCATAACAGTGGTAATTTATCTCATTAGAAGTAACAATCCATGCTAAACATAGGCACAATGAGGAGAACAGTAAATGCCAAACATAAAACTATGTTAAACTTACAGGGAGGAAAAATGAATGTACAGTGAGCTGAGCTGTCTGCCTATTCTTATTAGACAACGAACGCGTTGTGTAGTATCACACAAAGTGCAATATGTAAAATTAAAATGCAAATGAGAAACAAACAATACTCCAGTTCTGGAGGCAATTTTAAAGTCTCTGCAGATGAGTATAGCATCTCCAGCTCTTCCAGCTTCTTGGAAGCCTAAGCATCCTGAGACTACACAGGGGCCAGGAGCACTATTCTCCCTTCTGCAAGCTTGTGAGCTGTCTGTCTCCCAAGAAACACCCATAAATTCAGCTCCCTGACAGCCTGCAGGGACCAGATGCAGATACAGAGGGTGGAAGAATGGAGGCTTGAGCAACTCCTCCTGTCTGAACAAATAATGGCAGAAGAGCTTGTGTTGCCAGAGGTACTTTGCTTTTGTAGGTGACTGCCTGCCAGGGTTGCAGAGGTACCTGACTCTGCATGCAGTCCGTTACTAGCATCAATGCAGAACCTGCATTGCATTCCAGGTAGCTCTCGTTTTTACCTCTTATTGCAGTAATCCGTCCTACATCCTCTACTGCTGTTCCTCCTATCTTTGTGTCACTGGGAACCATCTTGAGCTCAGTAACCCTCTTTAGCTTTTTTACAGCAGTGGCATTCATTGCTGCTCTTTTTCCTTTCTTGGTGCCACAGATGTGCTTAAGCTCCTAGGTGAAATGCCTTCCTTTCAGAGCCCTAAGTGCCTGCAAAGATATTCAGCTCATCCTGCTTCTTCCTTTCTCAAATGAAAAGTAAGAAATGATTTTCTCCAACTTCATTTCTACCTTACAAGGCCACAGCTGGCAAGCTGTATCATTTTTATATCCTTCCTTTTTCGTTTGTGAACTCAGCTGTCTCAGACTGCAGGTGCCAGTCTACAAGACAAACAGTGGAGCATATCAGAGCAAGACCACTGCTGTAAGCTTTATTTTATTAAAACTTTCTTGAAAGTCTAAAGTAAATATGACATTTCTTCTCCCTGAAAAAGTGGTGGGCAGGATAAGATATATAAACAGAGCCTCCATTGCTGATCTCAGTTCCTTAATCTGCTTCAGTGTGGGCAACCCACTAAGGACACAGATGGAGGCAAAGAAAAAAGAAAGGTAGAGCCAACAGGGAGTTCTGGGAGGAGGTGGCAAGAAGAAAAGAAAACTGCTGCACAAATCCTTAGGTAGCCCAGTACATCTTGAAGAATTTTGGAATTCCCCCTTTCGAGTTCATTGGTCATTTGCCCGAAGAGGGGCTTTGGATAGACTTTATGCCTTTGGACATAAACTTTTGTCAAAACAATAATGAATATGATGGGAAGCATTTACTGTATTGACATTTCTCTATTCCCAATGCATTTGCGAGCCCACCTGTGAGCAAATCCCAGAAGATTTCTCCTAGGATACCTGGTAGAACAGCTTGCTAATAGCCACCTGAATCTTCTCCAAGGGAAATCTTGCCCCACAGGGCCTCGTCTTCCCCATCCTCTCTCTCAGTTATAGGGGAACAGTATCATGTGAGGGATCAGTAAGTTCAACTCTTGGGACACTGGCATGTTCCTGGTCAGTCTCTGCACAGAAGAGAGATGAAAGAAGGCACTCTGATGTTCCTCTGCTTAGTATCTTTGCCTTTCAGCATCATTGTTTTAGCCCTGGATTTGCTTCTGGCATAGCATCCCAAGCATTACGATATATTTTTCTACTATGATGTATATTCCTGCTACTGATGCCGGCCATGTACTTCTTTGAGCATTGTTCCAGGTATTAACCAGAATGAAGCTAACTCTTCTGGCCAACTGGCTGAATACTGGAGCACATTCTTGGCACGGCAGACCACATGATGGCTGGCAGTCTGGAGCCAGTAAGTGCTACACTGGTAGTCTGAAGCAGTCTGATAGGAAAATATCTAGCTAAGCACCAAAGAAGGTGATGTAAAGTACTATCTATCTCCCATAGAATAGAGGGCAGAGGAATAATTTGCAAAAAATATAGAGGATCAAGGAATGGGAAGTTATGAGTAAATCTGTACAGAAGTTTTTGTTTTCATGCCCAGTTGCTTCCAGACGTGTTGTAACCATACAACAAGGAAGCAGGGTAGAAAGCATAAGGACAGCTAAGCTGGCTACATACTAGAAAGCTGAACAGCACTTGTGAGCTCAGACCACAAGAAGGACAAGGATTTTCAGTGTAGATAGTAGTGGCCTGAGAAACCACATAAAACTCATAAATGCAGTGTGATCCTACTTCAGCTGCTGAACAAAATAGTGTTTGTCATGGCTTTTATAAATCCAAAACCATTCCCCTGTGTTTTACATCTCTCATAAATGAGAAATTTAAGAAGTTTTTGATGTAATTGCATGAGTGCATAGAAATATGTGTTATTATTGTAGGTTATGTATTATCTCTTACGTTGTACGATCAAAGTAGGACAAGTAATGGCTTCAAGTCTAAGGCAAAATTTAACAGCTGATATTAATTATGCGTGCAGTATTCTCAAACTGTCAGAAACAATTCTTTAGGTTGTATGGGCAAATAATTCAGCCTCAGTTACTCTTAGTCAAGTTTAATGTTATAATCATATGGCAAACACAGAAAGATAGGACAGCACTGTGTGCTATCTAGTGTATAACTGGTGTTATCCCTTATCTAAAAAAAAATTGTGTCTTCAGTTCCAGCAGACCTTAAAAAAACAACAAATGACAAGGAACTTGCAGCTGAAGTAGGGAAGTCTTGTGCAGGGTACCATTATGAAAGGCATTCAGAAAAACTCCTGCTGAATAAGGTAGATAGTTTTGATCATCTAAACTGATGAAAGATTAACTCAAAGGGAACAGGCACAAAGTCTTTTATGATGAACTGGGACTGGACAGCTCTGTCACAACATATCACATTTTTTAGCACCCAAAAAGTGATGCCAAGAAGGACAGCAATATCACTGCTGCCTACAGTTCATTATCCAAATGTCCTAGTGTAAGTGTCATGTAGGGAAAAAATGATTTAATCTAGTGGATAATGTTGGCACAGAACCAAAAAATAAACCAGCCATAAACAAACCTAGCCTAGAACTAGGAGACATCTCCAGTAGAAGACAAGTGCGGCTCCAAAACACTGTCCTGACAGATGTTGAGTTGAGCTGAGGATATATTTTCATAGGAGATAATATATTACTGTATGTCATGCCTGTGAGGACATACACATTGGACTCAGTAAACCAGAAGGTCCATTCAATATTAAATTCCCAAGAACAACTAGAGAGGAAATTTATCTTCTCAATCCTTATCTGTATTTATTTATAAAGTCCTAAGTCAGCAGTATCTAATAGGGAAGAGCCAGGCTATCACCAACATGCTCGATGCAGGAGCTCTGTAACACAGTGATCAAACTAGGTACCACTTAGGCTATAGACAAAAGGAAGATTTTTACTTCGTGTGCACCGTGCACCTATCACAACAACCTTTCATGAATGTATCCCCATGCTGCCACTATATGAACAACGTTAATGAAACTAATGCCAGCATACAACATTTAGGATTTTTAGCAGTTGTTCTGAGGTCTTCTCAGTAGCCTAAATTTTACATATATTGGAATTTCTGACATAGACTTGATATTTGCAAAATAAAAGAGATATTGTTCTACTTCAGAGGGTCACATAAAAATGCTTTTAGGTTGAGAAGGAGGCAGAAAGCCCAGGGAGTGGAATAGAGTTGTTTCAGACATATGCATTTTCCTCTTCTCTCCAAGGAGCTCCACAGAAATTATCTGGGAAATTATACAGAGTGGTGTTATAGTGCTTCTCCTTTGAAGAAGCTTCTTAGCAGACATCCCTTTGTAAGGGGGGCATCCCTGTGTCAGAAGGTCAAAGTGGGTTTGCAGAGAAGTGCAGTGGTATAGATACCAACATCTCATTTTCTGGCAATCCACAGAGCTAGGTCTATTCTCTTCTACAACTTTTGACAGGAGCTCTTTTCCTTGTATCCAACGCCACCTACTCACACCATAAGAAAGGACCAGAATCAGTTAAGTTGTATGACTGAGTAATAGATGGTTTCAGGAGGAAAAAAAAAATCACACATTTCTGTAACTGAATGAAAAGGGACAGGCATGTTTCAGAGAGGTTTATTTTCTTCCTGTGTTTCTTTTCGATCTGATTATCCAAACCACATCAGCCTGCAAATCTGGGAAGAAAACTTCATGAGAAAACTCATTTCTATGAAGAACTAGGTTAACAGTTCGCAGTGAATCATTTTAAAATATTTTAAGGTTTTATCTTTTTATGAGGAACGTAACTTCTTCATATTTATTTACTAGCCAGAACCGTTCATATTATGGCTACTTATCTATGACGATTGCTCTTGAGGGGGGTTTATGTGTTGCAAGTATTTTAAATTCCAGGTGTACTGGTTATCATCATCAGATGCTATTCCATTAACAGTGCTCCTGACTACATGAATATTGCCACCCTTAAAAACCTGTTTTATGGTCAGAATATCTGTGAAGCTCCAAATTTGCTTCTGGAAATATCCCCTGTTCTCGGCTTAAAGCTTGACATTTTTGCGGACACTAGCAAATAGCTCACTGCTGGGAGTATTTAGAGGAAACAAAAAAGGGCCCCAAAAATGCCAAGACCCATCCTTGCCCTCTTACCTAATCATATAGGAAAAAAAAAAGTGCTGTGGTCCATTTCATCGAGCAGCTCTTCCAAGACTTTCAAATGTACTGACTTTTGATCTTAACCAGAAAGGACAAGCCCCTATGTTATTTTTCGGTCTTGGTTACAGTCTAGAAGTGAGTAAAAAGTTCAGAATTTCAAAGTATGGAGCTCCTTCTTAACTCTCTGCGGCCTTCATACTCCACAGAAGTGAGAAGGCCACTAATTGCACAGTTCTTCAGTCCCCAGATGAAGGAATTGGGTGAAATCAGCTGCAGTTCACTTCCCTACTCTTGTCATGTTGCTAATGCTTTTCCTAAGAAAAACTCTCAAGGTACATAGGCCATTCTGTGAGGGATTGTGAGAACCCCCTGCTCCTCCTGATGTTAAGATGTTACTTTTTAAGGAGCAGCTATGAGTTGCCAGCCAGGTTCTGGCACACAAATGTCCATCTGATAGCTCTCTAAGTTTCTGCTCACAGAGGTGAGAGTTTCTCATTTCAGTAATGGGTTTAAAATTCTAATAGAAGAGCCCATGTTTGCTTTTGCTTTCTAGAGTCTTAAGGAAGTCACAGTTTATTACTGGTCCTGTTTTAGACCCGTTTCCCTATCATTTAAAATCCCAGTTAAAGGGATTTAGGGAGGAAAGCATACTGTGGCAAGCTCAAATGAACTAAAATCAATGTCAAAGCTTCAGCTGACACTAGCAGAGTAGGATCAATGGCCCTATGAAGATCATTAAGCTTAGATCTGAACAAGAGTCACATTCCTGTTTTATGTCAAAATCCCAATTCAGATAAGCACACTCGCTTAAGTTTAAGCTATGGAACAATGCCATAGTTTAAATGCTTTACTGAATGAGATCTGTAAAAGCTAAACTAAAATTAGCTCCCTCCTCCCCAATTTACGTAAGAACCTTAGTTTTGGCATATCAGTAATTCCCACTGTATTTTATTTTTTGAAAAGCACTGTAAATTAAAGAGCATTTACCATGCAATCAATTCAGAAAAAAAGTGTTGTATTAGCTTCAGCATTTATATTGTTATTCCTAAACAGATTTCAGGTTTTAGGAAAATCATGTTTATAGTTCAACTAACAACGGCAATATGTGCTGGTAAATATTTTGATTTTCTTCTCATTCAAAATCCTGTTAGGACTAACAGGTTCAAATGCACCTTGCAGTATTTAATTGTATTCCAGAAAGCTTTGCTGGTTATTATCAGTTACTGGAAAACATTTCTCTTGACCCCTCTGGTACATGTCTATCTGGCCATGTAACCTCTACTTTTGAGAGAACCAGCCAACAATAAGGCGTTCTTCACTCTAGGGGGCAAGGATTCTCTAAGTTTCCTCTAAGCTGAGGAAACTGGGCACTTTACTTTCTCTGTACTCTTTCCAGAGGAATTTAAAAGGCAACAGAATATGTCCCCATTAGTAGCTGAATGGGCACTGAGGGAAGCTACCCACAGGGAGCAGGATACTTGTTTTATAGTAGCTAATCGGGCTAAATTGAAAAACTTTAAGAACTTTTCACTAAGTTTAGGTATGATAGAGTTTTCCAGTTTACTTTGATCTATGGTCGGAGCTTCTTCTTCCTTAATCAAAATACAGATTTTGGCATCCTCTAAAATACAGCAGAGCCATGGACAAAAATATGCCATTTATAATGCCTGTATCAGTAAGCACCATACAGAGTATCTCTAGAGCAGCTGTGAGCATAAACAAGGAGCATCACCATGAGGAATAGCTGTATTTCTTCTTCCTATTTTTGAATTTGATCCCTGTTCTCAAGTTCATGGCTTTTCTTTTCTTCTGTCATTTCATGCAAGCTTTCTATCTGCCGCTTTAGCTAGGGTTTGTTCTTTATGCAAAGGAAGCTAAGCCAAATGTTGGCTTTGTTCCAGGGCCCGCTCTTCTGTTTCCAGATGCAGAGGACAGTGCAAAGTATGCAAATCTCAACCAGGCATAAAAATGAGAAGTGTTCCAGTTCCATTAAAATGGAGCCTAGAAATATGTGGAACTGATACTGTTCATATGTCCCTTACCTTAACCAGCAGCCTAATATATTTTTATTAACAGTAAGTCTCATTGGACTTAAAGTTTATTTTACAGAATGGTAATTGTAGAAATCTAACAGAAGAAAAAATGGCACATTAGCATTTGTGAAACAATGACTCATACGCCCAAAGAGTCACTGTGTTACACTGACAATATGCAAAGCCTGAAGGAGAAGCTTCTGTTAATGATCTCTGTGGGGGGATTAATGGTCACACAAATGGCTGGCATCTGCTCTTCCAGAAATGAACTAAACTAATTTAATTTCATCTCTTGAAAGAAAAATAATATTCACAAAATATCAGACAGTTTCAGAAGTCCCACTCTCTTATTTTGCAGACATTCACATTCATTCTGGTGACAAGCTGGGCACGCAAATATGAGATTGTAAGGAAACCTGACAGCCTTTGAAGTGGAAGCTTTTAAGAAGCAGACACACAAAGCAAACTGAGGAAGAACTGATGTAGAAGTGACAGTACATGAGCAGAGAAACGAAAAAAGGGGAAGAGCAGATAGAAATCACACTATGAATGGTGGACTGATTCCTTGGGTTTACGCTGTGTATACACTCAAGAACTGTGCCTAAAGTCATCCAAGGATCAGAAGATGGGTTTGCTTAGCAGGTAGCACAGGCTAACCTGCCAATTCATGCAAGAAAATTTGCATCATATCACCTGCAGGCATTCGCTGAGAAGGGATCTGAGAAATCACTGAGCAAGATCAGCACCTACAGTGAAGAGTCTTATTCCAACACAAAGAACAGGATAGTTATACTAGAAACAAACAGCTCCCTCTACACACACTTTTATTTGCTCCTCTTTGCTGATTAGGAAAAAAGCACTGGGCCTAGGACCTTGGGTCCTTTGTGTATTTTGAAATTTATTTTTTCTGCTTTAGAAGTCTAATGAATACAGCATATCAAGAAATGGGGGGAAAGCTCTTATTCTTAACCAGTGCAGGGAGAGCTCAAATACCCTTATGACTGGTATCAGAGCTCTCTTGTCCCCCATTTGGATACAAAGATGTTAAATTCTCCTCTTTCCTTTTGTACACTAGAAGCAGTAGATCACTAACTTCCACAGGTTATTAGAGAAATGCCATTTTTCAGGGATACATCCAGTTCTTAGGGATGCATGCACTTTTCTGTATCTCACCTTCACACATAAGTTGATTAAAGTTTAAATGAGTTGTGCAATTAGATCTCAGCTCCCTGAAAACTTTCTATCCTGAGTAGTCCACTCATCTTACAAAAGGAAATAGAGGGCAGCAGTTAATTCTAATATACTACCTGAACCAAATTCTTAGCTGAAATAAATGAAAAAAATTCCACTGATATCCACAAAGCTCTGATGAGTCATACCAAATAAGATTATGACCCTTAATCGAGATTACCTTTACTGTTATTTATCTACTCTTAACGAATAATTCTTTTCCTTGATACAGGAAGTCTTTATAGGTTTCTCTTATAAGCCTTATATAGGTGATCTCTAGAGCTTTCTGGGAAAAAAAAAAAAAACACAAGAGCTATATCAATATTGCTGATATCAGAAATGCTAGAACCACTTCCTAAATTTCAGTTTGATGGTGACTCAATCTGATACCACCTTGACTTCCGAAGCAGGCAAACTTTTTTAGACAGGTGGTGACAGATGTTGCAGATCTGAGACAGGAAAACAGTCTCTAGTATTTAATGTGGTAATGAGAAATTAAACTGCCTGAGGCATGAAGTATAATTACTCCTTACACCGAAAACATATTGTTACAAAAACAGTCATTACAATCATGGATGGGCAAAGCAGTAAAATAATAGACCCAAATCTATGAATGAAGCCATTGCAGCAGCACCAAAACTCCCCAACAGATCAAACTTGAAAGTGTTAGCTATTGGACTGGATAGCATGCACCAGTAACCCTCTGGGACTGCAAAGAAAGAAGTAGAAGTCAAAGGAGTTGTCATGAGTAAGAGCTTCGCCTTGAGGATACCTGGTCAAGGCAAAAGAAAGCAGATGCTGGGGCTTCAGACACACAAGCAAAGGGGAATAACCCCCATTCAGACTCACGAGGCAAATATTATTGTGAGGAGATAGAAAGTTTCAACTGCCATGGCATGCTGCAGGAAGGCAGAGTCTTCCGGAATTTGGGCTATATTTTTGTACCTGCTGTTTTTAAATATTCATGTAAACTGAATAACTGAAGTTTTGAGATTTGCCAGTGGCCAAGTTACAGCACAGGTTTCATAAGTAATGCAGGTGGCACATATGCAACACTGAAAATGTAAAACTAGCAGATTTTTAGCAAGCAAAAATATCAGAAGAACATGTCACCTTAGTTCGTTAAATCAAAGGATGAGAGATCTTGAGTCACATATTTCCAAAATGAGAAAGAGAGGGGCAAAAGCTGAAATGTTAATTGCAAAGCACAGCCAAAACCCACCAGTGAGGTGTTCTGCAAGTTCTTCTCTTTTTAAAACAGAGATTATTTACTACATCTTTTTTATTCCATCAATAAAACAACAAACAAACCCCAAAGAAGTCATGCTCCTGCAAGGCAGCATGCCCTGCTGCTCTCCAGTTGGTGGGCAGATGGGAAAGGGTTCAGCACAGCTCTGGGAATGCTGGGCAACTACAATTTCATGTTCTGGCACTGCAGCACAAGAGCAGCATCACTTCAATTATTGTGTAAACCACAAAGCAAAGCCTCCACATCACTTCTGAAACCACTCCGGACATAAAAGCCCCCAAAATCACAACATAACTTACAAGAAATATAAAAGGCAATTTGTATGAACTACTCTCTGTGGAGAACATTGGCCTCCCTCAGAAATGACTCATCTCTATCTCCTTCCTCCCTCAAGTATTTATAATTATTTCCATTCCCTGTCCCAATACTTGCCCTGGATTGACACGATCTTAGCTGTTGTAAATCAGTAATGCACTTCTAACTTCAGTTGGACTTTGGTATTATTTCTTAAATTCTCTCTGTATTTGGCTACTACTGTTCATTACTTTATTCCTTTGTGCCCAGTGCTGTATAGACATTTATACTGTGATTTCCAAAGGAGTCTAACTTTTCTTCAGCATCACTAAACATTCATAGTGACAAGAACAGAATTTTGACAGCTGTAGTTCTAGTTTCAGTCTGTTTATTATTTGAGTCCTTCATAATACTTTCGAAATACTTAAGTGACTCAAGGGTTCTCCTTGACTGAGGCCTATATCCATAAATGAGCTAAAATAGACTTGGACAAAATTTAGTGTCTATGTCCCAGAACAGGACTATCAAATGTAATCCCTTAGGCATGAAAGTGCCAGGTAAGCTACATACAAAAAGCTCTTTCCTCTGTGTCTGCCTAGAACTATTGCTGGTTTTATGCAGTTCAGCATCACGGTGTCAAGTGCGTGCCTTAGCTAGATCAGAATCCTGATTGCCTCGTCTTACCAAAGATTTCCAGGTAAGTTTAAAGGGTATAAACATGTCCAAAGTGTATCTAAATATCTATAGCACAGCTAAAGAGAGCTTTGTTCAAAATGCAGTGAATTTCTTTTAATAATAAAAAAAGAAGATTAGGTTGGTAATAATGAGTGCCAATCTTAGTCTTTCTCATCTCTCTCTCCACTCTCACTCTCCATATATGTCCATATCCTGCAGCCCAGTGATCGCAGTCCTTGCTCTAGTTAGAAATCACATCTGTCATCTTCACATCTTTTGTTCCACCTCCTCGTCTGAAGCTACTTTTCAAAAAAAACATCATGACTCAGTGGTTGAGAAAAAGTGAACATAACTCTCTACCCAGCGACAGGGGTACTTTCCGATGCAGTGCACTGTACGCTGCTCCCTGAACAAGGGAGCAACCCTTGGACAATTGCCAGAGCTGGATTTGCAGGAATAGCCTTATGCTTTAGCCTTAGGGGAAGGGTAGAAGCACAAACATATTTCTAAAAAGGCTGGTTTGCTGAACGGGGATCTAAAAATTAATTTCTTTGAAAAAAGCAGTCTAAAAATGGCTAGTGTCAGACATTTCTTTTAGTTATACTAATTCAACAACTGAAATGTAATATATAGTGTATATTACATGTAATATGTATATAATAAAGGTAGAGGAATGAGTCTGTATTTACTTCTCTATCACATGAATAAACATTTGCTTCCTAGACTACTTAAGAGTTGAGATTCCTCCCTTTAGAAATCTAGATTTCCTGGGAGTAGCATCAAGAGACAAGCAGAAGCACTTGCTGGCAGTATTTCAAAAGCTCTTAAACAAGAATGTGAATCTTTTAATCTATTATGCAGACCTCACAATCACTGCATAAAAATGAACTCAGTGGCCAGTTACTTTCTAATCCTTTTTTTTTTTGGGGGGGGGGGGGAGGGAAGAGAGAAATATTGGTGCATGGAAACCTCTTGCTGGACACAGCAGAAGATTATAGGTCTAAGATGAGATATCTGGTCAAAGCTAGAAAGAATCTTACAGGAACAGCAATTAGGTCTCAAGCTAGCTCTTAGCAATACTGTAGAAGACAGCTTCAGATCTGCCTCACGCAGAGCAGGGACATGTAATTGCTTTCATTTCTTCCAGTATGAGCACACTAATCATTTTACTCTCTTTCCTTGGGGGGAGGGGGGGGGGAAGAAAAAAAAGTCTCTGATTTCTGCCTGTGTAGCTTATGTACCTTCCCCTGCCTCCTTCTCCTCGAGAATTTTCAGCTGGTAAAACCACCACTTGCCTGCCTTGCTCTTCTGCAAAGTCTTGGAATTTGTTCCTACTGCATGTTGAAGACAGTAATGCAGTTCTTGCAAATCTGAATTCCCTGAGAGCTGCCAATACCCCAAGTTAATAAATACAAAAAATTCGGCACCTAAAACTAGAACTTGGCATGAAACATAAATTCAGCCTCAAAGTAACCACAGAAAGTATGTTTTAAACAGTAAGTCTATTTCAAATTTCCATTTCCAGATGAATCATTCTGAACCAATATTTGATGAGACTTTTGTCTTTTTTTTTTTTTTAAGTATTTGTGTAATAAATATCATTAGGGCAGAACTGATGGAGTTTGGGGAGTTTAATTGTTTTGAGCTTGTATATTAAGCAGGGTTTATCTGAGATGATGTTTGACTTGGATCTGAACCTATTCATTAGATACAAAGGAAGCTGTTTATTTGATTGTGGAGCAATAAATCTTCCTCTTTTTTACCAGGGAGTCAACAATATTATCATTTGTCACTATAATTTTCTTTGCCACTACAGCAGGCAGCAATAGCTCTTGCTTACCAGATGATGGGCAGCAGCTTTACTCCCCATAAGCATAACTTGCAGGCAGCCGGGGGTGGTAGCATTGCACTGTTGACTATATTCCCCCCATTTCTGTATGCCTTCCATAAATAATGAAACTAAGATTCTTCTCTAATGCTGGTTGGTACAGTAAACAATAAAATAACACTGCCACCATACCTCCCTGGCAGAAAGCCAGGGGAGCTGCGGATTCAGAGAGAATGCCTTAAGGCTGGAAATAAGGAGCTGTCCATCTCTAGGGCAAAAACAGCAAATGGACCCATCTCTGCTAAAATAAGATTTAGTAGTTTACAGAGGAGTATGGAATAGTACTCTTTCCCCCAAAACACCTCAGTCTCAAGAAAATATCTTTCAAAAACAAAATTTTCTATGGATTTTTTCCCTCTTAGTTATTTTCTTGCTGGGAGGTAAAAAGACATCATAAGCCTAATGTTTTAAAATACAGGTTTTGTGCTGTTTGCTTCTGCCAACTTTGTCCATGTTTTATTTCCTCCTCTTTTCTTTTCCACACTGCAATTAAAAGGAAAGTAAAACACAGAAAAGACTGAAAAGTAAGAAGATATTTCACAGAAACTTTATAGAAATAGCAGATGCTTTGAATACTCATTTTGTGAAACATTAATTTTTCAGGAAGTACTGTAATTGAAAGATGGTTTCTAGATGTGAGAAGGGACACTGTCTTGGGGAAAAATATATGGATTAGATCAACCAAGGTTTAATCACATCAGGTGGCCACAGCGAGCTACCACATTGTCATAGTTGATAAGTTCCTGGTGCACAAAGGTTTTAGCACACAGTCCCCTGCCTCTGCAGTGCAAGGACAAGGTGCACAACCCTGCACCAAGTGACAACATTAAAATTGTAGTAGATATAATCAATTGTTAATTGCAAGGAATGTCTTTACTTGGTAAGGTGATTTCCTAGGTTGTGGCTTAACTTCAGTAGAGATCTATTCCCTCTTAAAAAAATAAATGTACAATACAATATGGTCAGAAGCTTGTCCCTCGAGCAGAGAAGTTTTCTGATGGGTTGTTTGGTCCAGCAATGAAATAAATGCCCTAAAAATGAGATGTAGCCAAGTCTGCAGTCACACTCACATCTTTAACGATGATACTGATGGAAAATGTGGTCTTACATGCTAACATATGGCTGGCTAGTTTAGATTACAAGCAGGGATTTAACTGGCTTCATGGCGCCCGTTCATCACATTAGCAGTTTTATTGCTAATGTAAACTGCTAATGCAAGCTGCCACCCTCAGCGGCCATTTCGGTTCTTTTCCTTCTAAGAGTCAAAAAGTGTAACTTTCTGATGGGGGGAAAAAGGCAAATTAAATTACTTTAAAATATAATAAAAACTTTTAGGCAGCTTTGTTCATTGGACAGAATGAACATCTATCTTCTACAGTGCCTTCATTTTATGTGCTGTTCTGACAAGGGCTATAAAATTACCTGACATTTTGCAATATGCGTATTGTCATTGATATAACACAATGTAACAAGACAGACACACAGTCTCCAGCATATGAAAGCACTGAAAGCACCCGCACTGAAAGCAGGTTGAGACAGCTTTTCTATCTCCTAGAAGTGTTTTCTGCACACAGTCATAACAGCAATACTTTGAAACCAAGCAACAGAATGGCTCTTTCAGCTAAAATTATTCTACTTCAGTTACAGAGCATTTCGCTTTAAACTTCAAAGGAGAGGAGAAGATGAAATAAGAGCGAATCTTGCTTAAGCAGTAGTGATGTAAAAATGTATATATTTAAACAGGCACATTTTATAATGGAGCCACAATTTCAAGGCAAACTTTCTTGTTTCCTGCATTGTTAGTGCCCCTCAGAGGAAACTATGTTTTCAATCAGTTGTCCATTTTTCACAGACCTTGCTCAGAACTTTAAAGTTTACATCAATAAAATTCACAGGCAGTCCCATCAGAGGAGGTCTTAAAGTACCCATCCTATGATAAGGTTTTCCTATGGCATAGGGCAGAACAGGAGCAAGGCCCTGATTCCTGTGAACTTTGTGTTCAGTCATTTCAGAAGCAGGCTGTGCATTTCCAATGCTTGCTGATTTTCACTGGAGGATTGGCATTTAAGTAAGTACAATATCTGCCTTAGAAAGTCTCATTCCTACTCTATGGACTTGCATATTTGGGGCTTAGAAGAGAAATGGGAGAAAAGCTGGTTTGAAAGCAGTATAAGCTGGTAAAGGAACTCATATTTTTCATTGTGAACAATAGTTTTCAGGGATAGTTAGAGATTTATAAACTTGTTTGCTATCATCTAAGTAAAAGAAAACTAACAAACACACAGCCTAAGCACTTCTGTCTGTGTCTCTTTTCATTGCTCTGTACTAATGGCAATGTCACACTCAAACTCCGAAGCAAAACTGGGACACAAGATACACACTTTCAAACATTTCTTATAAGCGGCATCAAAAGAAGTTGCAAGAAAAGCTGTCCTTCATTTCTTATTTATGAAAGATAGCTAACAAGTAAAGGAAAACAGGCAATGAAGAAGCATTCCTCCCACAGCCAACTGCCAGTGTTGATGTTATGAGGAGTGATACTCATCATTGTTTTCTCATATCAGCTATTTTTCAACCTTATATATATATATATATATGTATGTATAACGATCAGATAAATAAAACAGAAAACAACAATAACCACTTATTTCTTTAAGGTTATAAAACCCTTATGCTTAGGCTGAAGATTTTCCACTAAAGTATCTTTTTCATCAATAGTATTTTTCTGAACAGTTATTTTTAAGTAAAATCCTTTATCTAAGCAGTTTAAAGGAGTTATTGAAAACTCTAGATTTTTCCAGTGTTTTTTAAAATGGAAAACTCAAATTTAGACCATACAAAACCATTATGTATTCCAACCTCCCAGTCCTGGAATTTTATGAAATTATTTTTACTGGTTCAAATAATTTTGCTTCTGAAGACGAGCTTTATAGAAATGGCTATACCAGTACAAGCTCTAACAAAGAGTTATGCAAATATAAAAGTAAACTGGTTTTGGTATTTGCTTTCACTTACTAGAAATAATGATATGCCATTTCTGTAGTGAATAGCTGTACACCAACTGTCCACATACAAAAGACAGGAAATGACTGGAAAAGCTCTGCTGGGACAAGCCTTACGTGAATCAAATCTCTGCCATAAATATTTTCAAATATTTCTTCACAAAATTTATTGTCCTTCTTAGCAGATGGTACAACATACTTCAAGACTTCTGGACTATTATTTAGGCTATGACTTAAATCAGGTTTGGCTAAGCTACCTAACCCCACATGCTTCATATCAAAATCCCCTTATAACTAAGAGCCGCACGGCGTATGGCGCACACACTCCATCAAACCAAGGGACAGATGCTCTGAAAGTGGTGCGCTTTCTAGACGGTGCTAGATCCCCAGGGATCTCACCACTTCCATGTGGGATAACCTCAAGGAGAGCAAGCGATGCTGGGCACAGCATCCCACAGGCAAAGATCCCGTTTACTCCCCGGTCCGGCATCCCCAGAGCTCTTCCAGTGGCCCTGAGACAGCGTGTTGGCTGGGGAGCTGCCCTTGAACTATCTAGAGGCATGTAAGCCACAGGTTGGTTAGCACTCCTTTGAATAGTATGGCAGAGCTTAAAAGATTGAGATCAACTAACACAGAAACACGTGAGGGGGGCAAGGATGACTTTTAGTGCCAGAAGTCATTCGTTGTCAACATGAAAACATTTCCATATTGCTGCAAAAAAAAAAAAATTATTGCAAGTAAAAGTATGCTTATTCATTTTTATTATGGCTGAACTTTTCCAGGTCACACAGATTACAGACGGAAGATATATATGGATATACATGGATACTATATCCATATATATGTGTGTGTGTGTATATATATATATATATAAAAATATATATATACATGTATATATCCATGTATATACATATATATGGATATACATATACATATATGGATATAAAAAGAGAAAGAGCATGTCTGAATGTGGGAAAAGAAATCAGTGGGAAATATGAAATAGGAAAATAAGAATTGTTTGAGGAGAGAACTGGAATAACAATCAGGACGAAGTGTATCTGGAAAAAAAAGAAAGAATAGCATGCATTTCATTTTTTTTAATGCCTCACAATTCAAGTGATCTCACCTCAGCTTTTAAGGTTCAATGTTAGCTCATGTATTTACTAGGAGTTCCTCTTGCAATGATTATGCTCCATTCTGTCCCTGAGCTGTCTTCAGTAATTTGCCTTCTTCCATGACCTAATGGTGTCTTTCTCTTACCTGAAATAACTATGTTCTCACTCATGATGCATGCAGCCCCAATTATGTGCTTCATGAGCTATGAATTCCTTTTTTTTTTTTTTTTCCTCTGCTGAGCTCCTCTTAAAAGATTAAGAGGAATTAAGCAGGAATCAAAAGACTTTCGTTGGTAGTTTGATGCACCCTCTTGAACTGACTTCACCAAGGGCAAAATACTATGCCTATCTGCAGAGCCAAGCATTCAAAACTTCCTTTCACAGGTCAGAGCTGTGATTCATCACTTAGCAGAGCAGAATTGAAGATGACAGGTTTGGAGGAAGGGAATAACAGGGCAGGGGGAAAGGCATTTAAATGCTTGAAACTGACAGGGAATGCAACTAGTCAAAAGCAAAAACGTTAGCAGAAATGTTAATATTCTCCATGGATCACTAGAGAGTAAAAGTCGATTTAGGAGAATGTGTTGAATTTAACCAGATTTTCTGCCCCATACATTTTCATATGTCATTTAGGTTAAGTGCTTATATGGCTGATAAATGAACAGCTCTGTAGGATCTCTGGCTTAATGACAGGAACACTAGAATTGTCAGATTGGATAAGTGGATTGGAATATCCTATTAGTGGTCCATCTCTTCCAGCTTCCTTTCTCCCAGTAAACTTTAGGCATGCTGCAAAGCATCCTAAAGAAAAAAGAATCTGAAGTTACTCATGTTACTGAGAACGTGAGCAGGAAAAATATGTGAGTACTATTCTTTCATGAAGAAGAAAAGTAAGGAGCAGAACTGCTCAATCTTAAATTCACTAGTAAACATATACAAGCTCATAGCAGGAAATTCACTACATTCAGCACAGGACCCAGGCAAAAAAATTCTCCTACTTCTCATTTTCCCCTTAGTCAGTAAGTAGTGCTGCCAAGCCCCAAACATAAATTTGTATTTACTCAAGGATAGCATAAGTGCTACTTCTTTGCCCTAGCTTGTGAATATACTTCATAAGAAGGAATAATAAATCATGTGTTTTCACAATGGACAGGCTTTCAAAATTTCTGCCACATGAGAATATAAGAAATGCCCTACTGGCTCAGAATACTGTAGGTATTCTGCCATTCTGCCTTTTGGGGGGTGATGCTATTTATACAGAGCATATGAGCATGACCACTTTCTGCAGTCTATTTCATTGCACTTCTCCTGTTCCAGAATATATCAGAAGGTACATCCATGTCTAGTACTTTTAGTATCCATTTATGGCCCTATCATTCATGGATTTGTTTAATTCCTTTTTGAAACTGCTGACACATCCCCTTTCTCAAACTCTACTGTAAAGTACTTTCTTTTATCTGTTCTAAACTCATCTTCTGCTAGATTCAGAGATTCACAGAGATTCATAGATTTGTTGTATTGCAGAAGCAAGCAGGAAACCCTGATCCTGAAAGTGAGCCAATGAGGCTTCACTCTCACAGTTTTCCTAACAGTTCCCTTTGGGATTGCTCTCTGCACAGTCAGGAGCTCAGGATTGTTTCACAGAACCCAAATACAAGAAAACCAACCCAAATCCTGACCCCCCGCACAGATCATCTAAATTGCAGACTTATACAACAAAAATGAAAATGTAGACTGGGACTGAACCATAGCTGGAAAAGAACATTTACTGAACTCTTTGATTTTATAGTCCTGATTTCACATCAAGTTGCTCTTCTGCGGGGTCCTCCATGCAAAACTGCTTGATTTAAGCTCTGCTGAAGAACACAGTTTACCCTCTAAACAATACCATCAAGTTTCTCTTGCAATTATATGAGGAAAACTGGTGCTAGCAGCCTAAAACTGTGCCTGTTCTCATCATGTACCTATTTTCAGAACATGTACATTTCTGAATCCTGCACACACTACTCGACAATTTGTTTTAACATCAAAAGAAAAGCAAAGGTAGATCAGAAGGTTATAATAAATTCAACAGATGGTTTGGACAGCAGTGTTACAAGTGCAATGGCTCAGTTGTCACTAACTTCTGCTGACTTCCTGCCACTCAGCATTAAATCCACTGGAGAGGCAGCCTGGCTGAGCTAAGCACTGCTGTGGAATTAGGATTGTGGATGTTTTTGTTTGGGAGAATCGTATTTCTTAATTCAGATTTCTTTTCCTAATCCCAGTATCTTCTGTTGCAATTGGAGGAAAGAGATGCTGAGGCACTGAAAACAGCAGCTTCTAAAATGCAATAAAGTTGGATGAATAAACTTAGGAGGTGTGGACGTTCCTCCATTGAACTAAAAGACATACGTTTGTGCCTAGCCTTGCAAATGGAGATGAGCAAGAAGCTGTTCTCTTATCTCATGATACTGAGGTTTACGTCAAGAGTGCTATTATTCAAAAACAGGTCAAGACAGACAACTTCTATGTTTGAAGAAAGAGAAGGAAAAGAAAAAAAAAAAAAAAAAAAAAAAAGCCAAGCTAGCAAACAGTTAGTTAGGATACTAACATAATCACAGAAGAAATAGACATCTCAATCCCTTTCAAATGTGAAATTTAGATCAGGGATTTAAACTGAAATCCTTCATATCTCAAATGAGATATGCTCTTATATGCTCTCATTTTGGCCAGAAATAGATATTCCTTGATGTTAATCAAAGTGCTCTAAATTCGCCTGCCAAGCTTGTTTTGATTTATTACAAATACATTTTAAAAATATCACCTATCACTAAATATCAAATTAATGCCAAAATATATAAATTAAACCTTTTAAATAGAAAAAATAAGTAGAAAAATAAATCCTACTTATGGACACCTTTGCAAAAGAATCTTGTACTAGAAGGAATTTTTTTCAGACAAGCTCAGCTGTTCTGATGGGATACTTCAAAAATGATGAAAACTGAACATGGTGCTCCATGTAAATGCATTTTATTAAGAAGTGTTCATTTATGCAAAAAGCATGCTGAAAAATCAAGCCTTTTGTTGTTGAGCATTGAATTGCCCTTTCCAAATTATTAAGTAGTCCTATAGACCGGATATAATTATACAGAGTTTCACTTAGGTATTTTAGCAGATGGGTAGCTGTAAGCGCATACATTGTACCGTATGCTTATGGTTAGACATGTGCTTAAGTATCTTGCTAAATGAGGAATATAACGTCAGAGCACAAATTGTTTATAAGAAGGCTCCTACCTTTCACACATGAAAGGCTGTGTGTGCCATAAAAATCCTCTAAGTGCCCTCTTCCATGGTTCCTAGCCTCAGATGGCAACATAAGATTATGTAGCTGGGTAAGTCTTTATTACTGGTATACTTATCTCTAAAGCAGGTAGTCTACAGGGCACCCTTACTATTTTCTGGCAGGGAAAACCAAGGAAAGTAGGTGCGGTCTATTCTTCAGTGATGCTTTTACCAAGCTGACTGAGGATACCTGCTTAAGCTGTAATAACATTTTGCAGAGTGTCAGAGTCAGCTTTTGGAGACAATTTCAAGAACCTCAGTAGATGGGGCTGTGTCAGAGAAAACAGTCTTCTGCAACAAGAAACTGTTTATGTAAAGAAAATATAAGGGAAGTAATTTGCATAATATTAAGGCTGAATAGCATCACTACACATTATAATTAGTTTTCCACACATACAAACATAATTAGAGACATTTGACCCTTCGCAAAACAACTGAGCTGGTTGAGTTAAATCATATCTGAAAGTCACTGCATACATACATACTCTTAAATTTCTTATCCATTCCTTGAAGAAATTGAGTTTTATTTAAATAGGCTTACTATTTAACCACCTGTACAGAACATTTATGAACAGGTTGCCAGGAAACACTCCCAGTATATGGGCTTAAATTGGATTTTGTATGTTTTTATCTACTTAAATACAATAAACTAAACATCTAGTTTATCATTTCTATTTTGTAATTGAAAATACCATATCAAAAGCCTCAGACCTCAACGTTTGCTGCATAGTTAAGAAATCTTTCCTCTGTTCTCCAAATTACAAAATGTAATGTTCAATTTTTAATGAGATATCTTTATAAGCTTAGAAGGTTTATTTCTTTATTGATAATTTATTACAGAGGATATTGGCAAGTTTTCTAAGAATTTCATAGAACCATAGAATCAGTAAGGTTGGAAGAGACTTCTGGAGATCATCTAGTCCAACCTCCCCGCTCAGCAGGGTCACCTAGAGCATGTTAGATTGGGTTGCATCCAGGCGGGCCTTGAAGATCTCCAGAGAAGGAGACTCCACAACCTCTCTGGGCAACCTGGTCCAGGGCTCTGTCACTCTCACAGGGGAGAAATTCCCCCTCACGGTCAGGCGGAACTTCCTGTGCTTCAATTTCTGCCCATTGCCTCTTGTCCTGTCACACGGGACAACTGAAAAGAGTTTGTCCCCGTCCCCTTGACACCCTCCCTTCAGGTACTTATACACATTGATAAGATCCCCCCTCAGTCTTCTCTTCCCCAGGCTAAGGAGGCCCAGCTCTCGCAGCCGTTCCTCATAGGGCAGGTGCTCCAGCCCTCTGATCATCCTTGTAGCCCTACGCTGGACTCTCTCCAGTAGCTCTATGCCTCTCTTGCACTGGGGAGCCCAGAACTGGACACAGTACTGCAGATGAGGCCTCCCCAGGGCTGAGTAGAGGGGCAGGATCACCTCCCTCAACCTGTTGGCAACACTCTTCCTAACGCACCCCAGGAGACCATTGGCCTTCTTGGCCACCAGGGCACATTGCTGGCTCATGGTCAATCTGTCATCCACCAGCACTCCCAGGATGTTCTCTGCAGAGCTGCTCTCCAGCAGGTCAGCCCCCAGCTTGTACTGGTGCCTAGGGTTATTTTTCCCTAGGTGCAGGACCCTGCACTTGCCCTTGTTGGACCTCATGAGGTTCCTCTCCACCCAGCTCTCCAGCCTGTCCAGGTGTCTCTGAATGGCAGCACAGCCCTCTGGTGTATCAATTTATTGTATCAATACAAATTTTTTGTATTGACATTCATAACTTTTGCACACACATTTCCTGTGGATATACAATGTATGAATAGGTCATTTCCACTTGCAAAAAGAATAGATTTGCAAAGAAAGAAGAATTTCTGGGTGGATATTTTCTAGCCCTCACCTACACCTGACAGGAGTATTGACTCCTGTTTCAAAAGCATCCATTATGGCACTACTATGAAATAAAATATAACAATGTGTAAGTAGCCTGATGCCTGTACATGAAAAAAAAAAGAAGAAAGTTCGTTAAAAAGAAAGGGAACACATCAATTTAAGAAAGGCAAGGCAACATCATCTCTCCACAAATGAAAGAAAGAAAGCACTTCTGCAGTAACTTCAGTGGTTATCTATTAACAGAGCTCCCTGCCCACCACTGGTTAAAATAGATTCTTTGTGCTTCCCCCAGCTTAAGGAGGAGGAAAGACCATCTTCAGAACTGGGAATACAGCAGACAGAAAGGCTACAGAAAAGCAGGGCTTTGTTTTCTCCCCTGCTTTGCAAAAGGTGTCTTCTGCTGCCATTAAGTTCAGGTTTACAACTGGCAGCCAGCCAGCCCACTCCTGGAGCACCACAGGTAGCAAAGACCAGCACCTCACATGGGAGCCATCTGTGCAGGCAGCAGGCGGGGTAGGACCTGAAACTGGGCATTTGCAGAGAAAGACATAAGCTAGAAGAAAATATATGAAGGAAGGAGGGCAAAAGAGAGAGCAAGAAAAGAGTGGGAGGCAAAGAGGTGAGAAAAGTGTCTCTGCATCATAGAAAAGGGGAAAAATAGAAACAAGGATTATTAAAGCAAAGGAAAACAATGCAAGAGTGTGATATGCTGGGGAAAGAGATGAGAAAAAATGCAAGGGAGCATTAATCTATTTAAATGTACCAATAATGAAGACCAACAATATATGACAATTTCAAGGAAAGACGTTCTCTATAGCTGCTAATCCCATAAGTAACAGTTCATAAATATTGTAAATGATCTTTGGAAATGTAAACAGAGATAGTAAGACATAAAATAAAGGAAAGAAGAAGGGACAAGATTTAAAAAAAAGAAATGTTGCTTCAAGCATCTTGTCAGAGCACATGATGTGAAAGGAGGAGAGTCTCCTTTCCCTGCAAGCTGAAAGTCATCATTTGCATCATTTAGATATCCTAGTATCAGGACCCTGTAATTACAACAGGAGCAAGCAGAAGTAGGCTACTGCCATGTGATGATTGTAACAATTTCTGTCATTGATCCCCAGCATATGACTAGGGTAAGGAAAGAAATTGGACTTTTGAACCAGTGCTTCAGTGCCCTGGAATCTTATTACCATAGCTGCCAGTGCAGGTAGCATGTTTAACAATGCGGACCTGAAAAATAGCTGTGGATTCGATGGAGGTGCTGGTGGTGGTCAAAATCCTTCTCTGCTGGGTGTCCTCGAACTGGCACTTGCACAGAAGTGCCGGTGCATGGAATTGTCCTGCCCCCTGCCGACTGCTCCGAAAATCCAACAGCTGGTGGGAGAAAATCTGTCTTTTTTTAAGATAAAAGAGCAGTGGTTTAGTCAAAAAGATAAGATTAGAACTGAAAAAGGAAGTTACGAGTTTAAACTGGCCTCATTTTTTTCACCTAGATAATGGAGAAAACCCTGACAAAGGTGCTGTGAAACTCCGCTCAGTTGAATGAGCAATTGTGTGCTACATGAACAGTAATATTATCTTACATTTAAGTCCATTCGAAACTGCAACAGTTTAAGGTTTGCCATTACAAAACTCTATGTTCCTAACCAAACCTGAATGCATTTGAATCAAAAAAGCTACTTAAAGCCAAAAGAACAGCACTGCTGCTTTGACAGACAAAGAAACATAATGTTTTCTAACCTAACACAACAGGTTTTTCTGGTGACAGATCTAGGCACAGTGAACATGCCTGCATGTAGAAGTGGGAATGGCAGAGAGGGGTAGGTTCAGGTCAGCTCAATGTATTCACAGGGACAGGCTTCTACTACATGCCCCCTTATTTCTCCCTCCAAGAGTAATGCCAAACTGCTAATCAGGATCCTGGAAGGTCTCTACAATATGAGAACCGAAGTTTCGCTGAATGGTAGACAAAAACTGTGGAAACTGAAGAGTTAATTCTAGTAATACATAACAAGAAGAGAACACAGAGCTACTCAAATGCTGGCAGGCATGAGGAAGACTAGCAGAGGCCTTCATCTTGGAGAGAGGAGGTGACCCATATCGGGTCAGACCATCCTTTCCAACATCTTACCTCTGACACAGACCAGCAGCAGGGCAAAGGAAAGAGCAAAAGCAGGGAGCAGGCAATGATCCTTCTCGATATATGCTCTCTTTCAATCATTTACACCTTGATCTTTTTGTTTGGTAACCTGTATGCATTAAGTTTGCTTAACAAAAATACCGATATTTTCACCTGCACATAACCTGCAAATTATCTATAAAAATATAACATGATTCTGCACGAGGGTAAGTTATACAAGCCCTGAGTCTTCCATAGGCTGGTTGTTCCTCTCCCATAAGCCATTCCTTATGCACATCCTGCAATTTATTTTTATGCAGGATTTGTACCCTCTCATACTTGATGCCTGTTTCCCAAAGAAGTAATTATGTTATCAACATATAGATTTTCTTAGCTCTTTATTTTAAATAAAAATACAATTGTACAAACATTTTTATTACTCCTAGGAGCAAGGGGTAAAAAGAAACTGTTCATATTAGAATGGTCAAATCATCCCTTTACAAGACCTAGCTTTGTGTCAAAAAGTGATTAACAATAAGTTACACTGATATACATAAAAATACCATAGGACAGACTGTTCTGTAATTTTTGCTGTGTTCATAGTGCCTCACAATATAGTTGTTCCCAAAGAAAATCTGAAGGCAGAGCAAACTGGCAATGAAGCTGAGGTTCATGGGTAAGTAATTGCTGTTTACATACTGAAGCCGAGAGATAAACAGATATATTTTAATCAGGAAACACTGGAAGTATAGACCCAGTGGATGCATTTATTTGACAGGCGAATCTCTCATGAATCCCAGAGACTAGAAATCACGTTACGTGAAAGAACAGTGGGTCTTTGATGCTACCAAATTTGACCAAAAATTACTCTCAATTTTTAAGCTTATACTACACTTTTTACTACTACTACATTTTTAGGCTTATTACTACTTTTTAGACCTTACTACACAAACTTTTGACGGCAAAGAGACATTTATAAAAACAGTAGTTATCTAGAAAGCAATTTTCTCAGACTGCAGCTAGTCAGAACTGTGCTCAAAGTGACATTAGTATACACATTTCTTCTGAGCATGTTGATTTGTTAAAATAGCAACTCACAGGAAACACTGAATTTGATATACTTTTTATTGTACTTGATTATTTTAAAAAAATTGGAGCCTTTAACATTTTGTCATGATTAAATGGAAAGGTTCCTGGGTTGGGATTTCACTTTCATGATTTTTTTTTAAGTGGATGTAAAACATAAGACATTCAAACTCCTGGAAGTTTCCTGCACAAAAGATTCCTACTGACATGTTACTCCCTTCCCCTTCTTTCTCCTCGTTTATTTTGGTTTCTCACAGTTGTGGAATGTGAGCGGTGCCAGGGGGAACTCTTCCATGGAAAGGGGAAACCATTTCCTTCCTGGCTTTGACAATACCTCAGCAGGGAAGGGGGTTTCCATGTCCAACTGTACGGATTTAGCGGCCCACATAACCCACAGCTGAGCTCCCTCACTCTGAAATTGGTGTAGAACTTTTCTACAACTACCACAAGGAAACTCCCTCTGTGAAAGAAAACTCCCGTGCACCAGAGATGTGCGAACATCTGCCCACAACGCACTGTACCTCCTCGCAGATGCAGCTGGTACTCGACAGGTCACTGCAGGCTGTTACACTTCTATTTATGAGAGGTTAAACTGCTCCTAGCTGCTTGAAATTCACATCTTTACCCTCTCTCCCCTCAGGTTTTTCACTGATCACAGCTTTCATTGACCAGAGGATCTTGGCTCATTAATGTCAATAGGACAAAAGTGAAAAATTGAAGCTGGCATTTGGATGGCAGTTATGAGCACCATGGGGTGCTGCTCTGAAGTCGTGATACCTTCAGAAGTATTTCAGCTTCTTGTAATTGCTTTGTGAGCTTAATTTAAAAACAAATAGTTCGAATGGAAAAAAAAAATGGAAGCTACACACATAGCAAATCTCACTCTATATATTATTGTATGATTACTTTTGTATGCTATTCTCAAATTCTTCTATAGGCCATTGCCAGAGAAGCTAACAGGCCTGGGTGACCTTTAGTCTGATCCATTTTTCCCCAAACACTGCAATTTAACAGATGCAAATAAATTTAAACAAAACTTATAGATAAGGCAGTCTAAGGTAAGAGATGTGTAACTAAATCATACCGGCTGATGGGCAGATTGAACAGCCCCATACACACAAGCCCTGTTTTCTGTGTCTGGCAGGCTGGATACAACACAGGATCTTTGCCAGTCCGAAAGAGTCAATAAAAGCAGCATTAGAAGGACAACTACAGTGCTTTTGTAGAGATAAGCACCACTTAGGCAAACACTTGTGAAATAATCTAGAAGATTGAAGAGGCATATACATACTCGCCTTGCTGCATAATACTTGCAGTGACTACCTAGGTAGCAAATAAATCTTAGCATGGATCATCTGACACCATCTGTACTGAGCCCCAGTGACGCGGAATCGCGTTTCCTTACAACCGGGACATGGTATCCACAGCTCTAGTTGTCTCCTGGAAGAAGACAGGACAGATCAGAACTGTGCATCCTATACGTCTTTCCAAACCTAAGACCAAAGAAGATGCATAATTCTGATTCTCAGCAAGACATCTGGCACCACTACATCACCACAGGGCAGAGCTTGTCCGCACTTGGGAGTAAGCCAATGTGTTGCACTAAGCAGGATCCCCTTCTCACAGAAGCAGCCCTCCAGTGTGCAGGTTCATCCTGAAAACAGCTTCAAATTTCTGGAAAAATGCTCTGCCACCAGCAGAATGAGAAATCCAGAGCAAGCAGTACTCAAGCCATTCTCCACCCTGTAAAGAGAGGGTCAGGAATGCTTTAAGAATACCTGAGGCTCAATGCTGAGATGCCACTATTTGTTGCAATTTCAAGTTATTAGCTACTGCTGTTGTGGACGTTGCCTTGTAATGACAAACTTTCTACTGGCTTGTCGAGACAAGATTTTTGTTTAGCTAGTAAGTCAGGAGAAAATTAATACTAGAGGGTAATCACACTTATATAAAGATAGAAAATGCTCTTAAGTCTCTTCTCACTAAACAGCTATTTTATATTAAACACCTTTTGTCACTGGGACATAATGGTGCTCTACAAAGCACTGTGACAACAATGAAACAAGGATACCATTAATTATATATATATATATAAAATTCTGTAATATTATATATATAATTCTATGTATATATATACACACTCATACAGAAATATATATATATATATATATATATATATATATATATATATATATTACAGCCACATAGCGGCTATTTCACTCAAAAAAATATAACAATGATGATAAGCATTTCCACTTTCTTCTGGAGTAATTAGGCAGGGTCAGTCGCATAGGAGAAACTGTATACATAAACCTACCTAACTGGTAGAGAATATACATGCCCTGTAAACACTTTGGATTTTACAGCTGTAAGAGTAGCAAAGCAACAAAAAAAAAAGAAAGCAAAAAACAGGAGCCAGGAAAACATTCACCTTTGTATCTCTCTGAAAATAAAGGACAAGACAATGAGTAAAGTGTGAATTCTGAAACAGAAAAGAACTCCCAAAAAAAAAAATCTTCAAAATGGAAGTCTCTGCTCAATAGACTCATATAGGATACAATATATTATTGCTGATAGAATAAGTACCCCTGTCTGGTGGACACTGTTCAGTTACTTTCTATTCGAGATCTCACCATTGTGAAGAGAATAACAGGAAAATACAAACCCAGCTATTAAAATATTAAAGAATATTCACTGTGTAGTGAGGAAGACCACATTGAGGTTCCAAACTGCTAAGGGAAATAACATGAAGTGTTAATTGTAACCATAGTTTAACTTACTATGTTTGTTATTCATGTCTGGGTTGCCAGACACCATTGCTGGAAAAGATACCTTTACAACAGAGCATTTATCAAGTTTAATTAATTTATCAGACTACAGCACAAAAACCTTGCACTAATTTCTCTATATCAGTGAGATTAACCACATCAAATTTAGCAAGGAAAAAAAATTAAATAAAAGTCAATGATAACATCAAAAATACAATAGGGTGGGTTGTTCCTTTTGCAGCTCAGTTTCCACATTTTACAGCTAGTATATTGCAGAAAAGAGGAAAGCAGTCCCAGTTCCAGTTTGCTTTATATGAACAAAAAAAGACTAGAGAATCATATAAAATCTCACAATGGTGGGATTTTAAAAGACATGCATTGATTACCATTCACCTGCACTAGTCATGTGAAAATAACTTTACTAAATTGCTGCTTGAGAAATCTCTGATTTCAGCACCCAGAGATCCATACTAATATTGGTTTTCATTCTGAGGTCCTGAGTCAGACAGTTAAAAAGTAACCAAATGCTCCTTACCATCATTATCCAAATCCCCCATGTTTTTAACTTGCCTTGAAGCTGGTAAACTAAGCCAAAGTTTTAAGACTGCAACTATCTGAAAACTACCTAAAGTCATTCCAAGGTTGGCATTCAAGCAGAGCTCCTGCAAAGCTTGTTGACATCTTTGTTATCTTATAAATGTTGATTTGCAAAAACAGAGCACTTCTTTTCCTCTCAGGAAAAAGAGTCCAATAACAATAAATACAAAAACTTAACTTTTCACTCTTCATCTTAGAGAAAATTATCATTGAAGTTCTTCATAATGCTACTCTTGGTGGCAGCAATAGCAGCCTGTTATGTCTCTAGGAGCAACCAATACTTGGGAAAGCATCCTTTTGCCCCCCGCCCCCCAGTGAAAGAAGCACAGTCTTTCAAAGCCAAACTGGAGCACAGCTGGTCAACCAGGTCTCACAAGGAAGAAATTTTTTCTCATGCATGCAGAGGGGCATCCTAACTTCGACCAAAAAAAGAGGAAAGTGATTTTGAGCAAGTCAGCACTGCAGTCAAGATCATGCTTGGAGGACTGGAGACTGGTGTCCCAGAGGTGGGGACGGGAGGCGAAGCCCTTCCTCGAGAGGGCCGGCAGCTTTGCCCACGCTCACCCGGCAGCCTTGGTCCGCAGAGCAGGACGAAAGCCCGTCAGCTCGAGGGAGCGCAAAGCGGCTGCTGACTTGAGTTTATTGTAGGCTCACAGCCAGGTTATAGCTAACTTTTCTCTTCCTGTCAAGCTACTTTCCTTTTTAAAAGGAAAAAGCAGTTTTTAAATACCACTCATTACTTCTCAGTATATAAGCTATTCTAAACTGAACAACTTGCTACAATAGAAAATGGCCGCAGAAATTAAGCAAAAATTACTGTCATCTATTAGCAACTTAGGGCTAATAGGGGAAATCTTTTGCTGCAACTCGCCTTCATGTTTTAATTCCAATAAGTGCTGATTGATAAATTGCATTCTAGTAAATTTGATATTCCGGTGTAAATTTGCATTTAAACTCTGTTCTACTTTACTTGTGGAACAGATATTTTGCTACCACAAAAAAAGTAATCTGTTAAACTTGTAAAACCATTAAACAGCACATTAAGAAAAATTATTACAATGATGGAGAAATATATTAGTTCCAGCACAGCAATATAGCTTGCAATACTACCCAAAGTGGTAGCAAAAGATTAGTAGCTTGGGCCAAATACTTCTAACTTTTAATCTTAGCGCTGAGAAAAAGATGACCCAAAGTCAGCTCGAGTCAAGAGAAATCTTAATTTTAAGGGATAAAGTCCTTGTTCAAAACACATAGGTCCATATAATATTTTGTGGCCTGTGAAATGCAGTATCTCCACTCGTCTCTGTGACTGAAGGATTTTTCTACTTTTATATAAGAAACTGTGACATGTTCAGGAAATGTTTAAATAGGTTTTCACATGATTATAGTAATTTATCTAATTTAATGTCTTAATTGCTTAGTATTAAATTATCTCTCCTCTTTCAGTTAGCAAAATTAACATTAACTATAAATTAAGTATATTTTTCGGGATTATATTTCCTAAAAAGTAATAAGACATATTCTCAATTCTATTTTGGTAGAAACATCTCATAATTAAGTTTTTCTATAAGGTACAATAATAGCAGAATATAGCCTGCAGATTATCGCTATCACCTGCATCATAAAAAAAGTGTATTTATCAGGACTGCTTGAAGATAGAATTCCTAAAAATCCCTAAGTTTGTGCGATGAAGGAGACTCTCTCCCTTTATATGCTCAACACAAGGCACCTGTAAATCTTCTCTCCAAAATTTATCTTTCACCTCAGAAATCTAAAAGAAGGGAACTTTTTACAAGTGTTTAAGAACTATGTTTTTTGGTCATAACTTTTTTTCTCTGATTATGAAAGTGAGAAGTCAATCACTTTAAGATATATACTCCTGTTTTTGATTATAGTTATCAGTCTAGAAAGAAGCTGGGCGACTCTCTCCAGGTATCTACGAACCAGACAGTTCTTAGGTAGATTGTAGCACTTTGCATTTTATTGATAATGCAAAAGCCAATAATGCAGTTGACACCGCTTGTCCCTCAGATGAGGACGCAGGCTTTACCACCCAAAGCACCGTGGATGCAGCCTGCAGTCCGTGGCATCTCGCGCTAGTGATTCTGGCAGATGAAAGAGCCTGAAGTTTGCTTGTAGGTCCGAGCACGCGGGTGCAAGGTAACAGGCCGTTTCAAAACAAAAGCTATTGCAGCTTTTTAGAGTAAGCAGCCGCTGGGCCTGTAGCTCTGGAACGGGACCCACGCTTGCTGCCCTGGGACTAACTTGAGGGACAAGTGAAACTGCATAAGGAACTATGGGACAAGAAGCTAAAAGCAGCAGCATAAGTAAAAATGGAAATACGTTGATGTTTGCCTTGTTTTCAGTTTACCTACAACACATATCTTATGGGCTGCTAAGAATAAAGGAAACTATTAAGTTTCAGGAAACTCAGCTTCTTAGGTCTGACAGGTAAAAGAACTGCAGCAGTAAAGAAATACAGCATTCACTCCTCCTAGTGCTTTGACTGCTGAGAGATCAGCTATCACATGTCTAAAATGGATAGAATAGCAAGTAAGCCTCTGTTGCTGGGGAAGATTTTTAAAGCCTAAGATTTTATCCAGGAAACAGAAATATAAAGTAAAGGGACTAGAGTGATCTGATCACCTCGAAAGAAGGGGAAATAAGGCGACAAGAGAAAAGATGATAAAAAAACAATGATTCTCAGGTTTTCAAGAATCTGAACAGTATCACTAGATACTGTATTTCATGCAGAAATTCTCTAAGCTTTGCATTTCTATTGTGGTCAACTAGTGTTTTGCCACTCATTTCAAATGAGCCTACTATTTCAACCATAGGTTACATTCTCCTTCCCCTACCGCCACCTGCTTTTTCACTTTCTGTTAAAATTCATGTTGTACTCTCGAGATGGCATAGGGCTACCGCTCTCCTAGAGGGGATGTGCACCTTGCAAATGTTTTCTGCAGTCAAAAAACACAGCATGAGACTGAACTTTAAAAGTCATATTGATTTTTTTTTAATATACCTTGCATAGATTTGTCAGTGAAGGGATTCATCTGTGAACATCTGGAAATTAACTATACCAGTAGTGACATTTGCTGCATTCCTACAATCCTCGATGCTGTATATGTCTGACATTTAACAAGGTCATAAAATACTTTATTTTAAATCTAACCAGATTCAAAAAGAATTTGATCTGTAAGACTGATCCAGGTCATCTACTGTATTTTAGTGAATTCAAGTAAGTATTGGAGCATAACTACTTAAATAATTCATAATAGTTAAAACCCATTTTATTCCCTGTGAGTAGGGACACAGGGAGGATAGTGGTTTGATGTCAGTTGTTTCCACTAAAGAAAGAAGAACTATACGGACTTAAAAATCCGTATGTTTCTGCTGAAAATGAATATTGACAGATACTTCGTGTTTTAGAATGTAAATTAATTCCATTTAAAAAGCCACAATTTCTTTCTTGTTCTTCTTTGCCAGACTTCAGCCAAAGTCACATTAAGATTCATTTGCCTGACTATGTGTTATAGACAATTTCTGATTTACTGATAAGATACTCAATTTCACTGGACCGATTTGGCATAAATATTATGTACTCCAGTCACAGAAAGAACCAATTTATCATTAATGTCTGTTTGAGAAAGAAATATTTGCCTTTTTAAAAAGGAAATAATATAACAATCTGTATGAAGTGGTGCATTTATGTGTTATTTTCAGAAATATGCAGAGTTGGTGTCCATCACATCTCTTATCTGAGTGCTGCTAAACTACATAATATTCAGAACTGGCTGGAAGTCTGCAAAAAAACAAAAAGGTTATTGTTAAACTGAACCCCTCTAAACACTCCCTAAATTGTATAGCTTGATCAGATGGAGAACACAAATCTGTCAGACATGACAACAATATTTTCTTAAATTATTTTTATGCTTTCACTTACAATTGTCCGTGCAAAATCATTTGCATGAATATATGAGTGCACTCTACTCAGTTAGGTTGTGCTGAAACAGATTTGAAAATCTGGCATGTTCACCATGCTCTGTAAATAACCTTTTTGCTACAGTAGTAAAGAAGGTCTTTTACATGCTCGTAGTGGATACATAGTCCAAACAGATTGATACCAAAAATAATAATAAAAAAAATCACATCATAATTGCCTTCTTAGTTCCCTAGTTTACACAAAATCCTAAAAGGGATGTAGTGAGTCTCTTCTCTTTACTTTGTGGCAAGGGTTATCATCATTTCTTACCTGAGCAATAAGCCATCATTTGTTGGGGAAACACTGGAATAAAACTTCCCTATATTCCCTGCATGTATCCCACAACATTTTTGTTTACATAAGAAACTCTATATATAACTCTTTCAGAGGTATATGGTTTAGGATTTCAAGATGGCTTTCCTACTGATATTTTTACTGGCAGCTACGCAAACTCTACTGTTTTCTTTTAAAATTAATTTCAAACTTATTCCATGGGCAAACTCTGAGGAAAACTGTGAAATTACTTGTGTAACTTCTTTTTTATGCATCTTGCAGACTGTTGCAAAAGATGAAAACCTCAGTTATTTCTACATTCAAAAACCACCATTGCATTTTATGCAACTTTTGGGGAAATGAATGTTCATTACATACCATGGATTGCCAATATGAGATGCAGCTACAGATTAAGATTTTCAAAAGATACTAGAGCTTCAGTCAACTTTAAAGAATTGATTTTCTATTAAAACCTCTGTAAGCATCCCTTTAAAAGTCATGTTCTCTTCAGATGTTTCAACTTGAGTGCTTAGAAAATGAGCAGCACCAAATCACAGATGACATTTTCAAAAGCAAGGGGATTTTGACATATCATCACAGATCTATTCCACCTTGACCCGACTGCTAGCAGATCACTAAGGCTCTTGGGTATGGTGGGAGAGCAGGACATATAGGATCATTTAATTTTTGACTTTTACATCCTTCTGAGAGAAGCTTAAAAAAAACCCCAAAATTTCATCCTTATTTTCATTTCCTGCCTTTCAAGTTATGAAATACAGAAACTATATGGATGCTTATTTATCATTACAAATAATAACCTTCCAATCTCCAAGGAACAACACCCATATGCTATATTGCATGCCTAAATGTTAACTCTGGCAACACAGAGTCTGGCAATTTTCAGGGAATTGTAGTCAAGGGATTCAACCCACCAACAAGAAAGAGCATGAGGGTTTCTGTTCTTACCAACTCCAGATAAGCTTAGAAATCTGCAGCCAGTAAGCCATAGTAATAATTTTTTCATTACATCTGATGAAGTGACTTAAAGTACAAATTTTCTTTTCAAAAAAATGTTCCCATTCAAGTGAAGTTGCTGTTCCTATGATGTCTGCACTGCAATATCCATTTTTATAGATTATTATTTCTCCATAATAACCATGAAAATGTAACTAGCAACAGAAGAATGAGTATTTTCGTTTCACTACCCCATTAGGTCGTATGAATGCTTTATGAATTTGCTAAAACATCGTTTCGAGACCAGATCTGCAAAATTAGGAATAAAATAAAATTTTTGATGTTACATTAAGTAGGTTAAATATTTAATTTATGTAGACATAAAAAAGACTAAGCACTTAATCTTTTTTGTCATTTTCTAAATCTCTGTGGACATCTACTTCTCTAGGCTTTTAAGAACTACTGAAATGAACCAGTGTTTTTACTTCTTCGTAAAACAGGTCACAGAATCAAGACATCGGCTACCAGGTATTACCAAATCAAGAAAAAGTTCTTGATTTATTCCCTGACCCTCCAGCATACAGTTTCTTCATTTCACATTACAGGAAGTTAAATTATAGAGAGGCCAGATGATTCTTCCAAGTCATGGGCTAAAGCAGTATCAGAGCTGAGTATGAACCTGACCCAAGCCTACCTACATCCTGCCTGAGGCTACCAGGCAGAGCTTTCCTCACCTCCTTTTCTGAAAAAGAATGAATCCAACAGAAAAATCTAGTTAAAATCCAAAATCATCCATATGCAATAATCCTACTGCATTACCAAGGTGATATAATTACAAGTAACGTTCAGTTCATATCCTAGTGAAACATTCATTATAGTTTACTACAGCTATGAGAATCATGAGGCTTCATTACCGTGAAATGAGTATGTGGTCTGAAATGCAGTAAGTGGTTGGATTGAGACCCTTTTTTATTTATTGTCTTTCCAGGTCTGTTTAATGGGAGGTCAGTTGTAGAACCAAGGCTTACAAAAATGGGAAATTTCTCTTTTTTCACATTAGGTGGAGGGGTTGTTTGGTTTTAAAACTGTATTAGAAAGAATACACAAAATACAGTTTTCACTGAATGCAAGTTTCCGAAAATAAAAAACAGCACCTAAACAGCACCTCCTCCAGCACCTAAATGAAACATGTCAACAAAATTCTTCATCACAGTAGAGTTCATACCTTTTTTCTTCAGTGAACGAGGCTTTCTGTCTGGACAGCATCTCTAATGACATGCTGTAGTCACAGAACATATAATAAAGTACTGTGGCAGCTCAAGATTTCACAGAGATGAGACCAAACAACTTTACAAATCTATCATGTACATGCAGAAGCTGCAGCTGTTCTTGACTAGAGTTTGTCTTGTTAAAACTGGGTAATTTGTCACATGGATCCAAAATACAGAGAACCTGTGGAGGTCAGAGCGGCTTCACAGGATATCATTTCTGTGGTTTCAACTTTCAAAACATTCAAAAGTCTGTTAAACAAAACAAGACTAAGCGGATTACATTACATGAAGTTCATAAATGAAGTAAGAGTTGAAAAATCAAAAATAAGGAAATGTCAGTGCTTTGTTCTCTTAGTACTTACTGTAGCACCGGGGAAGTCCATTCAAGGCTGTATGCCGTAAAAACAATTGTTTAATTCATATATTACATGGAGCTGTAAAGTAGTTTTTAGATCAAATTGCAGTACAGCAGCATATGTAATACTTAAATCTGTATGTACTACTAGTAACAACAGTGAGATGTACTCCAGTCTAAAATTAACTTACCATTCCTTATATAATAGCCTTCTCATACAAAGGATAGTGTTGAAGAAAGTATTCCTTTATAGTTAAACAACCAAGAAACAAAATTTCCTGGGCTTATTCCTTGTGTGTAAGGCATTTGGTTTATACATGAGTGTATTGTGACCTCATACAGAAATGATATCTTGACATTCAGGATGCTGTTTTGAGCAATATTCTTAGCACTCTGCTCAGCTGATTTGATTCTTTGTATTATGGAGACACACCTCAATATCCTCTTTCCTTTCTTTTTGGAGGGGTCTCAGCCAGCTAGGAATTTCTGCAAATATACAGAATATCTCCAGAAACTCCTCCATTTTAATTGTGATGCATTTGTTTCCACTATGCGTGTCAAACACCAATGCGAACACAACAAATGATCATCTCCTCACTTGAGGAGGGCAAGGCACTATGTAGGCTTTTGCAGCCCTTGTCTGTGAGTTCAGAGATTTTTTAAAAACCTCTTATTGATTTTGCAATCAATAACCTTTTCAGATAAACAGATTCTTCCTTGATCTTTGGTGCAAAGATGACGGGCAGGTGTAATAATCTCTTGTAATACACTATTGGCTCTGATGCTTCTAAGGAATTTACACTGAATTGCATTCAAGCATAATGCAAAACCAAGTAATGAGCTATCTGATGGAAGTGTTTGACCTCCCTTACCAAATTTTCAAAAGAACCGGCTGGGCAAGCCTGCACAGTTTTCCAAGCCATAGTCTTATACAGTGACCAAGGACATTCCTTAACACACTGGTACACACACTAATATGTTTTCTTTACCCATGCTCATGAGGTCATTGCAGTGACTGTGATACACACTACTTTGGAACAGAAACAGTACAAGGAATGGAAATAATTGTCTTGGGTCTTCTCTTTTGAGGAGTTCTAGAGTCTGAATATTTATCTCTAACTTGCATTTGTTGTTCCAAAACAGTAGGCCAAATATCTAAGAAGGAAGCAGATTCAGCTGTCTGGAATGTTCCAAAGTTCAATTGCATTTTGAAAAAGGAATATTAGGAGAATATATAGCTCCACTGTGTTGAAGAGGCCTGAAAGCCAAAGATTCCTCAGCCATTTTTCTTCACACACACAAAAAAAGAAGTATTTGCTCAGGTGTTAAAAGAATTTTGGTAACTCTTATGTCAGAAGCATAGCTTTTTCTCTGGATATATTCATACCATTCCATTGTTAATAAGAAGTCTGCATACATACCAGGATATAGGATATCATCCAAAATACTGGCAATCAATTAGCTCTCGATCAGAGGCTGGAAACAGCACCCAGAATGATTAAATGAAGCTTTTTTTTTTTTTTTTTTTTTTTTTTTGACAAGAAGTAAAAAGAGGAAAAATGCTATTTTCTTAGGACCAAAAATTAGATCATTAAAGGAAATTTTCTATAAAAATCTCTCTAGAACCAAGGGGATATCTGTATCCTCTCCCCAAAATTTCTCCATATGATAGGAAGCATTGAAATTACACATTTTAAAATAATTTACAAGGCTTTTTGATTTCTGTGCAGTCTGTAAGCCTGCTTCACAATACTACTTTCCAATTTTTATTTAGACTAACTCTTTACATTGTAGGTTCCCAGAAAAAAACTGTTACACCTTTGGGGAAGAATTGCTGCTGATTATTGGTCTGAGTTCTTTTACGTTTCCATGTTTCAGTGATTATTCTTTTAGCAAAAATGGTAAAGCATCTGTATGGACAAATGTACAGTTTCATCTTAGTGAAGCAGTTCAGTAGTCCAGTAAGACTGGACTGCATCTTAGGCAACTAATCATTTTCCAAGGATAGCATGGATTTTACCGGCAAACTGCTGCTACTGTTAAAAAGGATAATGTTTAGATATGGTGTTGGTAAACTGCATTACAAAGAAAGAACTTTAGGTGCGCACATGAAAAGCAGCATTCAACATATCCACTTAAACAAAATAGGAAGAGTTATGAGAAGGAGTGTTTTGAAGCACTATTTGAAGATACAAAACATTGAAACTAAGGGACAAATTCACCTGAGATTACATGGTGTCCTGTTTCCTTTAACTTAATCCTTTGAAACCAGCTGGTTTTAGCTTTTATCTACTAAGTCTGTAATGAAGTTCTTGGAGCTCATTTTCAGTTTCAGTTATTTAACTCTGTATGATTATAAAATGAGTAACAATATTTTGAAGTATTGTTGATTGAACCACTCAATCAACCAGTTGCACTATCAAAAATTTCTTTTGTTTTGAACACAGGTGATTCTATCTGTGATACTGAAAGAAGAGATGAGACAACAGAGTATTTATAACAATAAATAGTAGTTACATAAATATTCTCTACCCTCTTTCCCCGTGTTTGGGGGTTATGGCCAATGGTTGCTAGCTTCTTCTGCAAGTTCTTCTCCTTAAAGTCACAGCAATTGCATAGTTAGTGAATGTCAGTGAAAAAAAAGGAAAATTTGTTCTGTACAATTTTATATTAGTTTAGGATTTCCCTACTATGTTTTCTGTTCACACAAAGAAAGAAGGGAGGTTCTATGCCATCATTTTCTCCATAACAGGAGCCAGCAACAGGCTGGAAGCCTCATAGCAGGAAGAGGGTCTGCCTTCTCTAACAGTTGAAGCAGGGGAAGGAGATATCTTCTAGAGACTTGGGAACAAACTTTTTTAGCTATAAAAGCACAAAGACAGTGTGAAGATGAGAAAGACACTGATATAGAAAGCATTCTTTGTGTGTACACACAAACATAACGGGAAAAAGGAATTTGCCTTTCTCCAATGGATATCTGACAAGTCAAAAAGAAAAGCTTAATACTACTCTAAGTACTGAGGTATCATAAAGTTTTTGGAGGGCAATGCTATTAGATTATATTGTTTTCAGCTGGTGACATTGATAGACATTCCCCCCTCCCAACCTTATTTTTGGCCTTTCCAGCCTTCATATGAAAACTCAGGTAAGATGCAAAAATATTTTTGAAGTTAGGAACTAATATGGCACTAATACACAGCTCAGCACAAAGCATAAACAAGTAATGAGTATTTATATTCTTTTGACTACTTTAGCCAAACATAAAATCACAGTAGTAACTTACATCTCCTATTGCAGCTAGCCAGAAAGCAATTTTTCTATCCCACAGATGTTTGAAAGTTTAGTTTATATGTCAGGATGTAGCAGTAACCTTGAAAGTACTTTCACAGAATGCAAAAGAAACTCTCACATCAGAATAGCCAATAACCTATGAAAAGAGGTGCCCAGTATGTAGGAAAGCCATTATCAGGTCCTAAATCCTGTCATATAATTATTGGTTGTTATTCCCTGTTAAATCGTTTGCCAAGTTCAGGATGGAATTTACCAGCTTCACTGAAGTCAAAATGTCCCAGTTTGAGAAGAAAAGGCAACCTCTTCACTCCTTGTCAAGTGTGTACAAATTCCCCAACCAGCAACAGATAACACAACTGTAATTACAAACATTACTTACAAATTTATGTGGTAAGTCTCAGTGGAGCTAAAGCAACTTATTTAAGGCAAAATTCAAAGTGATAGCACTACTAGAGCAAAGAATGACTAGAACTCTTCACTTTTTTTGTTCCCCCTAAATTGAATGCTAAAAATGTTAGACAAGTTGAGATTTAAACCTCTCAGCTTTTGTAGGTGACATTATACAACTGACAGCCATCTAAATTAAACCACAATACTTTTCACTAGCTCAGAAGACAGACAGAGCCGATCTGTATTAAAAATAAATGCCAAGATTGCAGAGAGGTTGCCCTAGAAAATGGCACAATAAATAGCAGTGATGAAATCAGTGTGGTAGAGTTATCCAGGCCTAAGAAGCCCCATCAGTATCGATGCTAAAGGAGATATGCCTTAACAATACATAGTACACAAGAGTAAACTGTGGGTGGGTACAGCATCCTCAGATGCAAAGTGAATATTTATCAGACCAGTATCATTCTGTGGGCTTGAAGTATCCATGTGAAGTGAAACATGTGGGAAGTAGTAGAGAGTGCAGTTCTCTGAAAGGCAGTGCATATAAAAGTGGAAATACTTAGAGAAATTGAACATGTTTACAGTACATTGTGCTCTGAGATCCAGGCAGAATTAGCTAAAGCTGAAAGTATTCCAGTGGTAGACCCACTACAGGGTACATCCGATGACAAAGTGCCAAGGAAAATAAAAAAATCATTCAAATCATGCTATCAGTTTAACCTGGAAGCTGTTTATACTAAATTACTGAATATAGATTAGGGTAAACATAATGTCCATGGAGTAGAATGAGTGGTCGTTCTCTGCTGCTTTTCATTTCAGCAAAAATTTTGGTATTAATGAGGAGAGAAAAAGGGAGAAAGGTCATTTTCACCTTGTGGGTTCTTGGCCATGAAGGACTTAACAGCATATTCACAATGAGCATGGGAAGAAGATGGTCCAAGATACTTTCCCCAAAGGAAAAATGCTAGATCTAAGCTAGTTGCTCAGTTAGCCAAAGGGAGTGTGAGGGGGTTTTTTTGCCTTTTTTTCTTTCTTTCTTTCTTTTTTTTTTTTTTTTTTTTTTTTAAGTGCCCTCACACCACCCCTTTAAAAGCCATTCTTTGTTACACAGAGGATTAACACTCTCGTTTTAGAGGTGATTTCTACAGCTATAATCTATTTAAAAGAAGGTATTTTCCCTAAAAGGCCAAGGTACAGAAAACCTCACCACACTGAAAAGTAAAGATTCACATTCCTTAAGCCCTGTATTTCATATCAATAGATGCAAGTCATCAGACCACCAATAGTAAGTCTTTTAACAAGTGGTCTCCTTAGTTTCATAGCAGACCTCATCTAAATATGAGACTTTTTTTCCTCTGTAAAAATCAGTAATTAATTCATACAGAAGTTATCTTAAGCTCTCAAAATACTTCTAATGTTTCCATTTGTTATATTTCTTAAACTCCAGCTTCATTTTGTTGGCCTTAAGAAGGGAGTATCACTGAAAACTTTGAGAGAGAATAGTGGGAACAGAGGTATATAATACATAACAGAAACTCTACCTACATGCTTTTATCCCATATAAATCTACTGCTTAGGACAAATTTTTTTAAGAAATCACTAAAAGAGCTGCTGTGGTAAGTTTGTAAATTCCTTCCTTGAGGATAAATAATCACTCAAGCATAGATGAATGATTCAAGGCTAGTAAGGCCATAAGACGGAGCATAACCTCCTCCCAGACTAATGCCATGGGGCTGGAAGGCAAGGATGTCAGGCTAGATCTCTCCAGCAAGGCTGGGGTCCACATCCAGAGGGAACCGAGCCTTTGAGCCATGAGAGGCTTCCCTCATCCAGGCAACTTTTGCTTCTACATATCTGTAGCTTAATGTAACAATGGCTCTTGTATCTAGAGAAGACTTTATCTTCACTTCCAGACTGACCAGGGCAACGTGTTCTGTACATCATATGCTTTTCTTTCAACTCTAGAGCCAACTTTGCTACCAGGCACAGTAGCCCTATGAAAAACCTCACGCTCTGCATAAAGCACGTATTTAAATGTGATATTTTGCATTGCTTGGTTGTTGAGCAGCTAGATACAAAAGCATTTTCTCTTTCACAAGCTGCTTGCAATTTGCACAAACTCCTAAGCACAATTCAGCACTGTGAGACCTGTGGGGGTGAAGAAAAAACTTTGATGGTAATTAGTGCACGCTGTAAGGTTTGAAGCAAGGCAGCTGGCAGTGCAACAGAAATACTCCAGTGTCTTCATATTTGCTGCCCTTTGTCAGAAGGTTACCATCTGCTGTGGAGAAGATCCTCATTTAGATATTACTTGCTGAACAAAATAATATCCATATGGAAAATTTCACTGAAATTACGGGAGAGGGGAGTGAATCTTTGGTTTTGTTTTGTTTTCTCTAAGTTTTGAAGAAGCAACCACATGAAATTTGAGTGCAACTTATCAGCATCCTCCCTCACGTGTATATTCATCTGCAAATATACAGAGAGCTCTCTGTGCTAAGCTCATAATTACAATTTTACTTATTTTGACCACAAAGGAAGATGGAATGGCATTTTTTTTTAAGTGAAGATGAACAAAGGCTCATGAGATTCTTTTCAACTTTAGGTATACTAAATACTTGCTTTCTGAGCCTGTTCCAAGGTAATGCAGCCTTCATTGTCCACAAATTACTGCCAAAGCTACAGTGTATTACATTAATGTATTCACATCACTGGTTAGTGCAATCCAGTTTGGATTTCAAGCTTGTTGTCTGAAAAAATCCAGACAGCCAACTACAAACAAATAAAAATGGGGGAGTTCTGCACATCTTGGGAATAGCATAATGTTATTTATGTCACAGCTGAAGATTTGAATAGACAGGAAGAAATCTTAGCATAGTCAAACTGTATTTTTTTCCTTCACAGCTACTTTAGAAATACCACTGACTCTACAGTGTTACAGTTCTCTTTTATGCATTCAGTTTTGGTTTGGTTTTAGTTTTCCCACTGGACTTGTTTCAGTTTGACAAAGGTGTCCAGAAAGCCATACAAGTATCCATGGAGGAGACGGTTTTGCAAAGAAGTTATTTTTTCAGTTTCTTCTAGTACTGATCTAACTTGTCCTGTTCAGACATACGCATTCAGAAAGACCTGGTCCAACTTAGTGGAAGCACTATTACAGCAGAAAAATGTGAAGCACAGCTTTGGTTATAATGTGTACAAAAACCAAATACTGCCCACTGCATCACTCTCTGGTTATGGTTCATCTTTGCTGAAAGGATCAAACAATATACTGCAGCGAGATTAAGCTGAGGAAGAATGTTGATGTCGTGGGGTTTGTCCAAGTTACAGAGAAAGGGGGAGCTCCTTATGGTATTTTTCACTTGTTACAAGTTGAATCTGTTTCTCCAAACAGAAAGAATAATTTTAACAATTGGTTCTTTATTGTACAATATGGCATTCTAACTCAAAATACTTTTCTTTAGCAAGCTCTTAACATGCGCCTGAAGCAAGGGCAGTCTCATTTGTCACATTTCTGGTATTTCTCTGTTAATCTGATCACTTGTTAGCCCACAGACGGATTCAGAAATGTCATTGCATGCCTCTCCACAACGAGTTTTCCCTACCTTTCCACTGCTTTTGTGGTTACTTATCAAAAAAATGCACATATGAATATTTTGTGGAAGGGTCAGACATTTTCTGAGAACCAGCTAATTTCTGCAGAGCTCTGTACTTCAGGTTCTTAACTTCTCCAGTTACCTCAGAGTATGGATTTTGCAGATTACCTGTAAAAAGGCAACTGTCAGTCAAGGGAGCCTTTTCCTATGCAAAAGGAATAGCTGGAAAAAACATGAAAACAATTGCACTTTCATAGAGTGAAAAAAATAAAGATGTTCAAGTGGCTAAAAGAGCAACAGCTTACAGAGAGGTAACACTGTTGTTCTAACAAGCTCTGATCTACATATCTAAGCTTTTTTTAAAAAAAAGTTATGACAGAAGACAGTTCTCCTAAGGAGTTTGCTTTAATCTGATCTTCTCTGCCCATCTTGAGAAAGAAACCAGGAATCATTACTAATATTAAATCCCAAGAACAGGAAAACTGAAACAGGGTGAGCCTGTGAAAGAAAAGAGAGATGAGCCATTTGACTTGCTTTCTACCTCATTTGCAGTCAGTGCTAGTATGTGCTCATCAGCAAATAGCCCAGCATTAGCAGACAAGTAATCACACCAGGCAGAGTAGACAGTCTGAATAGTTTATTTTCAGATGCCTCTATTTGACTCATCAAAAAGGAGCAAATTTCAGCAGAAAGAGAAATAGCAGAGTATACCCTAGCCAAGTCCAGTAATACTTGCAATGGAGAATTCTCCCTTGATGCACACTAGCTGTATACATCTTATGCACTTCTTATTTTCTCCATGCAGCACCTAGAAGCCCGGGAGGGACAGAATACCACCTTTTTCTGATGTGGTCTTTGGTACATGGAAATTTTACAATCCTAGTGCAGGCATAGTTTAAGGAAATTTAAATAAACACAGGACAGAGTTGAACTAAATGATCTTGGCATGCTGAGCACTACCCAGTTTATATGCCCAAAACTGTTACGCAGCAATCAACCAGAGCACATAAATGCTAATGAGCAGTTAAAGTAGTAAAGCATAGATGTGTTCTTGAAAACTGGAATGAGTATATTCTGGTCTTGAATGCAACTGCTGGGGTGACAGGAATAACCAACAGGGCAGTAGGACTCTTACTGCTTGATGCCCTTTCCAGTAAGTTCTTGCAATGTCATGTAGCGGAGCTAACAGCATGGGCTCTATTCTTCCACCAGCAAAGTTTAGCTTTGCCCATGGAACAGATTGCGATTGACAGGTGAGAAAAGTAATCCTTGCAACCATTATACATCTGAGTAATTCAATTTTCTGCTGATTCTGAATTTAATATTTCAGTGGTTACCAGGCCAACATAGTGCCTGCTAATTATATACCTGAAATTCCCTTTACATTAATGAAGAAAGTCTTGCCCCTTGGGCTTACGAAGGCAGCTGTCACAAAGGCACCAAATGAGCCAGAGAAGTGTCAAAATGACATCTGATTCCATAACAACTGAAACATTATACCTGTCATTAAATACTGCATGCATCCATTCTGCTCCAAGCAGCACAAAAAAAGGGTAGGTACAAAACACAGCAGCAGGGGCATGTAGACCACAATCATTAAGCTACGGAAGACAGAAATAGAAAGAAATCAGTAGAGTCATTATTTGTGCACTACACAGTCAAGGGAGGACTGCTCTTCCTCCAGTCTTTGTCTGCCTTTTGCAAGTTCCGTATTAAATGTCTGTGGTTTTTTTCTTGGGGAGTACATTCCAGGAGCTCAAAGCTTCTGCTCTTAAAAACAGTCAAATTGCCCATCTAAACTGGAATTAAGGTGGATACAAACTTTGGAGACTGCCTGTTATTAAGTCTGGTATCCAGCGCAAATAAATAGATAACCTTTTGAACTCCTGGATACCAAATTAAGCAGACAATTTAACAGACTATTAACACAAGCAGTGTCTGATAGCATGGAAGCTCCCTAGAGCTGTCCTGATAAGCATTTAAGAGACCATCTTTTTCCAACTTGCATCTTATTACACAGCTGAGAGACACTCTTATTTATCTTCACAGCATTCCTGAAGGATCACACAGAAACCAGATACAGCAAAATAGAGATTCAGCCAAAGACTGCTAAACCCAAGGCCTGAAGTATGGGACCACATTTTTAGATATGATAGTGGCTTTTCTTGGTTCTAAAACAAATCAGTATTTTGAAAGAGGCTGTGGGTCCAGCTTTAGAGAAAATTCACATTCTACATAAATAATACCAGCCTAGGTTTAAATGGCAAAGGATCTTCTATCCTAATCTATATAAAACAAGAAAGCATAATCACCCTGCCTTCCTTCTTTCTTTACGTGCCAGTCTCCTTGATTTTCAGTTTTCATGTTCCCTTAATCATGTGGTGAATTAGGCACTGATGCATTTGGGGTGAAGCTTGACAAATGTCTATGAGGTGGGTGAATAGCCAGCTGCTCTTATTTCTGAATCTTCATCAAATTTGTGTTCAAGGTCTGAGTATTTGCTGTTGGCTGCAAGTCTGTGTAGTAGAGAGGAAGTAATTTAAAGTATCTAGAAGTGTTTTAAAAACAGTCTAGTAATTTCCTCTAAATGTGAAATCACAGGTCCATCCAAGTTTTGTGTCCTACTTATAAAAAGAAAGGGGCACCGACCTTTAGCTCAATCATTTCTACATTTGTATTTTCTTGGAGTACTTTAACAATTATTCAATGTTGGGCAAAAATAAGTACTTAAGGTAAGTTTATATATTCCTGCTATATTCTTCCATTACAATAGTTTTTCAAAAAATTCATTTTAAAACAGAATTTCTAGCACTACTGCATTTTATTTAATTAGAATGTCTTCACTTGTGGAAAAAACTAAGTATCTGGGAATTTTAAAAGATCATCGTAGTATCCAAAAAATAGGTATTACACATTTGGGAGCCAGAATTAACTCCTTATAGTGGGACCATTCTCTATCCCGCTTTTTCTTTTTTTTTTTTCTTTTCTTTTTTTTTTTTTTTAAGCTACAAAAGCTGTTATGTATATTTTTCAGAAGGAACAGACATGGCAACAGCCAAGGTGAGAAACTGGAGGTATCATGCAGCCTTGTTACCTACAGGCATTTTCAAAGTCATTATTCTTAACATAGATTTGCATTGTTATTTAATCATGGATGACAGGTTTCCCAAGGTAATAAGCTTTAGGTAATTTATGAAAGAAGCTCAGCCTTTCCCCCTTAACACGTACCAAAGGTGAGGATTAGGAGCCAGAGGAGAACATTTTCTCTCAGTGGCATCATACTGCACAGATAATTAAACCTGGCAGATTTCTTTGTCTTCATCCACCGACATTAAGGCTCAAAGCCAAACTTTCAGACAAGGATGCACAATGCTAGGCTGCTGCATTCACATTTCAAGTAAAAGTCTACTTTTACTGACCTGACTAAAAAAATTTACCTGGCCATTTGCAACTCTTTTGGGATTTCCTAAGTTACACCTGATAGTTTCAGGTTGCGATAAAGATTTTCCAGAAAAAGGCTCTTTGAAGTCCTTTTCAGAAAGGCAAGTGCTGTATATATAATACATTATATATATATATATAAAATATATATATATAATATTTTAATCATATTATTAAATTATTATATAGCATTAAATATTATTATATATTATTTTTATGTATTATTATTTTATATATTAATTATTATATGTTGCATATATTATTATATAATTATAATATTATGTTATATACATTATATATATATATATTTTATATATGTAATACTTTGTACTGTCCTAACTCTCTCTATACATAAAGACTGAGACAAATTAGCATCTTCAGCTACAGAAAGACTAAAGAGTCAAGGGTATTTCAAATAGCATAAGAAAAACACCAAAACAGCAAAAATATAAACACTGGTCTGTGCTGGATTCCTGTTTGGTAGATGGATATGAGATGGCCAAAGAAACGTTTATTAGGGCATAGCAAGACAAGAAAAAAAATCATAATATTGTGGCAGGATTAAATAAAAGGAGCAGCTTCACTATTAGCTACAATGGCCAGAAGATCCATATAATAGACTGAAGATCTTTCAGGCTTTTAAGTCAAACAAGAAGGTGTATCTCCTGTAAATATTAAAAAAAAAAAAAAAAAAAAAAAAAAACGGGAGAAAGATAAAGGAATGTATTTACAAACTACACAAAAGGGTTTTCAACACATATATATCTGTGAGACTTTCTTAATAAGGATAAAAAGATACAGGAAGAGCTTAGCAAGAGAGGTCAGTTAAAATAGACAGTAGCTATAGTATGTGCAAAGCTAGAAAATCAGTTTATATCTGAGTGTAGCAAGTGAGAAGAAGACGCAACCTTGTACAAAAGTAGCAGGAAATTCAAAGAAAAATTGAAAGGAATGTATCTAGGCACTAAGGAGAAAACTCTGACAGTTCCTACATTCAGAAGAAAATGCCATAATTTCTGAGAGAAAATTCTTTCTGTCAAAGTTTGCTGGCTAAGAACAGTGAGATGGTATGCAAAACAAACAAAACAAGAACAAACCAAAGCAGCAAGCACTGATGTGCAAGATGAGATTTTACTTAGCAAAGGTAATACAACAACAAAAACAAATGCAAAGACAAGGCAAATAGCCATGATCAAACAAGCAATTCAGTGTCCAACACCGGTTTATCAAGTATCAACTATGTAACGTACTATAAAGACCTCTTAAACACTGCAGGAAGAAGGAAAAAAAAAGGAAAATCATTTCTCCCTACTCCCCTCACCCCCACCCGAGTGTAAAGGAGAACATTCCTTACCAGGTTATCTTTTGTGGAAAATATTTGCATGAAATAATAAAATAAGAAAGGTGAGAAGGAATACGAAGAGTTTGTTGTTTCCTAATGTTCAGAGAATATATTCAGATACCTGCTTGGAAGCATTTTGTATCTAAACGCAAGACCTTAAATAAGAAGTGATCCTACTCAGAAATAAAATCCACCTAAGATATTTTACATAAAAATCATAGAAGTAGCAAAATTATTTGATATTTATAATTGAAATGATATGACTATTTTTACATTCTAGGCTTATAACTTTAAACTTAGATAATGTTTAAGAACGTCTTGTTAAGTTAACCATTAAGCTTCTTAAAGACGTTCACACACACATACACACACACACTCTGACTGAGTTCACCTAGTGCTATTTAGCAAACAATAATAGTGTTTCTAAGAAAAACTAAGAAATATCAGCACAGAACTATGTAGCTGCTCCTGCTGCATACCTCCTAATAAACCACTGTTTTTTTCCTAAGCATGGTATCATCACCAATTCTTCTGCATTACTGGACAGATGCTCAAGGCATCAAATTTAAAAAGAAATAATAAAATATGGTCTACTATTTCTTTGGTTTCTCCAGACCACAAGTTTTGATAGAAAATGATACTGAACATTGAAAAATTTCATATCTCACCAGTGCCTGGGCAATCTCAAATAAGTTTGTGTTAGTTCCAATACACGGCCTTTGGCATAACAAAAGTGAGTTACTTTCCTGTTATATCAGTTTTGAACTGAATCATAATATAGTAAGCAAAGGCTCTCCAATACACAAGTCTGAAGCCCAAAAGGTCTCCTCCTTAATGGTAATCATTCACTACATTTTAGAAACAAAACATTGATGTTTCTTTTAAAACTTTAAGCAGACCATACAGCATTACTATATAGCTGACCAAAATTGTGGTATTACTAGTTCCATGGAAAATATGCGCTTAATTGGTCCAAAACATTTTTTCTCCCATTTTGTCATGAGCCAAAAATCTTGAGGAAAGGTTAAAAGGACAAAAACGTTGTCAGCTTCCACAGTAGGCTGAGGTTATTTTCAAGATTTCAGGGATCACACCATTCAGCAAGTTCATACAACACTTGGAAGACAGAATGACTAGTACAGTGACACAAGGTACCTAATGTCACTGGACTCGTTCAGGATTCTCAGAACTAAATCAGGCTGCTAAGAGCTACATAAAAATCTCAGAGTAGTGACTAGTGAAAAATAGATTGAATTAAATTAGAAATTAGTGATGGGAAATACCACCTTAACTATATGTACACAATGATAGACTAACTCAATTGTTACAGCTCAGAACCAAGATCTTGTTGTGGATAGTTTTTTCCAAAGTTAATCTCAACTCTCAGCAGCAGAAAATGAGTTGTTAGAAAGGTTCATTTTATCATTGTAGCTGTTCTAAGTGCTCTTCCTTCTCAAACACTGCTTGTTTGTGTGGTTAGCTTCTCTAAGACAAATCTGGCCATGGTGCAGAAGAGGTGACATAAATGATCAGAGAAGCCCTGTATGGTTTTTGGAGAAGGAAAGACTAAGTGCATTAGAACTTTTTAGCCTGGAAAAGAAATGACTAAGAGGATATTTGATAAAGATGATTATGTAGATTATGAATGATGTGGGTAATAACGAATATCTATTCTCCTTTTCTGACAGTACAAAAAATCTTCAGATAGCAGTTTTAAAGCTAACCAAAGGGAATATTCCATATACTGAAACTCCCTGCATATGATGTTGCAGAGGGCAGGTAGTGTGCAGATACACTGGGGATAGTCATCAATATCTATTACACAGAAAGGAAAGCATTTCAGGAAGTCCCTAAATTGCTGACTGTTGGAAACTGGAGAGGGTGCTCAGAGACTCTATTAACCATGGCATCTAGTATTGATTCCTGTCAGATATAGAACACTGTGGTCTTTGACCATTCCCAGTGTATCAGTTACACTTGTGTACAAGAGCAAAATATCTTGAAATCCTATCTTGCTTAGGTGATAAAACAAAATTTATTGCTGCATCTAACATTACTGAATTATAACACTTTAGGATCCTATTGCCATTTTCCAACAAAAGTCTTCTAATGCATGACTTCTAGGCAGCTGTATTAACTAGATTTAAAACATGCCTGCTGCTGCCTCAAAAGATAACCAGCTAGAGTTATCCACTCTTCTTATCCAGTAGGAATCTCTTACTGGGGATTTATCACATCCTTCTCATAGACAGCACAGGAATTAGCAGGCACAGTACTGATATGCTCTCTTGTAAGATGTAATATCAGCAGCTTTTAAAACACAGTTACAATACACTGTAAGATATTTTAGAAATGTATGTGAATAAATTAGTCAGGCTCTTCAAAACTAAAAACAGGAAAAGGAGTTATACATTGGTACTCTAAAAGAAAAAAAATCAGAATATGTATTTAGGTGCAGAAATAGTGACTATAGCAGCATTTTTTGGAAAATATCATCTATAGATAACCACAACAGCCCTTCCAGTCATTTTTGGCAAGCATTTTTCGGACAGCTCAGTATGTAGGTCAATATACTAACGTCAATATCACAGAATCATAGAATGGTTGAGGTTGGAAGGGACCTCTGGAGATCATCTAGTCCAACCTCCCTGCTCAAGAAGGGTCACCTAGAGGATGTTAGACAGGGCTGCATCCAGGCGGGCCTTGAAGATCTCCAGAGAAGGAGACTCCACAACCTCTCTGGGCAACCTGGTCCAGGGCTCTGTCACTCTCACAGTGAATAAATTCCTCCACATATTCAGGCGGAACTTCCTGTGGTTCAGTTTCTGCCCATTGCCTCTTGTCCTGTTACATGGGACAACTGAAAAGAGTTTGTCCCCGTCCCCTTGATATTCTCCCTTCAGATACTTAAATATGGACAAAGCAGGGTTATTTTGATATGAGTAATAGGGCAGTAAGGGGTAGGAGACATAAGACATTCTGTGCTTGATAGCTGCCTCCCTGTAGCTGGTCTAATAAAGTGTTGCTATGCTAGACAGCAGCTGATTATCCCAGATGAGACGTTTCAGAATAAGCCCTTGTGACTCTGTCAGTGCTTATATGACAAATGAACTCATGAGCTTCACCTGACACTCACGAGTGCTACAGAAACAGCAGAATTTGCAGTGAAATTGCTCAATGCCTGCAGCTAGAAAACTTGGGTGCTGGTAAACAGACTTGATGAGTAAACACCATATATTTAATATCTCAAAGTAAAGTGGCAGCTGAGCTACTTTTAAACCTTGGGCCAAACATAGCAGTCATAAATATTTCCATTCATGTAAGCAACGTCTGGCATCATTTATCACTTTCTGTTCATCAGTCTGTTTTTGATGCTGTTGCTGTTCTTGCCTTGACCCTTTATAATGCCCTTCATTGAAGTTGCTTTTCACTGCCACCTTCTTCCAGAAAACAGGACTGAAGTTATCAGCTAAGAAGGTTCCATCCAACAAGAGGAACAGGAAAATACACCAATACACCATTTGCTCTTGCCAAAGTACCACAAAAGGTTAAAAGTTACCTCTGCCCTGGGATAGATGAGTCCATTGTTACAGAAATATCAGTGAATAGATGGATGCATCCTCCTCTCTCCAAAAAGTAGCAACAACTTGGAGATGAAGGACAAAGTTACAATTAATTGTAAGTCACAAGCTTGGAAATGGATCTTCTTTGAATGTTTTAACTATTATATCACAAATATTTTCCATTTATCCTTCCCTAAATGTTAAGTTTCATATATAGCAAGTGAATACAAAAGAGGAGGAAAATAAAAAAGAAGTTACATTTTTTTAAAAAATCTTTCAAAATAGTAAGAGGAAGAAAGAGCTTATTTAACAAACTCTTTCTCCACGTCTATTAAAATGGAAAAAATGCTAGCCAGCTCCATAAGTTATTAAAAGGCAGCAGAGCTCATTTAAAAATCAAGTGTTCCAACTCCACATTTTTCAGGAGAACCACAACCCTCTTGGGCTGAACAGGCCATTATGATTATGGACCAGCCACCAAAACCAGCTTCCAGTGTGTCCTGCTCCCCTATATGTGCTGTTTCCATGGTTCATCCAGCAGCTCCTCATTTCTGCTCCATGTCCCTCTCTCTTACTTGCAGTTAGATATCAAAGTCTCTCTCCCTACACAAGAAGACAAACAAATACCAGTCTGCACAGTCTCCCTCATCCTGGCTCATCCTTGGATCACTGAGCTGCTTCTTTCCTCTCTCCTACCTATTCTCCCATCACTGGTACCCGGGCTCCACAACACCAATGACGTCTCTTTCTTTGGACCTTGATGTCCTTTCCTCTTGGCAAACGTGTGACAGCGATCCTTTCTGGATTTCTGTCTCAGTTTTAACCTATATTTCTCACTGCCTCTTGAACAAGTTGATACTTGATGCAATATTGCAAAGGATAACATAGCCATGAAGTCATGAGGAAATATTATGGTATCCCTCAAGGAGATATTTTCCTCACTTTAGGAAACTAAAGCCCAGAATGTTACAACAGCTACTAATGAGAAAGTTGTTGTAACCAGTATTTGCTACTCCACACTCAGTGGAGTAGTAGGCAGTGACCATCTCTATCTTTAATGTTTTAAAAAAAGTATAAGAAATATGGATTAGAATTAATCTGTAAATTAGAGCTGATCAAAGACATTTTGTAACTCAAAATAAAGATATATTAACATATCCTTATCTCTATAGAGAAAACTCATACCTTAAACACAGCCAGAAGAAGAAAAACCATATTATGAACCATTGTGATGTTTCATAAATTTAGTCAAACCATAGAGTATGAATGAAAAACTGATAGAACTGAAAAAAATCCATACATACATAAAGGAAAAAAGGTTAAACTCCAAACTATGTGGAGTTTTTATGGTTTCTAGAGTTTGTAAGTTTTAATACAAATAGCCAAGATATTTGTCCAGAATGCATGCAGAAAAAGAGAATCTTGTCCTTTAATAGAATTAGCTGGAACACTTCTACTTTAGAAACAAGTAAAAGATATAAATCCAGTCCTGCTGTCTTTTCTCAGCCTTGATAAATGAGAAGCTAGAGAGGTTCTAAATTTTGACAGCTTGATCCATGAAAAAGTCATTTCACACCATAATGCCTTTAGATACAGAAGCAGAGTTACTTTTGAATTCTGATTGCATGTTTTATTCAAAACCCTTTTGTTGTGGTTCAGAATGCCTTAGATGAAGTTATATTAGCATTAGCAAAACGTTGCATTCCAAGAGTGCTGGTGGATATACACTTTCCCGAAGTATTTCTTTCTTTTGCCTCCTTCCGCCACAGAAGAAGGCAGTATTCCTCCAAGCTAGGCTCCATTTGCCTACACAATGAGAGATTAGTCCTTACTCCTAACCCCTCAGGAGAAAACAATAGACATGTACAGTGTGGAAGAGCCAAAAAAACAGATGCATCCGTGTTCATACAGAAAGTCATTTGCTAAAACAAGAGTATAATGTAGAATCCCTCGCAGGACATAAATGTGCAAAATCAGCATTTTCTGAAAGCACCTTAAGTCTGCAGTAGTAGTACCTTTTTTTTCAACTCATCCCTTTTACAAAATAAGAAAACAATATTGTAGTCCAGGAACGTTAGGTCAACTACATATTAGTGGTCTTTTCTGTGTGTGTGTGTGGGGGGGTGCATGTTTCATACAATTGGATGTGAGCACTGCGTAGACCTCAGAAGTGAACAGAAGTCACAAGTTTAGGCTCTGGAAAACATCTCAGTCTTCTCCAACATACATTGGAGACTCAAATGGGAAATTTACTTCAAGATAAACTGTGATTGAAAACCGAAAAAACAGTTACATTTAGGTATAAGCAAAAGCAAAAAAAAAAAAAAAAAAAAAAAAAAAAAAAAAAAAACTTTCGTTTGTATAAAGCTATAGTTCCTGCAAAATCAGTAGATGACTGGTGAAGCTCTACATGAATTATTGCCAAGTAACTATGGTAAAGAAGTCTGGCAAGACCATTCCTCTACTGTCAGTCTCTATTTTGTTAGTTATCTGACCACAGCTAAGACAAAGTGAGTAACTGGAATCAGTTCTAGCCCAGGAACTTATTTAAATATATACTTAGTCAGCGAGAGGGACATTATGCCTTGATATTAATGTCAGAATTGAAATACTGGATCAAACCTCTAGACTAGAAGTCACATAATAGCCAGAGCCAGATGATTTAACAGAAGTGGAAGACAGCTTATGCAACAGGCAACTTCAAGACATACTCCTCATACATGGTTGTATATGTAACTGAAAAACTAAGTTCTTTGCACCCTCCTATGGATTTTTTTTTCATTACTGATGACGGTCAGACATCCGTGGTATTTATATGGATTACTAACAAATTTGCATTGGAACAAGAGATTAACAAATATAATCAAAAGGGAACACACTCTTCCCTCTTTTATTAAATCCTTTCCATAAGGGCCTTGGCAGTAATTAGGTTGTTTTATTTCTTTAAAGGAAAATTCCTGTACTTCTTTTGCAAAAGGAAAACATCATCATAAACACTAGAGTACTAATTCGGTAAAACGCATCATCTGCTTAGTCCCATAACCATCAATAGTTTTTGAGTACACTCATATTTTGGTTACTGAATTGGAGCCCTCAGAGCATGTACAGGTGACATTCATCATTTCATATCAAAAGAAATTTGTTAACAGCCGTTGTGACCGTTACACGCACACAGTAGGATGTGCTTGTTTGCCATTTATGGAAGTCTGATGAATCTTGTAAAGAAAATGAAAGCCACCAATCTCGTGTAATGAATTGTTGAAGATGAAAGAAAAATTGGACCCATTTGTGCATTTCTAAAGGAAGGGACCTGAAGAAATTACTAAATGTTGTGATCTAGCTAACAGAAAATAAGGTTGTTTTTTACTGTAAATGTATTGTATACTGTTGTATACTTCTGTTGGAAGGAAGGAAAAGGAAGGAAGAAAAAGGAAGGAAGAAAAAGGAGAGGAAAAGGAAGGAAGGAAAAGGAGAGGAAAAGGAGAAGAAAAGGAAGGAGGGGTGGCTTTCTCTGTAAAATTTAAAGATAACAAAACATCCAATTCAGCAATAGAACATATGAACAAAAACACATTTCCTGACACTAGGGAAACCGAGACAAACTAATGCTCTTGCAAGAGAAGGACATAGCAGTTCATCGCTGCTTAGTAGAATTTAGCTGAGTAGCTGATGAAAAAAATACACAGCATGTTTTAGAACATTTACTTTTAGGAGTTTTTTTCAGTTTTTCACTTGAGAATGAAACGCCAGTCATTATTGCATTGGTCCCACAATGTCTCAATACAATTTTTACTTGCAATAACATGTAGTATGTTAAGTAGTGTGATTTAGCTAATTGCCTTGCAGTAGTTTAAGGACCTTGAAAGCTTTCCAAAATGCTTTATAATAAGTGATCTTTATATAATATCATGTTACACTGTCATCAGTCTATGCAAAAGTGGAGTTTTACCTGAAAGAGTTAGGTAGCCTAAGCTAATTTTACAGGCTTAAAGAAAAAAGTTATAGGATAGGACTTAACATCACAATGAAAAAAGAAAAACAAGATGAAAAATTGTTTTGAAGTGTCCATCTGCCTCCAGTGACTAATGAGAACTCAGACTATGATCCTCAGTATCACCTTTGAAGTGTTAAAATTTAGCTGAGAATAAGCTACTCAATGCATACGACCTATTATTGTAAAAATTAACACCTGAGAATGCCTGAATTGATAAAGAAAACATAAATAAATTCTGTAATTTACAGCACTTTCTCTCTAATCATGTTCCATGTTCTTTGTATAAGTCTTCAACAAAACAATGCTGACTAAATGATGGATGTAGGAAAAAAAAAAAAAAAAAAAAAAGCTTTTTTCCAGGAAAAATGAGGAAAAATAAGCGTTTTCTGTATGCAATAAAGCATTAAATGTATTTGTGATCATATATCAGTGAGGATGATAAAATTCTGAATACATACCTTCACTGGAAAAACTAGCAGTCTCACCAGGAAGAAACACATCCTCATGTCTATCATAATGCAATTTTTAATTCCATGATAGCTTCTATTCTGATATTGCTTAAATTTTGATGCTTAATTTTCAGTGTCAGATAGTTATATAGGAATGAGTGTAGGTAGTCCACACTGCAAATCAACTCTGATCTAGATGTTGCACTGCTCTAGTGGTTTGACATCAACTGTACAGTAACAAGCAGAGCTTTCTCAGCAAAGCCAGGAGTCAGAGCTAGGTGCTCACATTCAAGTCTGAAAGTGATGCAAGTTTCCAGCCCAGGACTTTGGGACAGCAATGACTTGTATGATTTTTGTACTTGTCGCTCCAAAGCATGCTTTTCAGTCTTCACACACTTATGTTGGTCTCAGTCAGTGAGCTACCTTTGTTGGTGACGGTCCTTTCAATCTCAGCTACAAGTTTTTGTGTAGGCAGAACTTCTTCCAAATGGAGATGGCACCTTTCCTCATTTACTATCACGCACATCAATTCTTACCTAATAGCACAACTATCATCTTCAAACTGAAGTAATTTTGAACTAGTATGGTTTATTAATAGAACTTAGCATTCAGGACGCAGACTTGCAGCATCTGAACATCTGCAGACAGACTCATTTATGAAGCTAATGAAAAAATGCAAAATCAGCTCAGGATGGAATGTGAAACAGAGATGGAAAGTAGAAAAATATTGAGTTGCCCCAAAAGGAGAAAGGAAACGTTGCTGTGTCCATTTATGGCTTGAGGGATTAACTCTGAAAGGACCTGGTATGCAGATTGTAACAGAGCTGGCTTAATTGAAAAGCCTAGAATATAAATTTAAATTTTAGTAAGGGTGTTAAGTGATATTAGATGCTCATTAACATGCTATTAATGAAGAAAACATTCCAATTTTTAATCAAACACCATTATCTCACTTGCAGCCTATCTCATTTCTTATTACTGTAGTAGAATTTTAAAACCACAGTTCCCCATGTTTTCTTATGAACAGAACAGTTAAGTAGCTATACAAGTCGCAATTTCAGTCCATCTTGTCTTTTGTGGATGCAATATTGTTTTCTCAAAGATATTCACTGTTGTCTGAAAATCTAGCTGCAAACAGTGGTAAAATTAAAAAGAATCTGTAAGTAGTTCCCTTAAATTTAAAAATAGACTATGATTAAAGGCATGATTAAAATGATTAAAAGACTATGCTTAAAGGCATGTAACTATATACTAGCTTTAAAAACTCAATTACAAATGAAAAAAGTATTACTTTAAATAACTCAGTTCTTACAGATCCTTATTAAAAATAGGACTAATATGCTCTAAAAGAAAGTTCTTCAGATTATCTGTAACATGCATTTCATGCTAATGTACAGGAATTTATAGAACATTTATACTTCATTGAAACAACATTTTCTGTAGAATATTTATGACATTTTATGAAGTTGTTTTACTTGAAATAAACTGAAAAGGTTTAATTATTTAGAAACTAAGTTTCTAAAGTTTAAGAACCTGGAATAGCTGTCTCCTCAAATCAAAAAGGAACAGCCTCACAGAATGTGATAAAATCTGCAAATGGGTGTGATGGATCATCTCCTCTGTTTCCTCCCAAATATTGCCTATGCTGAAGACTGGGAAATGAATGGGCAAGCACAGAGTTACCATCCAAGGCCAATGCAGCCCTCCATAGTCCAACAGGGAGAACGTGCCAGGAATAGCAAGAATTTGCTGCTGCTTGTATTGTGGCAATTTCCCAGTTCTGGAGGATCTTTACAGCACCCTGAGGTATTTCAGGGCAGCCTAAGGGCTAAAGCTGATGCAAAGCTGGCCACTGAATTGAGATGACCACTTCAGATCCCACTTTGGCTTTTGTAAGTGCAAATCTAGTCTAGTAGTTGCACATCTTGAAAAAAAAGTCAGTGCCATAGATTAAACACCATCAGATTCCTACCAAACTCAGGTAGGTGAGCTCGGAAAGTAGAAAACAAGATTCAATGAGTATAGCAAATGAAATATGAAATAGTTTTCAACTGAGTATTGTAAAGCTCAAACTATACATATTCAGCATCAAACCCTAAATCCTTATGGAAATTTTTAGTTAATATAATCCAGCATTTATGTAGCTTCTCTTGCAACAAGATCTTTACATCCTTTAAAGCCTCAGTCCAGTTAAGGAGTCCTGCTTCTCCCATCCACACATTCAATTTACATCAAAATGGCAACAGGATAGGGGCAATGGAACAACAGATTTTTCCAATTGCACCTCAGATTCTCATATAATTACCATTTATCTCATTTCTTAGCTCTATGAATTGCAAATGGGCAGGTTTGCAACATGAAACAGATCCATATTTGAATCTCCCTTTAAAACACAGAGCATTTGGGGTGAGACTCAGCAGACCTGACAAACCTTGTCTAAAATAGAACCTTAGATTGTCAGGGGTATAGACACCAAAATACTGCCAGAATAATTTGGAAAAAAAGGCATTCACAGGCATCCTCCCTGTCCCCTGATCTATCCCAATAGTGAAGGGAATACCCCTTTAACTCCAGGTAATTTTAACTTTAATCCCTAGTGAAAGTCAGTAGGGCAGTCCTGAGCATCCTTTCTTCATTATACCAAAGGAGCTGGAAACATGCCACTGAACAGATTATTTGTTGGCAGGAACATCCGCTTATTAGCATTCATAATCGCTTTAGAATATAACATTTTGTAGCTTGGCCAAGACTGAAATCTGACTTTGATCAGATTTTAAGAAGAGATGAACTATATGTAGACAAACACCCCTGGTGAATGCCACCCACAGGTGGCTCTTAGGAATTCAGCATAGTATCTGGGTACTAACACAAAACTAAATTCCCTACTAGTTAGCTTTGACCGTACTTTATGAGAGTTGGCAGATCTAAAATTAGCTCTAAGATTTTCAGTTCTTCATGAATGCAATGTAAGAGGAATAGTGTAAAGAAAAGAGAAATACAATATTAAAAACTGAGACAACAGATTGTTGGTTTACAGAGATTATTGCTGAACCAAAATCCAGTCTAAAAGATCCTAATGCTTGGTGTGCACTGAGCAAGTGATTAAAAAAATTCACTCATGAATATTCTTCCACTAATGCATATTAATAGGCCATTTATAATCAGTGATGTGCATGTTCCAGAGATCTCTTCTATCATATTCTTTGGTTTTATGAGGAGCCACGTGCAGGATCAAATATGCTTTGGTAGGCAAGTGACATTGAAAAGATCTGCGAGAAAGCCCTCAGATTAAGATATATCTTCCTATCTTGCTGCAAGTCTTCTTTAGCATTGTAGAGACACTCTCACACAGAATGAGTATTAAAAAAAAAAAAAAAAAAAAAAAAAAAAAAAACACTAATTGCTTGAGATCATAGAATCATAGAATCAGTATGGTTGGAAGGGACCTCTGGAGATCACCCAGTCCAACCTCCCTGCTCAGCAGGGTCACCTAGAGCATGTTAAGATAGGGTTGCATCCAGGCGGGCCTTGAAGATCTCCAGAGAAGGAGACTCCACAACCTCTCTGGGCAACCTGGTCCAGGGCTCCATCACTCTCACAGTGAACAAATTCCCCCTCATGTTCAGGCAGAACATCCTGTGCTTCAATTTCTGCCCATTGCCTCTTGTCCTGTCACACAGGGCAACTGAAAAGAGTTTGTCCCTGTCCCCTTGACACCCTCCCTTCAGGTACTTATACACATTGATAAGATCCCCTCTCAGTCTTCTCTTCCCCAGGCTAAACAGGCCCAGCATTCGCAGCCGCTCCCCATAGGGCAGATGCTCCAGCCCTCTGATCATCCTTGTAGCCCTATGCTGGACTCCCTCCAGTAGCTCCATGTCTCTCTTGTACTGGAGAGCCCAGAACTGGACACAGTACTGCAGATGAGGCCTCCCCAGGGCTGAGTAGAGGGGCAGGATCACCTCCCTCAACCTGCTGGCAACACTCTTCCTAATGCACCCCAGGAGACCATAGGCCTTCCTGGCCACCAGGGCACATTGCTGCCTCATGGTCAATCTGTCATCCACCAGCACTCCCAGGTCTTCCTCTGCAGAGCTGCTTTCCAGCAGGTCAGCCCTCAGCTTGTACTGGTGCCTAGGGTTATTTTTCCCTAGGTGCAGGACCCTGCACTTGCCCTTGTTGGACCTTATGACATTCCTCTCCACCCAACTCTCCAGCATGTCCAGGTCTCTCTGAATGGCACCACAGCCCTCAGGTGTATCAGCCACTCCTCCCAGCTTGGTGTCATCAGCAAACTTGCTGAGGAGGCACTCTGTCTCCTCATCCAGGTCACTGATGAATAAGTTGAACAGGATGGGACCCAGGTCTGAGCCCTGGGGGACACCATTAGCCACAGGCCTCCAACTAGACTCCACGCCACTGATGACGACCCTCTGAGCTCTGCCATTCAGCCAGTTCTCAATCCATCTCACTGTCCACTTGTCTAACCCACACTTCCTGAGCATATCTAGGAGGATGTTATGGGAGATAGTGTCAAAAGCCTTGCTGAAGTCAAGCTACACAATGTCCGCTGCTCTTCCCTCATCTACCCAGCCAGGCATTCCACCCTAGAAGGCTATCAGATTGGTTAAGCAGGATTTCCCCTTGGTGAATCCATGCTGACTACTCCTGATCACCTTCTTTTCCCTCATATGCCTGGAGATGACATCCAAATGAGCTGTTCCATCACCTTTCCAGGGATGGAGGTGAGGCTGACTGGCCTATAGTTGCCTGAGTCCTCCTTCTTGCCCTTCTTGAAGACTGGTGTGACACTGCCTTTGTTCTAGTCCTCAGGCACCTCTCCAGTTCTCCAGGACCTTTCAAAGATGATGGAGAGTGGCCTGGCAACAACATCTGCCAGCTCCCTCAGTACCCACAGGTGCATCCCATCTGGGCCCATGGATTTGTGGATGTCTAGCCTGCCCAGAAGATCTCTAATCCTATCCTCCTCAACCAAAGGAAAGTCTTCCCTTCTCCAGACTTTCTCCCTCATGTCCAGGCTGCAGGATTCATGACAGCTGCCCTTAGCAGTGAAGACTGAAGCAAAGAAGGCATTCAGTAATTCTGCCTTCTCTGTATCCCTTGTCACCAGGGTCCCCGCCCCATTCAGTAGTGGACCCACATTTTCCCTAGTCCTCCTCTTGCTGCTGATGTATTTGAAGAAGCCCTTCCTATTGTCCTTAACATCCCTTGCCAGACTCAATTCCAACTGGGCCTTAGCCTTCCTCACAGCATCTCTACATACTCTGACTGCATTCCTATAATTCTCCCAAATAGCCTCTCCCCTCTTCCACATCCTGTGTACTTTCTTCTTCTGTCTGGATTTGGCCAAGAGCTCCTTGCTCACCCATGCAGGTCTCCTGTCCCTTTTGCACTTCTTACTCATAGAGATGCACTGCTCTTGAGCTTGGAGGAAGTGATGTTTAAATATTAGCCAATTCTCTTGGACTCCCCTTCCTTCTAGGGCCTTAACCCATGATACTCCACCAATTAGGTCTCTGAAGAGCCCCAAGTCTGCGCTCCTGAAGTCCAGGGTTGCAATCCTGCTTATTGCTTTACTTCTTACCTGCAGGATCCTGAACTCCACCATCTCATGGTCACTGTAGCCAAGGCTGCCCCCAACCTTCACATCTCTCACCAGTCCCCCTCTGTTGGTAGGGACAAGATCCACAGGATACCCTTCCTTGTAAGCTCCTCCACCATTTGTGACAAGAAGTTATCATCAATGCATTGCAGGAGCCTCCTGGACTGTTTGTGCCTTGCTGTGTAGTCCCTGCAGCAGATGTCAGGGTGGTTGAAGTCCCCCAGAAGAACCAGGGCCTGTGATTGTGAGGCTACCTCCAGCTGTAAATAGAAGGCCTCATCAGCTTCCTCTTCCTGGTCAGGTGGCCTGTAGTAGACACCCACAACAGTGTCCCCCTTGTTAGCCTGCCCTTTGATCTTCACCCATAAGCTCTTGACTGGCTCTTCATCCTCCCCTAGGCAGAGCTCGATGCATTCCAGTTGCTCTCTCACATAAAGAGCACCTCGCCTTCTTGGCCTGTCTCTCCTAGCAAGCACAGAGCCATCCATGGCAGCATTCCAGTCACGTGAGCTATTCCACCATGTCTCCGTGATTGTAATGAGATCACGGCCCTGCGATCGCATACAGATCTCCAGCTCCTCCTGTTTTTTCCCCATGTTGCGTGCATTGGTATACATGCATTCCAAAGAGGTGGTCATGCCTGCAGGTTTCCCAGGAAGGGTGTACGGGGGTTGCACATAGCAATGTCCCAAACACACAACCCCAGCTGCACGCATCTGTTGGAGGCCCCCCAACCCAACTTATCTTTTGTTGTCTACCCTGTCTGTATGACACCCCTGCTCTCCCCTCCTACCTAGTTTAAAGCCCTCTTTACTAGGCTGGCTAACCTGTTTGAAAAGGCAAGTGTGCCCCACTTGGTGACGCAAATCCCATCTCTTCAAACTATGTTCCACGTTCCCAATGAGAAGATCACCTGGGCTCCCAGACCCTTGACCACCATGTCCAAGGCCTTGAATTGTCTCTAGTTTGCCTGATTGTCTTTAGTTTGCTCTCTGTATCGTTATCACCCACGTGAAAGAGCAGCAGAGGGTAGTAGTCTGAGGAGCGTACAAGCCTTGGTAGCCTTTCAGACACAGCTCGTATCCTCACCCCAGGCAGGCGGCAAACCTCTCTAGAGGAGGGGTCATGTTGGCAGTTAGGCACCTCTGTCCCCCTCAGCATGGAATTACCCACTACAACCACTCGTCGCCTCTTCTGAGTGGTCACACAAGGCACAGGCTCAGACAGCCCAGCTGCTTCCCTTGAGGCCAGGTCTGGGTGTTGCAGATGGTAATACTAACATGGCGATTCAATTTTCCTGAACAGAATGGTTGGTTGCTGTCTAGATGGCAACAAGGGTCCCTGGTGTCTTCAGCTGGGCTGGGTGCAATGCTCTAAACTGCTGCTCTTCCATCCAGCTGTCGCCTGGTATTCCCAGAGACAGTAATCAATACCTTGAAGCAAGCAAAAGGCACCTGTGAACTGCCATACATACAGCGGAGGCTGCCTGGGGGAATCTTCACGATGTCCGAAATTCTCAGCTATAGAGCTCCAGTAACAATTAGTCAAATTCTTTGCTTGGAAGCCAGCTAGATGTTCAGTCAATCTCCAACTATAATTTCCTCATTACGTCACTATTTAACTCAAATTCCATACATTTTTACCACACTAGGTACAAAAAAAGTAACTTCAACAAATTACATCTGAAACAAATGCCAGGTCACATTGCAAAACTGGAAATCTCACTTCCACAGAAGTGATCTGCTCTGTCTATACCTAATTATGACAAGATAACCAATGCTAATACTTTCATATACTGAAAGAGTCTCAGTGGACCAAAACAGAGTTTTATCTGTCTTTGGACAGAGATGAAATTCTACCATCAGAAAATCCACATCTGAATTTCTTGGAATTAAAGTAATGAAGGCTATATGAAATAAATGCATGCATGTAATCTTAGCATATAACCCACAGATATGATTAAGGTGAGAGCTGATAACTTTATCAGCTGATAGGCATCAGTTTCTTATGCAAAGATCTGTATCTTTATCCTGAAAATATGAGAGCAAAAAGATGCGAATCTCAAGACTTCATAGCTGCACTCATGTTTAGAAAAAGAAGCTGTTTCCACTATTGAGTAAAAGTTAAATCACGTTCCAAGTTTTAACAATTCACACTGGAAGAGTAATGTAGCAAATAAATCATCATGGTATATACCTTATGTACCCTCCCTGAAGCTAAAGATGATACCCATTTTCTCTTTCTACTTCCAGCTGAAATGAAGTTGGACACTCGAACATTTCTATGCTTAAACTGAGGAAGGCTTATCATCTGGCTCAGATTCTTTCCCTCTTGCACTCTGCCTCTCTTACTCATACCCTTGCTATGACAGCCCAGCATAGTTTTCTGCACCAAACACATCACAAGCATCACAAGCCGCAGTGCAACATTTAGTACCTCACACAGCTTTATGAGGCAATCACCACAAATAGCTGAACTAGAGCAAAACAAATTCAGGCTGTTGTGTTCAGAAAACATTAATTTGAGTGTTTATATTTATGACTAATCAAGAGAAGAATAATTATATTTGCAGCAAAAAGAAATAGAGAACCTCTTTGAATGGGGTTACTTTGAATGGGGCTAGGCTAACTCTAGCTGTCCAGCTGTAGCTGTAGAAAGAAAATTAAAAACATGCCATCTCATTAAAATTACAATGAACAAGCACTGCTTTCTCAAAGAAAGAGAGGCTGTTGTCTCGTATCTGAACAGACTCTCAATGAAAGACACTTAACTTTCTGTGAAATAGAAGCTGTTGGTCTAGAGTGACTTTTTAATGTTTTAACAAAGCACATCACCTACTTTATAACACATTTTATATTCTCTATGTAAAATTAGAATTTTCTAAGATTCCTACAAGCCTTTGAGCAAAATGGTGTAAACATAATAAAAGCCTCCTCTCCATCCCAAAATCACTGAGTACAAAAGAAGGAAGACAAAAGAGGAAAATAAATCAGGAGTCAAAAGGGATAGAGGAAAAAATAAAAAAGAAAACAACATGAAACAAACACCAACATTAAATTACACTGTAGGAAGTGTGGCTGTACTGACAGCAAGGCAGAAGAGCCCCACTGTCATATAGCTCTGCTCACTTGTGATTACAATTCTGAAGCTCCCACCCAACCCCAGTGTGACAGTAGCATTTAAAAAAGCTCAGCAATGAATCAGGTTTATCACTAAGACTACACACCACAGTCAGGGAATTATCTCTTTAGGTAGTCAAGGAAATTTTTATCTACTTCGTTTGGCTTTGGATCCAAGACATAATGATTGATTTCTAGAGGAATGCTGCCAAACACTGTTTTTCTCTTGGAAACAATAGGAGAAGGCTTTCAAAAAAAACAGGGAGACTTTTTTCAAATATGTATTTAGCTATGAGTAACCTCCACCACTATTAATCATTGCCTGGTCTGTCATACTTAATTTATTCTTACCAATTCTTTGCTCTGAAGATAAGCAAACACTCATCCATTTAATAGCTAAGCCTCAGTTCACATCAGCTGAATACTCCTTAAAACTACATAATCCTAGGATTAAAAACTCGTAATCCTGTTTATATACCATTTCTTGAAGATTACTACCACACTATTTTGTAGTATTAGTTAACAGAAGGAAGACAATGTAGTGTTAAGCTGACGCAAATAAATTAGTTAATTTTGACAGTAATTCAGTACTGCAACCAAAGAAGAACAAACCTATTGGACCAACCAGCCTGCATGCCTGAAAAATAATATACCATGTCATGACAGTGCTGGATACTTAACTGATTATGTCAAATGGGCAACGAGGAATGCCAGGTTAAAAGAACTGCAACTAAAGGAATATGGTAAGCTATCAAAATGCCTGCAGTACCAAATTATCTGCATTATGGAAAAAAATATTTGTAGTGCTAGAGCTGGAGGAAGAAATTCTGAGATGAATGCAAATGAATGCATTCCAATTATCCTGCTACTAAAGTTTCTGGTTTAAATAGATCCATTGCTTTAATAAATATTTTGACTATCCTCATGATTTATATTTTATTCTTAAATTTTAGTTTGAATTATCCATCAAAGTCAGCTTGGACTCCATGCTTTAAATGGAAAAAAAGAGATATTCTGCCTTGTTGACTGCCAACCAATAAGTTACATTAAGTATCCAAAATGAAAGCATACATACTGTTAGTTACTAGCTCAGATGAAAGAACACAGCAAGTTATTACACTCTTATCTTCATTAGTAGCCACAGGTAAACGTGGTATCAGAGCAAAAGTGTGAAAAACAATAGAAACCGAGACTGCTATGCTGAAGAAAGCGAGTTCTCTCTTCTCTCCCTATCCCTCTTTTTTATCCCTTCAGCTAGACTAGCCAAGTGTGCCAGTGCATTGCTATCATCTCAACAACTCATAAGATTATTTAAAGAAGCAGCGATGCAGCCTGATGCTAATGAAAATGTACAGTTCAACTAGACAAAGAAGACTAAATTCATAACAAGCTGTCACTAAAACAGGAATGGTCCACCATCACCTCCCATCTACTTGCTTCTTGTACCAGCACCAGCATTGACAGAATCTCTCCAAGAAGGTCTTTGGCTCACTATGATAGCAGAGACTTAACCCAGCAAAACACAAAACCTTGCAACCTCACAGGTAATGTAATCACAGCCACACTCCCATCCCACTGTATAGTTATGTTCAGAATAATAGAAAGGTTTGGGTTTTTTGTTTTCTTTTCCTTTTTTTTTTCTTCTGTGTTGCTACTTAATGAGTCAAGTCAAAGAACTGAGAAATCATCTAAGTTGTGATTCTACAGAGCAGTTGAACCCAACCACTGGCTCTTTTATACTAGGGAACATATCTGTTTCTTCCTCTTGTTCTCTCCTTGAGCCAGCTCCAGTGCACTCAAAGCCTTTTGAAAGCTGATTCAGCTTGCTACTGCAGCAGAAGTATGTCCATTTTATTTTTTTTTTGAGTTAGTTTTCTATCTCAGAAAACTGGTCTGGTTAGCAAGCTGAATCAGCTCACAAGGAGAACATGGTCTGTAAAGTAATGGGAGCATACCAGCAGGAGGGAGACAAGAAGCAGCAAACTCACAGGTAAAGGAGTTGATCAGAACCAGAGGACCTCCTCTTTTTGGAAGCTCTCACTTGCTGCGGGTAACAGAAGAGGAAAAAATCCATTTGCTCCTATAATGTCTGTTGCTCTTCATAATAAGCAAGGGAAATAATGATAATAAAAGTCAAATAAAGATTCAGAGACTTATTGTAAATTTATAAGACATGCTAGCATAAGCTTTGAATTTAAGCCATCTGAATGAGTAAACACTCAGTATTCTCATCAGTCAACAAGCACTTTACCGAGACAAAGCTTGCAAAATTCAAGACAAACACATTAGAAGTTAACTATCTTCACCTGTACTAGACAGGCTACCTGCAAAGAGCTCTGATAAGAGAAAAGGTAGAGTGATAGCTCAAAATTCTTAAAATTTATAAGTTTAATTCTCATCTGAGCCATACATTTAGAATTACTAATATTTTTCCACTTAAATGAACTAGTTTGATGTGTGTAATGTTATTTGTTCTACAGCAGTTTGTAGGAGGTAGGAATCTTGTTGTTCGAGGCAGCACACAAGCACAAGACAGACTGTCCTGCCGAACAGCATTCTAGTCTAAATCAAGTTTCAGTATATGAATACAATGGAGAAAGTACAGCAAAATAATGAATGGACAATTCCACAGTCAGAGCACTGACTTTAAACTGCCTTGTCTAGTTTGTTTATAAATAAGGTAAGAGAGGTCAAAGGAAGTACACTGAAGTATTTCAGGCCTCCTTCCACAGATGGAAGTTCTTGTTTCTAACTGGAAAGAACAAGTTAAAATAAGCTGAAATACAAAATATTAGACAGAAAACTAAGCCAAACAAATTCTATTATATTTAGATATGTCTGGCTGTTGAATAACCGCACTACAGTGAATGGGGGAAAAATCAGACGTTTGACAAGAGAAAGCTCATGCAGTTTTGAAACACTGAGATTGCTGTGTCCCTTCGAGTTGATTCAAAAGAGAGAGCAGCTTAGATTTTCATTTTTTTCTGTCTTTATAATTTTTCTTTAAATGCATATCACAACTCAATAAAATAAATTTGTCATTAAATATCTTCTTTTTTGGTTGAGAAAGTAATTCATTTCAATAAAGAATATAAAAAACAGAGACATCCAGGCTACATACAAACTCTTTCATGCAGAATTTAAACTTGGATTTGTGGATTTTTGTTAGCCTCCCAGCAGTCAATTGCTGAGGGTCATTTACTCAACTGAAGTGTTATTATATGAACAACCAGCTGAAGGACGTTTTTTTCTAATGCTCTTCTGAAGATCAGTCGGAAAATATTCCCTTATATATACATACAAGTGCTATAACAAAGAGTAATCATTACATATTTGCATAAATTCCTATACAACTCATTCCTAGAATTCTAGGACCAGCCATTTAAGAAACTCAGAAGGAACTGGCACTCTCCACGTGTCAGAGGGCAATCCAGCTTCTAACATGAGAGTTAGAAATTTGGTTTCTATTTAAAAACAAACACACACACACACGTCATGTCTAACCCAACAAATATGTCTTTCTGTGCCTGAAACTGATTTAATCAGTGGTACAAATGCAACCTTACTATTAAACAGCAAGTGACTATACATATATAGCTTCACTTTGAGCAGTTGTTTACCCTGTGCTTTGTCATAAGGTATACAGCATGATCTGAAAGATGAGACATTCTAGACTGAACTTCTGAGCTCCTCTGCTATTGCAGCTACGTCTCAGGCTTCTTGCTTACTTGGACCATGAACTCCTCAGATTTAGGTCTGGCTGTCACCGAACATCTGAGCCATGTCTATTATGAGAGAAGCCTTTAAGTTATAGTTGAGTGAAAATAAATATTACAAAGTTCCCTGCTGCAAAATATTATTTAAGTTCTATATACCACATACACCAGTCTTGTACAAGGATGGTATAAGCTACTACTTTACATTTGTTACATATTGCTTGTCTTCCTTGTGTATCTATTCAGAATTCAATTCTCATTTAAAAATCAAAATGCTTCAGGGTCTAATTATCAAGGCTGAGATTAGTATTTATTATGCAGCTATTCATCTTTATAAATGCTTCTAGATTTTTCCTCTCAAAAACAAAACAAAATTCAGATTTTAATTAGACTACTTTGAATATTATTAAAATTGAATAAAAAATAAAATTGCAGGATTTTCTCTTGCAGCAATTGCTGTATCAAACTTTGTGTTACTAAATCACCCTTTCATTCAACACCACCTCTTAAATAAAGCAAAGGCTCTTTATTCCCCTAACCAGGTTCACCATTATTGACATCTCTCCTATTGTAACAACATGCACCAGCTTTTCCAGGTTACAGGAATACAGACTGAAATACAGTATGCTGATCTTGACTTTTATTTGCTAGGCTGGAAGCATTTCATAACTATGTTTAATTTTTCAGTTGCTTTCCATGAGACTGTTTCAAGATGCCCCATAAATGATCCAAGAAGTTCTCCCTGTAAGGTGAGTTTTAAGTGGAAATTCAATTCATAGAGAAGTGATTTTCACCTAAGAGTGTAAAGCACAATCCTGAAATCCTAGCTGCAAAATTTCCAACTGCTCTTAGTTTAAAAATCCTGGAGTTGTGTTTATGTTAGGCAGCAAAGTGTGCATCAGACCTCTTTAAAATGCAACAGGCTGAGCACCCAAAAAGTCCCTCTGCCATGTCAAGCCACGCTACCACAGATTCAGTCTGAACAGACTATCAATCTGAAAAAAGGTATTTGAAGGCAGGCATGCCTGTTAGCACTGGACTTGCAGTAGTAAAAAAGGAAGCATAAGGAAGAGTTTAGTAAATTTGGGAGTTGTCCAACATTTCAGAGAGAAAGGAATTAGCTGTTCTTCAAGGAAGCTTTTCAGCTTGTCTTTAGTATAAATATTTATCAAAAAGCTGAGTTCACAGATGATATTTGATCGGCTATCTTCTTTTATTTTCATCCCACAATGGAACATATATATTTCTGTAAAATACTGTGGTGATAGCCACAAGAAACTCTCAAACCTTAAAACTTCACTCAGGATTAGTTATTTCAGTGTGTAATGAAAGTGGAGATCTGCCCACATCTGCCAGAGCAGTAACTTCAGCAGAGCGTTCAGATTCCTGATACCAGACTGCCAGAGTGAGTTTGCAACACATGCAGATGCAGCAGCCTGGCAAGTAAAGGGGCTATGTACCATTGTAAAGCTGCATTTCAGTTTTGCTCAATCATCTGCATTAGCTCAAGAAAATAACATGCGGACACAAGTCAGCACTGTGAAATGTCAGAATTTATAAAGTCTACAAGTCTAGGCTATTACCAAAAAAGGTGTTAGAGGCTCTTTTACATTCAAAAAAATCCCCAAAGCTGCAAAACAAGTTTCATTTTCATGAGCTAGCCATGCATTAGTTTTATACCCCTGAGCTTTTAACTTCAATTGTTTTATGGTCCTGACATTTTAAGCAATAGACTGCCTGGGATTTTTTTGGAGAAAAAAAAGTAGTGGACTAAAAAAATAAAAGTAATAAGCATAGGAAAGTAGCTTTAGTAACTGAAATTATGACACTGAAGAACTAACATTTTTTAATACTACCTTAATACCTGCTCCCTATTTATTACAGGTTACCTGCCATGTGAGCTTGGCTGTTTCATTTCCATGTTTTTTTCCTTACTCTAAGGAATAGATAGAAAAATCCAGCCATGCATTTCTCATCACACCAAGACTCAAACAAGCAGCAAACTAGGCTCATCAGCAAAACCACTTGTTTGCCAAAGTGGGAGCTTTACATACTCATCACTGTGAGAAGTCACAGCCAGGGCAACTGGCGGGGAGACGTGGTCACCAGGCTGAAACAGGACCAGAGCTGGAGGCAGCCCCAGGTAGGGCTGGTTAAGGCAGTGAGGGCTGCTGATGCCCCCAAGGCTGGCACAGGTGAGCTGAGTGATGCTGTAGGACCCCCGGCCCATGAGAGAGCCAAGCCAGCACTGCACATCTGCCGTGCAGAAGCCTCTTTTTCTGTTTCCCTCTCATCCCTGCCACCATGTCTCTGACCCAGTGGCAGAGCCCTGCTGTCTCCCCTCCCAACCCCTTCTCGCACATCTGGAGTTTGTCTCCACAGCTCAGAGGTTAATGCTCACTGCCAGGCCTCCCCAGGAGTTTCTTTGTGGGTGGCAGCAGGCACTACTCAAAAAGCGTATGGGCAAGGGTTGAAGCAGGGTCTTTTGGAGACCTCTTATTGCATTTCTATAAGAATAAAGATCTAAATTGTTTCAGAGACCTATTAAATATATTTTTGTATTTTTGAGAGTTATCTCACTTTCATAATATGTCAAAATATTTTCTTTTTCACTTACCCTGGCATTTAGGCCTATTATATAACACTGTAGGAATGTTAGGTAATATTTTCTGGCATTTAGCATGCAACAAAACCAAAGAAAATTATGAATTAAATGAAGGGAACTTAATTAGAACCATTGTCATTGTAGAGGTCACAACTCTACCACAAATTGCAAGTGTAGTGCTTCAGTTTGTGACAACATAGTCTGGTATGCACACAAGTTAATCAGATAAGAAGTTAATAATTACTCATCTTCTTTACATAACTCTGCTTAAGAACATGCAGTTTTTCCTGTATAAGAACACTGAGCACCAGACTAGCAGTATCTAGATGTCTGGGGAAAAAGCTTACTCTGTAAGGATGACCTTGTTGGAAGAAGTCATCATTTTCTGTTATCACTCTCTCAGAACTAGAAATCCAAAAGTTTCTGCTGCACTGACAGTTATAAAAAGTGCCATTAAAAATCACACAAAATCCCAGAATCCCAGGATGGCTGAGGTTGGAAGGGACCTCTGGAGATCATCTAGTCCAACCTCCCTGCTCAAGCAGGGTCACCTAGAGCATGTTAGACAGGGTTGCATCCAGGCAGGTCTTGAAGATCTCCAGAGAAGGAGACTCCACAACCTCTCTGAGCAACCTGTTCCAGTGCTCTGTCACCCTCACAGTAAAGAAATTTTTCCTCATATTCTGGCAGAGCTTTTTGTGTTTCAATTTGCGCCTATTGCCTCTTGTCCTGTCACCGAGCACCACTGAAGAGCCTGAATATATTCATGTTGCATGTGCGTATTCATTCTAGTGCACTACAATTTTTTATTCATACTTCATTTCCTTTCTATAGACCTAGTTCCCAATAGTGTCCTGCATGCATCAGAAATACTCTTGCAGGCTATACCAATCTTCTGAAAAAACAGTAAGCAGAGAAGAAAAATAAACTCTATTGAAGCTCCTACATAACCTGTGCAGCTCCGGCAGAATCTGTGTGTTCTCATGAACTAATTTTGAGTCTACTGATTTGATAGATTAGTTTCATCCAGAAAAACAAACCTTGTCTTTTCTGTTTTAGAAGAGATCAGACACTGCAAGTCTGGAGTGTAGGCTGTAGAAGAGGGCTCCTTTTGCCTGAGGACTAGCGTGTTAATTGGAATTAGGCTAGCACAACATAAAGTTGATTGCCTTTACAATATGTTTTTCCTCTTTGCAGTAGGATCTTATTATACAGAAATAGCTATATATGAACCAGGCTGTCATGTTCTGTCAGGCAATCTATTCGTATCCTCTTATGTTGCTGCTTCTGATCACACCAGTGACAGTTTGCCTGAAGATGGCCATATCAATCTCCTTCACTAAGAAATATTCTTAACTTTGATTTCTTTTTCATCTTATTGCACAAAAACCTTCCCATCTTCAGGGGAAGTCCTTATTGTTAGCTGGGCTATTTACTTGATCAAAAAATATCCTCTGCTTCATGCCAGTTCCTGCTGGAGAAAACTTGAACAAAACGGTGGGAACAGTTCAGCAACAGTTCTGTCTGTACAGTGCTTCTACAAAAGAGAAATAATGGATGCAATTCACTAGGTAAAGCTCTTAGACAGCTTGTGAGGATTAAAAACATGGGTAAGGAACACCTGCACTCAAGTTCTCCTTTTCAAATTCAGTTCAACCTGGCAGTTGCACAGAATTACTATTTAGCAGAATTATTGTATACAGCAGAGCTTTATGCCATTCTGTCCCTTGAAATTTGTGCCTGAACTACAGCAGATGTAAACAACATCATAGTAACAGGTAAAATATGACAGCCCCTGCGGAATAATACATTGCATGAACCACATGCTGTGATTATCCTCTCATGGCTGCATGATCATTTCTCCAGCCACCTTCCTTCCTGTGAGTGACAGAAAACCCTTTATGGGAATCTAATATGAATTAAGCAGTTGTTGTTTGAGATCTTTTTAATAAGTTGAGCAGCTAAAAAATAGAAAATCAAAATCACTGAAGAAGAATACCTATTCTTTGTGATGGTCAGAACACAGTCTGTTGGCAAATAGCTTCCTCTGCAAACATGTCTTTCCAGTATTACATAGACTGAAAGTTGCTATTTCTACCAGGGGGCACAAAAAGATGGAGTAACTTTTGAGATTAGTCAAAGAGGGCTTTGAGAGCCCAAGCACCCACCTGCCTGAACTCTGTGTAAAGAGGGTATGTCCGCTATCATTAGGCTGCTGTTCTCTTTCAGACCAAGCACTTGAAGCAGGTAGGAAAGCAATTTCAGGACTGTTAAGCAAACAGAGAAATAAATATGCACTGGGTAGAGGGCTAAGGCATCTCACTTCTTCTACAGAGGAAGAGAACAGAGGAGATTTGACTGTCAAATATATTTGGGCTGGATCACGAAGTATATCAGTCTAGCTTTGAGCTTGCTTTAATTCCATGTTAGGGAAGTCTTACTCTTAAAACGGGACCTTCCCACATTCATTTCAAAGCATAACTGCTTAATTCAAGCATGCAAGTATGTTCCTGCTACTTTTTCAGTCTGGTTTCTCTGCACATCTACTATAGCTCATCTATCAACAGAATTGCTAATTAAACAGGGCTGGCTACTGCCCTCCACTACATCTTGCAGAGTAAGAAGATAATAGGAGTTAAGAGAAATAACTAAAACCAGAATTTGGATTGTTGCATATTTATTGCTGGTAAGACATAGTAGTTAGCAGTGAATGAGAATAAAGCTGGCTTTCAAATCTCAGCCTTATTTCATACATATGAGATGCAATTAGAGAAAAAAGCTCTGTGAAGCCTATCCTTAGGCTTATAAATGGTCAGCAGAATAATGAAGTTAACAAAGAGCTTCAAACATCTCAGTAATGTATTAATTTTTAACGTTTATATCAGTCAGTTAATGTTTCCAGTTATAAGATTCACAGGCTGAAATCCTGGCTCCATCACAATTAACATGAGTTTTCTTGTCGGCTTTGATGGGACTTGGATTTCCTTTTTTTAATACATGTATTATTTCTATAAATGTGTATGTACACACTTGTGTATTCTAAATGAAAACTGAGATTCTAGTATGATCATGTGATTCTTAGAGACTGGATCCACTCTGAGAGCCATGTATCCCACTGTGACTATGACTTAACTGAGGTCCGTTATGTGATGCATTTGTTGATTTTCTTTGTGAATCCACTAGTGAGGCAGAGACCCATATATCATTTTAGAGCCAGCACAGAAGAGGAGAAAGCAATCAAGCTATGTAGTCAATTATTAAGAGAGATGTAGAAGAGCAGGCTCAGAAACTGGTGATGTTAATCGCTCTTTCACTGAGGTGGAACTAAAAAAATCCCAATAGGACCCTGGTGAGTAAAGTGTGAGAATGCAGCAAGGCCCTCATTCATGCTAATGATTTAAATGCAAACTACTATGTTCAGTTTGATAGAATCACTAGCTTTCCTTCTGCTCCTGTCTGTTTAAAATAGTTTGAAAACTGGTACAAGAAAGTGGATGGAATAAGAGAAACTAATCGATGTTATACAGTGTCGCAGCCCCTGCTCTATCTCACGTTCAGGCTATATAAATGGACCAGAAGTTGCTACATAGCTTCAATTTCCTGCTATTTGTATATACAGCTATTTTAGAGTGTGGGTTTTATTTTTTCTCCAAGGCATAAAGATCATCTGGGGTACTGAATGTGTTCTGAATAGTAGGAAAAACAGTTTACCTTAAACACTGGAACAGGTAAGATTCAAGGAATACAGAAAATCATTCTTTTGTTAATACAGGACTACAATCTTCAACTCTGAAATATATTTACAGAATATACACACAAAGAAAACTAACATTTTTATTTGAGTTTAATCTATAAATCTTCTTTGCAACAGAATACTGTATATTTAAGCATATCACTTGGCATTCATTTTCCTTATAAACTATTATATCTTGTCTTAAGTTTTCCTAGGCAGACTTAAGAGAGTGATCATTTCATCTTATGTAGTAGTACTCTTATCTTTGGTATTCAGTGCAATAGCTCCAATCAGAAATAGAAATTCAGCTGGTATTAATATGGTAACATGGTTATATAAAAAATCCTATGATTTGCATGATAATTTGTATCTATTAATCTGCTTCCAAAAGCTGTAGAAGTTTTTCACTGGGGCCAGATACAGCTTAAAAATTTATTTCAGTATGTGCTTTACAAGTTACTCTTTCGATCATGGAGTACCAGTTCTTAGAAAGCTATTTAATGCTTCAATACATATATGTGTGTGTGGGAGATATATGTGTTTATATGAATGTGTGGGTGTGTTGATGTGTGTGTGTGGAGAGACACACACACACCAACACACACACACATACAGCAGATTCTGATTAAGTTTAGAAGAAGAGAAGCACTGTTCCGATTCTGCCTTGCATTATGTTTTCATTTTCCCCTTGAAATGGTGGCATTTGGGAGTTGCTTGCAAATTTCCATCCAGTAAAGAATTTGCAGTGCAGTATTTGAAACACAACCATAAATTTATTTGCTGAAGCATTAGCTACAGTAATTCTTATTTTTAGTTCCAAGGGCAATATTAGGCCTAGAAGTTACATTCTTCATATAACTGTGAAATCAAACTGTACTAGAAACTGTAAATGCAGTCTGCCATGGTCACTTAGGAAGGTCCCTATGGAGAACAACTTCAAGAGCAGATAATTACTGCCTGTTTTCCTGAATGTGAGTTTTCTTTAGTAAGGTTTATGAAACTCAAATCCCTTTAGTAGGTAGCCATGAAATGGAAAAGAAAGTGGTCTACAAAATCTTTGGATTTATGGATCTGCTAAGTCGCTTGTATGCCCTTCTCACTTTTCTTTCGACAGATATGTTACAGATTTTATTTAGATTTGAGAAAAGTTAGCATGTACCTTATGGAGGAGCCACCTCTGTCTCTGGTTACGTAGCTTGGAGAGCTGCAAACAGCCTGGACAAGGAGGCTGCTAGAGACCCCCAGGCATGCAGTATCATTCCACTTCTGATAAGTAAAGTATAAACTGCTGTCAAGACCTGTAACACCCTCATTCAGCAATAATATTTTTAACAAGATTTCTAATGAGATTGTCCACAGGTATCATTTTTATGCTTGCAGGACTGCAGTCTAAATATGAATATTTTCAGCAGATGGGAAAGGTAAATAAATCTTACTGCCCTTTTTAGGCACAATTATCAGTGAAAGCTCTTCAAGCCACTTGAGAGTATAAAAGAGCAGCATAAAAACATCCTTCAGTTATCCTTAGTAGGAATTTCCTTTTCAGATTTAGTTTGGCCAAGTATTGAAACTTATTTCTTAGGAAATAAGCCCCATAAAAAAAGGAAATGTATAGTAAATTTTGGCATGTCTATGTGGCATCAAAGTAGATCAGCAAGCTATCTTATCAAAATATTTTCTGACTTCTACAGAAGTAGAAAACAAATAGCTGATAACTGTCATCATTTTTTTCCATATATTTTAATTGCAATGGCTATTGTTAATAAATACAGGAATTCTATATTTGACTTGGCTGTATTACTCTGCATAATAATGACAATTTACTTTATGAGATGTTACACAGGAGAAAGCAAGACTACTCAAAATGTAAGATATTATTCAGATGATATGATGTACACAGCAGCTCAGCAATTATTGTGGTCTTTTATAAATAGGTGAGATAACTTCAAACAAGATAGTTCAGGTACAAAGAGCACTGTAGTTGCACAAGGATGGAGCTCAGTATAGGCTAATTAACTGTCTGGAAGAGTGGTACAGGTTCACAGCATATTGTGTGCCACGTGTGTGTGCAATGTGTGACACATTAGTTACAGAAGAGAATAGTCCTTAGGAGAACTAACCTGAGACTCTAGAGATGTGTGTTTAGTTCCCCATTTCTCAAAAAAATGCCCTGTATTAACTAGGAGAATGATTCCACTTTCTTTCCGCCACTCTCAATCTGTGAAATGTCAAATAATCCTTTAGAGCTCTGTAAAGACTTTGCATCAAAATTACATCCAAAGTTACTAAAAACTTGCTTCCTCATAAGCTGCCATACGGACAGTCAGTTTGATTGATAGGGTTTTGAGGGGGAGTAAAGGAGAACAAATGGAGTCTTTGCTTTATTTTATCAGTCCTGCACAGCATTTAGCGGAGCAGGAATGTTTCCAGAATGAAAGGGTAAGTCCTATGTAGGGAAAGCAAAAGAAAATCAAGACCATTCCTGCTTCCTGCATTCCTAGCCTTTTTATATCATGGTCTCTGAAAAGTCCTTTCACTGTAATGGGATAACAGCAATCTCTGCCTCTGTCAAAAGTTCATTACTGGGTCACTGTCTGCAATGCAGTGTGAAATTTTACATTAAATGTATTATCTAAAATTCTATTATCACTGAACACAAGTTTATTAATTAAAAGTAAAGACAAGGCAATGACAGGTAAAGAAGGGAGATATTCCTTCAGTGTAGGTACATCATTGACTTGTTTACAGTGCAGATATTCAAAATCATTCCTGAAGTGGTTGTCTCAGAGTGAAATTAATTTATCTTTTATACTGTTAAAGGAGGATTCACTTGATCTGAAATGCCCAGTGAGAGATGAGGAAGAGGAGAAATCATTAGGATGTTATTAGCTCATACTATAACTAAATATACAGGTTTATCAATAACTTTACAACAACTGCAAAACAGTTTAAGTGTGAGCAGAGAAGTCAATGTATGAAGTCTGCATTCTGCAGTTGCAATCTGCTTCATAAAGGATGCACTGAACCAGCAATCCACCACCAAAAACTAGCCTAGTCCTCCAAATACTTAGGTCCATGCGTCAACAGGAATGTAACAATGTAATCCCATTAAGGCAAAACATAAAGGGCTTGAGGATCAAGTGCCTGTCATGGTCTGCAAAACACTTTCTACATAATCAAGAGAGACTTTGGAAACTAGTCCAAACTAGTCCTTTGAAAAATACCAGACAAAAGGTGGGCCTTACTGCACTCACTGTTTGTGTATCAAATCCTCCTTCAATCCATGCAAAATCCTGAGCCTCCTGGCAGCTCTGCAAACAGCCCAGGTGCAACTCAAACTATTGATTAAAGTAACATTGGATTTTTATTTGGGATTTTTTCTCTATTTTATTTAGAAGCTAAAAAATCAATAACCGCTAGATATAACAGTTTATGTGTGTATATCTATATCTATCTCTGTATCTATCTATCTATCTATCTATATATCACATAATCAGAGAATGGACAAGGTTGGAAGGGACCTCTGGAGATCATCTAGTCCAACCCCCCTGCTCGAGCTGGGTCACCTAGAGCTTGTTAGGCAGGACTGAATCCAGGCAGGCCTTGAAGATCTCCAGAGGAGACTCCACAACCTCTCTGGGCAACCTGGTCCAATGCTCCATCACTCTCACAGTGAACAAATTCCCCCACACATTCAGGCGGAACTTCCCATGCTTCAATTTCTGCCCACTGCCTCTTGTCCTGTCACACAGGGCAACTGAAAAGAGTTTGTCCCTGTCCCCTTGACACACTCCCTTCAGGTACTTATACACACTGATAAGATCCCCCCTCAGTCTTCTCTTCCCCAGGCTAAACAGGCCCAGCTCTCGCAGCCGCTCCCCATAGGGCAGGTGCTCCAGCCCTCTGATCATCTTTGTAACCTACCCTGGACTCTCTCCAGTAGCTCCATGTCTCTCTTGTACTGGGGAGCCCAGAACTGGACACAGTACTGCAGATGAGGCCTGCCCAGGGCTGAGTAGAGGGGCAGGATCACCTCCCTCAACCTGCTGGCAACACTCTTCCTAATGCACCCCAGGAGACCATTGGCCTTCCTGGCCACAAGGGCACATTGCTGTCTCATGGTCAATCTGTCATCCACCAGCACTCCCAGGATGTTCTCTGCAGAGCTGCTCTCCAGAAGGTCAGCTCCCAGCCTGTACTGGTGCACGGGGTTGTTCTTCCCTAGGTGCAGGACCCTGTGCTTCCCTTGGTGAACCTCATGAGGTTTCTCTCCACTCAACTCTCCAGTCTGTCCAGGTCTCTCTAAATGACAGCACAGCCGTCAGGTGTTATCAGCCACTCCTCCCAGCTTGGTATCATCAGCAAACTCTGTCCCCTCATCCAGGTCATTGACGAATAAGTTGAACAGGATGGGACCCAGTATTGAGCCCTGGGGGATGCCACTAGCCACAGGACTCCAGCCAGACTCTGCACTACTGAGCAGAACTCTCTGAGCTCTGCCATTCAGCCAGTTCTCAATCCACCTCCCTGTCCACTCGTCTAACCCACACTTCCTGAGCTTGCCTAGCAGGATGTTATGGGAGACAGTGTCAAAAGCCTTGCTGAAGTCAAGCTACACAACATCCACTGCTCTTCCTTCATCTACCCAGCCAGTCATTCCATCATAGAAGGCAGTCAGATCAGTTAGTCAGAACTTCCCCTTGGTGAATCCACACTGACTACCCCTAATCACCTTCTTTTCCTCCATATGTTTGGAGATGACATCCAGAACCAGCTGTCCCATCACCTTTCCATGGAGGTGAGGCCGACTGGCCTGTAGTTTCCTGAGTCCTCCTTCTTGCCCTTTTTGAAGACTGGGGTGACATTGGCTTTCTTTCAGTCCTCAGGCACCTCTCCAGTTCTCCAGGACCTTTCAAAGATGATGGAGAGTGGCCTAGCAATAACATCTGCCAGCTCCCTCAGTACCCATGGGTGCATCCCATCTGGGTCCATGGATTTGTGGATATCAGGTTGGCCTAGAAGATCTCTAATCCTATCCTCCTCAACCAAAGGAAAGTCTTCCTTTCTCTAGACCTTCTCCCTCACGTCCAGGCTACAGGATTCTTGAGGGCTACCTTTAACAGTAAAGACTGAAGCAAAGAAGGTATTCAGTAACTTTGCCTTTTCTGTAGCCTTCATCATCAGTGCCCCCACCCCATTCAGCAGTGAACCCACATTTTCCCAGTCTTCCTCTTGCTGCTGATGTATTTGAAGAAGCCCTTCTTTTTGTCCTTGACATCCCTTGCCAGACTCAATTCCAACTGGGCCTTAGCCTTCTTCATTGCATCTCTACATACTCTGACTACATTCTTATAATCCTCCCAAGCAGCCTGTTCCCTCTTCCACATCCTTTGTGCTTTCCTCTTCTGTCTGAATTTTGCCAGGAGCTCCTTGCTCACCCATGCAGGTCTCCTGCCCCTTTTGCACTTCTTACTCATAGGGATGCACTGCTCTTGAGCTTGGAGGAAGTGATGTTTGAATACTAGCCAGCTCTCTTGGACCCCACTTCCTTCTAGGGCCTTAACCCATGGATTTTCTCCAAGTAAGTCCCTGAAAAGGCCAAAGTCTGCTCTCCTGAAGTCCAAGGTTGCAATTCTGCTTATTGCCTTGCATCCTCCATACACACACACACACACACACACACATATACACACATATATACATACATATATATATATACACGCACACACACAATATAAGATGTATATATTTACTCTCTATATAGTGAGATATATATATATATATCACTAAGATTAGATGTTTTGATGTAACTACATATTTAAGCTGCAGTCTGCAAGACTTTCTCAGCAACTCCAAGAGATAAGGAATGGACTGAAGATTTCTGTTTTAACTCAGATTCCTGTTTTCTGCCTACTCCTATTCTCTTTCTTGTCAAATGAGTGACCACATTTTCCTCAGTGATTCTAGTTGTATTCTGTTACGATAGTCAATGCTGGTCTCCTAGTATTTGTGTTGACCAATTTAGGATCAAATGCTGTACTGGGGGTGGGGGGAGCTTTAAACCACATATTTGTTTCCTTTGCTCAAAAATATTCATTCTGATACTGATATTATAAGACCAAGTTTGATACAATATCAAAATATTTCACAGGAGTTTAATCCTGTGAATAAATCTTTTGTTTATTTTTAAAATTGACTAAAACATCTTTAAGTATTTTGCAGACTGCCAGCAGCAGCCTTACTGTGTCTATTTGATGTATGTGCTCTGGGAAATCAAACACATTAGGAGCTCCTTCCCAATACTTGTAGGCAACAGGAACTCAGGAGGTGAGCAACTGAGACTGGGATGCATACCAACACCTTAGTAAACAGGCAATAGATCTTTCCAAAATCGCATTATAGGGAGAAACACTGTTCTTGACTCCTACTGGGGATAAAGATTACATAACTTGATTTAAATATTAAATAAGGAAAGGTTATTCTTTATAATGGTAGAGTGAAGAAAGGGATTAATAGATGGCAATGATGCATTTCTTCTAATGGCCAGAGAGGCTGCTGGGAGTATTCAAAATTCATGAGAATTTTTTAAGTAACCAAAAAATGTTCTTTCTCCTTGCTTTCTCATTTGGGTAAACATTTTCAAGTACATAGGAAAGCTAACTCTTCCTAAACTCTTAACAAATTTATGTATAAAACATATTGCTCTTACTCCGCACTGCTTCCTGAAATAAGAGGTGTCAGTTTTGCCTTTTGAATAGTGCTCAACAAAACAAGGGAATGCCCTGAACTGCCCTTTGTGCCACTGCTGTAACAGTGGTGGAGCACAACAGCTTTAGCATAAGATATGACCATTCAGTCAGTTAATTTGCTGGTGGGTTTACAAAAAGACAGATTTAAGAGATGGGATCTACGATAAATCCAAAAATTATATATTAAACCCAAGTTGAAAGACCTCTTATTGTAAAAACAAGGTACCTATTTGCTTTCCTCATCATTAGCTTTTTCTACACCAGGTGACATAACAATACTTACTCTATATTGTCATGTTCTAGACACAGATATGCGAACAAAGGGCTTTGGAATAGTCTGGGTGTGATCCAGTAACACACAAGCTCCTCCACAGTTATGAGTGTGTGTAATCATGCCCTTTTTCCTCCGTTGGCAGGAACTCAATGCTCAGTTGAATGTGGTGTAAAAGCAGGCCTGCATTGGCTCAGTACGGATATCCGCTCGCTTTAAGGCACAAGATTAAACAAAGTATTCATTCCTTCTCTCATTTTTTTAAAAGATAACCAAGAAGAATAGAGAAAAATGTTTCCTTTTTTTAAAAAACAATGGGACACAAGCTTCTAAAAGGAGTGAAAGGATATGAAAAAACAAGGGGGAGTGGTGTAAAGGAAATGCTTGGGTTTTATTTAAAGAGAAAGCCACTTTTCTTCTGCTATGCTCCAATTTCTGCTATTTTAGAGCTGAAAAGGGTATCCCCTGCTGAGCATCTCTGCAGAACTAATGAGGCACCTTGTTGACTGCTATATTGCATTGCTTTTTAAATGGAATTCATGATGGAGTGCAATTTTTAAATCTCATCCTACAACAGATTCATGCCAAACTTTCCAGCAACAGATGGAACATCAGGGACCAACATTACAGCTTCCTGCTTTAAATCAGTGTGAATTCATCCATGGATCAAATTGCTCCATGAAGTGAACATCTCAGCTTGCAGATAACACTGTCTTTTATTGTTTATGTTAACCTAAACTTCCATTCCAACAATTCTTCCACCACTGGAGAAACTTCTTTGCAGTCTTCAGAAGCAGGAAGTGCCATGCTTTGCACCTGAAAGTGTAGAGGAACATTTTGCAACAGAAGAGTTGCAAATGACACTTTTGCTAGCCATTTTCCCCCAAGGCAAATTCTCCCAAATGTGCAGTTGTGGTTCAGCACATTACTCCTGTCACATTCATAAGCTCTCAACAATAAGAAATGGAAGGCAAACTTAAAAAGAATAAAAATAATGCTGGTTTTTTTTGGATCAAAAATCCATTTCCATGGAGCATTCTTTCAACCAGATGGCGAAATATGATGACAAAATACAGCAACAATAAAATCATTTGGAGATCAAAAATGTTTCAAATTCTGTTCCCTTTGCTTCTGTTTAACAGGTCTTCCTTTGCCACATTCTGATTTTCCTGGGGGCAAGTTCCTATTTGGTCAGCAATAACAGTGCAAAGTAAACTGAGATTCAAATGCTTTCCCATTCATGAAATTCAACTGTAGAGATCTGCAAACGTGAGTGTAACTACATTTATGATTTCTTCATCCTTGCTTCCAATTGTAGCATTACATATTTGTCCTCTGGGGCACTTTACTGAAATTTCACGCTATTTACCACACTTCCAGGAAACAGGGTCAGCTATGGAGTCCAGCTGCAGGATGGCTCTGAACATGCTGCTGCTCTCTCCTGTATCCTCATGCAGTCCATGCAGGGGCTGTCTCCTGGGCTTGGCTGGATGAAATCTTTCTTCTGTTGTTATGCCATATTGTGTTTGTTCCTGGACTTTTCATCTCTTAAGTGCTTGTGTCCATACCTCATTTTTTTAAAATGCTGTGCAAACAGATGCATGTGATATTATTTTTTTTCCTTCTGAAGAGCATGTATTGACAAAGGGATACATTGTCCCTCTAACTCAAAAAGCATCATACTCATATTTCCATCAGACCTGACAACATCAGCAGTATCTGTGGAGGTAAGGCATTCCCATGCCAAATTTTGACATTGTCTGATAATGAGTTCTTGTTATCACACATCACCAGTGTTACTGATGATTTGAACAGATTCACAACCTAGTTACTATCATGAGCTAACAAATGCAGAACTGCTACATTAATTTCACAGACAAATAATTTTATAGACTGCTTCAATCAATTAAAGCTTTAATTAAAGTTCCTCTGAAGTCTGAAATGTACCTTTCTGCTTAGGTGTATTTTGAACCAAGCAGGAAATCGTATACATAGTACATGGAAGAGGTATAACATCTAACTACTAATATAACCAACTGCTGCTATCTCATGTGGTCTAACTGTTACTGTTACTCTACAGGCCTGTATACAACATGATAATATTGTATACAACTGTTCAGAAAAATATATCTAGACAGTCCTTTTCCTTTTCCTTTTTTTTTTAAACAAAGTGTTTTTTGAAAGATTAAATAGTTCAGCCACCATTTAACTCCAGTTCCTCTTTAAAAATTAGATTGTTATGATCTATTCTAATTGTGTATTTTTTCTTTTAAGAACTTTTTTGAAATCAGCATATATTTAATAGCCTTATTATGAGCAGAAGTCACATATTTAAAAATATAAACTGGATCATGAATGAAGAAGTTGTATAAGGGCAAGAAGAAAAATCTGGCACACAAAAAGCTTGGCTTCTAAGCTAATGCAGCAGAATAGCTACATTTTGCACAAACATTATACTATTAGAAGTTTGCTATCTTCTACTCTCTAGACACAAAGTAAAACACCCATCATCTAACCTGGAGACTGTTAGACTGACAGTGATTTCTGGGTCACCGAGTCTAGTCTCCTGCTGCCACAGGCAGACACACAGTGTATTTTCATTCATAGGTGATAATTTTCCCTTTCTACATGACTGCAAACTGCTCTGATGAGCCCATAATTGAATTAGAAGTGTAATAAGAATGGACTTAGTTATTAATGGTTAAAGTTCTGCAAAAAGTAGTGACTAAAGTACCTTGAAGGTAATAGCATTCACAACTGTCTCAAAGCAGAATGTTTCCACATGCTCAAAAAGGGGGAGATGGCACTGTGCCTGAATACAAGGGATAAAATAGATTAGATTATCTTCAAGTGTACAAAAATATGAATTTGAAATGACTTTTGAGGACAGCATTTTGGACTTAGATGCGTGGGTGGACAATGGATATCACCTTCTATGGCAAGTCTATGCAGATACCTGAACATTTGATTTGACAGTAGATCTTTTGAGTATCATAAACCTGCATAAACAAGTAAAAGGTGCATTAATGACTTTCATAAACATTCTTTTTTACTGCACCACTTGTTTTTGTCTTACTATTTAACATAATTTGATATTATTGGGCAATTTGTATTTAATTTCTAAAGAACTTTGTCCTTCTGTTTTTAATCCCTGGGACTATTTTATTTGACCTCTCATAGAACTGAAAAACAGAAAAAAGTCTTTAATATTGTAAAAGATCTATAAAATATATTTCCCTTGCTTACACTAAAGAAAGCAGTTTGCTGTGGTTTCCAGCGTGACATTTTTACATCAGCCATCAGCACAAAAACTATTTTGCATGTCATAGACATTTATATAGATACTGAGCTTGGCCTTGCTGAAAGCAACAATATGAGTCTCTCTCATGAATTCCAGTGTGACTGGAATCTACTTGTACAAAAATCGATGATGTCAGTAGCCAGTCCTGTATTTCTGAGTGCTTTACACTGCCTGTTTTCTGATCCTGCTGCACGAGCTTGGCAGAGGTCACTTATAGGAGAAGCAGCTTTGCACATATTGTAGGTGCACATGATGTCTAGATGGGCACTCTTGAGACTAAAGTGTGTTTATGTGGGTAGATGGCACTAAAGTGTTTTTTTAACTGTAAAGATCAAAATCAGCAACTGATTACTCAGAAAGCATTGTACATTGGGCATTGAAATTCAGGGCAATTCTAAGTGTGGGAACAAATTAGAGCTTCTTTGCACAAACGCTGAACAGAGTGGAGATGCTATTTACCCATACTGGCATAGTCTTTTGCTCAATTAATGTATATATTCAATAAGCAACCTATATATTAGCTTGGATACTATCACAGCTTCTTCATTTCCAGACTGGAGCTGATTCTTGTCTAACCAGCTGGGAGATTATGTTTATCTGCACTCGTGTTATAGATGTTTCCTCAGGCATTTTTAACATATGTCACTCTAGCTATTCAGTTTCATTAACCATCTTTTAAATCTTGGTCATGAAGTCAAAATCTGTCAAACCATAGAAGGACCATTTGTTAGTGAACAAATAAATGTATATTCCTGAATATTAAAAAAAAAAAAAAAAAAAAAAAGGAATAAAAGAATCCAAGATCTGAAGCTGAGCTTCTGTTAACATTGATAATTTTTAGCACTAAAAGATAGGTTGCGTGTCTGAACCTCCCTGCACCTGAAAAAAGACCATAGGAAAAGGGATGACCAACCACGGACACACAGAAAGCTACTTTTAAAACACCAGAAAAATATACCATTCCACAGCAGGCAAAAGCAAGCCTCCACAAGGAGGGACACCAGTGCAATCTTTCACACAGATCCAATGTCCATTGCAGGCATCACAACAACTTAGCTATTTTGGCTGCTAACACACATTAAAAAAAAAAAAAAAAAAAAAAAAAAAGAAAGATTTGAAAGAAATTTAGTAGAAATTCCACTCAGGAATTTGAAAGATAGACTTCTTATATTAAGTTTAGTTTTATTTCTTCTGTTTCTCCAAGTTTATTAAGTTTATAGGTTTGGCTCTTCTAATTTTTTTTATTTTTATTTTTTGCCCACAGAATTACCATTTGAGCTGCCTGCATCTTTTCTTTCTGGTTCCATTTTCATCTTCTATGTTGCTAAGAGGTTTCCATGGCAATTCTAATATTGGATTAAGGAAGACATATTATTAAGGTTAGCACATCATTTCTGGTGTCGCCTAAGCCAGCATATGCAGCTCTGCTACGTGCAAGTGGTCCAAACATGTTAAGAACTGTTATCAACTTATCAGCTGATGTTGACAATGAAAGATAGGAGAGTAAAATGAGAATATGTCAGCAGGCTGAAGGACTGAAGCTACTGTCCTGATCCTCTGATCCTGAGATGCATTGATTTTGATGGAGCCACACTATTTTCTACATTTTGAGAATTCGGCCCCAACAAATTGTACTTTCCACACTAATTTCATGAAAAGAAAAAGAATTGTCATTGCCTGTATTTAAACTGCACTGTTCACTGATACTAGAACACAATGATTAAGTTTATCTTTATCATAGCTCTGGAGGCATTCTGAATGGCACTTTTTTTGTTTACCATACCCCATATTCATATTTTCCTGCACTACCTCTAACTTGTCTTGTAAGCAGTTTTGAACTGCTTAATAATTACACTTCTTCTGCAGAAGTATTATACCCTAGGTGAGACTGGTCTTTTTCAAAAGGAATAAACAAATTAGCATAAAGCCATCAATTAAGTCCTGAGAATGGGGGAGGGGGTAGTAAAATGCAAATAGATGTCTTTTTGTATTCAGAAGTGAATTTATTACCCAGAGATATTTTACTGATTCAGCCTCCAGAGATGTCATTTAGGCAGTGTATAGAACACATGTGAATATAGAAATCAAGTCCCTGCTTGTCTGGCGCTACATCTCAGGGTGACTGGAGAGGCCATTTCTTGCAATGCAATCTCCATGCTCAGCATGAGCTCTCTTGTCAGAAGAAGCCGTCAAGATGTTTTCCTTTCTGGTGTAGGTAGCTGTTCATCAGAAACTGAAATAAGACTAGAGATCTATTCCTCTGCAGCCAGTAAACATCTATGTAATAGTCACACAGGCCTGGTCCATGTTGAGAAAGGCTCCTGTGTTTTAATACCTCAAGAAACTGTTAATATGCATAGACAGTCTATGACAATCCACAAAAGTGAACACTACTATGGGCATGGTAAGGCTCCATCTAAACCAGCCAGTGCTGAATAACTTAGGAATTTTTGGGGCAATCTAAAAAAAAAAATGTTTAACCTCTGCTTAAACAAACTGCAGTTCCAAAAATTGCAAGTTGTTCCAACCAAAAAATAAAATTGCATTAATCAGCAGGATTATGATCCACTTTGAAGAGCTCCCTTTTCATCCCTTTCTTAGGAAAAAAAAAATCAGTGCAGATTTTTTTCCTGGTGATGCTTCAGGAGTCCAAAAGACTGGATGTTCAGTTTCTTTCTTTTTATGACAGTGAATCCTAAAGCTTCACATTGCCTTGCAGCGTGCCCCTCTTCATTGAGATGGTTAGGCTTTTAGGACAGCTTTTCAGCCCATAACTAAATTTCTGTTTGTTTGTGAGCTGTCTTAGAGCTGTCACAGTGAGATTAGGGCTTGTCCTAGTGATGGGATCCCATTTGTAGCTTCCTACCAATTATGGAGATGCAAACAGACTGCTTGTGCTTTGGTTTGGATTTGTTTTGCAAGAGGTCTAATCTAAAACATGAAGTCATGCAGCTGGGGAGACACTGCTCTCCCTAATGAATAGACCAGTTGCTCTCTGGAAAATATTTGAAGCCACAGCTCTACCTGCTGGAAAAAAAGAGAAATTACACTGCGCCAAGAAGCTAAAAATTGATGAGCAAACTGTCCTAGACATAAACAACAAAAGTGCTTCTTTAACATATTGCACTTGCCTTCAGGATTCAGAACTTAATTTCTACTTGCAATGGCAGAAATTTTCACCAAGTTGCTGCAGTTAGACATGTGCTTTAATATACTCAAAGGCCTGTCCCTTCCCTGCTACCCCAGCTGAAAGTAAGTATGCTAGGGCACAAACCAGCTTTCTCCAATGGAGGGGATGAACTGGGAGCACAGGTAGATTAAGCACCTACTCTTGTATTAGTCTCCTTTGAAGTTTCTGGTATTGGCTATCATAGGGAGCAAGTTAAAAAAGAGTTGGGTCACTGATCTATTTTCTATGAATAGTAAGCTTACGATAAATGGCAAGGTGGCTCATGGAAAACATTTTTAGAAGCATCTGAGTTAGGCTCTTCTGAATGTGGCATGCAGCACTGCTAAGCTTCTCCACAGGCAGCAACAATAGGAGTCAGAATGATCCCCATTGGCCTTACAGTACATACTTTTACAGTAGTTCTTCAATATTTTGTATACTTACTTTGATTCTGCTTGTGTGTTGGTTTTTCAAAAAGTTGCATATTTCATAGTAGTCAGGACAAGGTTTTGCCCTATTAGAAAACAAGTTTTCTATAGGATTTGTGATATTTTTATTTTTACAGTGCTTCCCCATTGCAAGAAAACATTCACAAATTAATGTCTCTTTAATGTCTTAGTGATATTCTGTTACTCTCTGCTGCATGGATCATGAGCACATCTTCCAAAGCTGGCCAAAAAAAGTCAATTATTTCATAGAAAACTGATGAAAAATAGTTTTTGGAAGTATCTTCAGATTATTTCTATGACAGAAATATGCTTGTTGCTTTACCTGGGATTTTTATTTTGTCTTGTGTTAGAAACCACTGGAACATTACAATGAAAATGTTGGTGTTAGGAAATGTAGGCAGATGAACAGCCACAAACAAAAACATTTCAAAATCCTTAGCTCTGTTGTGAAATCTGTTTTGCAAATGTGAAAACAGAGACAAAACAAATATTGTCTAGTCAGTCCAGCACTAAGCAGAGAAACAAGTTAGGTGCTTGAAACGTGCTCAAATGCCTGCACAGCTCAGCACACCATGAGAGGCAGCACCTTCACATGCCTGCAGTGCTCCAGCTGTGTTAATGCAGTGTTTCCTGCAATGGTCAGTCAGCAGGAATTCTGCATGGACGTGGATGTGCTTGATCCTAGACTTCCCTGGCTAGAGCTAGAGTGAGATCTTCACGTGGCATACATACACAGCCAGTAGACATTTATTGCAAGAGCCTTTGGTAAGGGGCAATGGCCACCTCTCTTGGGTAGCAGGTTCAAGAGCCTTCTTTTTCCTCCCAGTTTCTATTTTGCTCAGATATATTCTATGTAAGTGTAAGCACAAGTTATGCCAGTATGATATCAGAACATGAGTGTGAGCATGTATTTATATTTATCCATCTATATACACAAACTGCAGTGGTTAACAGGGTTTCTGACATTTCCTCAACACTGAATAGAGTCCTCCTAGCCCACATCTCCACTCAGTTTGCAAAATCTCCAACACACATTTATACAATCTATAGATAAACAGCTGTTCTTCCTCATGAGATGACAGTAATCTGAAGAACCCTTCAGACTTGCTGTTCCTGCATGTTTTGCTACTTCAGTGTAAGGTCAAAGACCATAACTAAGTCTGATGTAAAATTGAAGTGGTGTTTGAGAAAATTAGAAATGCAGTCTCCTCTCCAGCTGAATCTTGGTTGGTATTATCACAAAGAGGAATTTACTGCTTGTCAAAAGAATCAAAAAAAGGACATTTACTGCAAATTGGAAGGATGTGATGAATATTTTTTCACAAAGTTAATTAGCTTATAATTTGTAAGAGAGCAACTTGGAATAGCTCAATAGAAGCTCTTTGAATAATGCACGATAATCTGCATCTGATTGTAATTCCAGAATATCTTCTTTGCATGTACACAAAGGAAAAACACATTTTTTCTACAGTGTTGTTCACAAGCTTGTGTAATTCTGGAGATTGGATCTGTGTGTCAAGAAGAGGCAATATTTTAGAACCAAGGAATTCAATCTTACGTTAGGCTGAAGTAAATTCAGAGTCTGTATCTTTCTATGTCTTGGAGCTATTCTTAAACTGGGATGTGCAGCTGTCAGAGTGAGACTATGTTGTTTTATGTGGTGTCTTTTTTAGCGGAAATCATCCTCTGGACCAGAACTGAAGCTTTTAGATTTCATTTTACATCACTCCAGTCCTTTGATGCAATGGCCAAAGTAAGGCTCTTTTCCAGGGTTTTCATCTGGAGTGAAATCACGGCCCTTTGAAGTCTGTCACAAAATTCACCCCAATAGCTCTCCCAAGACCTGCAAGACTGGCTTCTCTTGCAGACAGAAAGTCTCCAATGATACATTCTGAGGAAAAGCTCTCTGCATCTGGCTCAAAGCACAATTGCTTCTCCTTGGATGCATTAAATCCAATTGGGCGGATATTGCAGATAATATGTGACTGGTCTCTGCCAATTTCAAATGTGGTATGCTTGGAGGGGAATAAAAGCCACACTGAGAAAAACTGACTTCCCTATATGCCAATAGCTATTGAAAAAAGTGAAGGTTGTCTTAAAAACATCCAGAGGAAGATCAGGTAAAAAAAAAATACTGTGTTTAGATCTCTCAGAAATGTAAAAAATAACAACAAAAAGCCAGCTAAACTATTCCATTTTCATAATGCAAAAATATTTAAATTCTTGGCTCTCAATGTCAGTTTGTCACTGGAAGACACTTCTTTCCTTGAAGTTTGGACTTTTGAAATGAAAATCATATGAAAGCAACACGAAGCAAAGAAGGAGAAAAATACTCTCTGTTCCATTGTCACCTCCCTGAACTCAGTGGTAGCAACTAAAAGGCCAGTGTACCTCTGTTGGAAATAATCTGTTAGATCTGAAACTAATTTTCTGATTGTCATGGTGTCTAATCTTGAAAAGGGTTATTTTGTTTTACTTTGTCTGATTTGTCAGCTGTCTGAATCTCCAGACGCCTTTAGATTTAAAGCAATAGTGATAATCTGAGGGCGAATGCATTATCTCATTTATGGATGCAGACCTGCAATGATTATAGGATGAAGAGACATAGATACACAAGTTGAAATGTAGGGGGAGAAAAATTCTTAGTATGCAGCCAAGAAGGTGGGAGAAAATGTTGATACATCCGAGACATGGGTAGGACATAACCACCATATAGTTTTACGACAGTACACACATAATGTGATTACCAAGAGAGAAAATGACGGATTTTTATGTCACATAAAACACTGAATAATGCAAGGCTTAAAATCATGAGATAGAATTCTTGAAACCTTTGGAAACAACAGAATTGCCTTTTTGTAGTTAAAAGCATTACAATAAGATAGGCAGCTGATCATACTTGAGACCCTGGGCCTTGCTACCTAAGCTGGGGACATTTGTAGAGGAGATTAGAAGCATAAGAAAAAAAATAATACTGTTTCTAAAAATAATGACCGTTTTCATAATGCTACTTCTCTGTGTCAGCTAGCATGTACTAACAAATTGTTAGGAGAAGCTTTGAACAAATGCAGACAGAAGGCAGCTTTTCAGATATGAATCATGTTCTCAGAAAGTTTGATCCTTGCCTTAAACCAGTTCAAGTTCATGACAAAAGTCTTCCAAAACTCCTTTGTATCACCTAAGATTGACTTTAATTAAACTGCAGGCTCAGAAATGACTGATCAATCAGCACAGGTTGTCAGAATGCACTGGAGCTGAATTGTGTTCCACGTTTTTGTTTGACGATAATAGCATAGTTCTTTAAAAAGAGGCTTTCATTTATTTTCAATGAATTTTGAGCAGGTTGTTTTGAAACAGCTGTAAAACTGCCTGGGGTGTCTGTTTGTTTCAACATTTCAGAAATTCAAGCACCTCACATCAGCATTGAAAGTGACCCGCCACTGTTGTGGTGTCAAGGACTGGAATAGGAAATCAAAGAATTCCCCTCTGTCAGCAAGGAAACATGCTTTCTCATTTAGAGGAAACAGAAGGAAGGAGTCAGGTTACCATAGTGATCAACGAGGAAAGGATATGGTTACCTGGAAACACAACTGCTCCCATCCACTGAAATAGCCTTTCTTTTATTTGTTTATTGATGAGAGATCAAAGCCAGCTCTTCACACACACAGAAGTCTGAAGGTTAGACTTGGAACAGCTGCTCTGCATCAGATTTGAGCACAAGTGAGTAAAGGGAGATATATAAAACTTTCTGGGGGGCATCTACTACTTCTATTTGTAGAAAATACTATTTCAGCTAGTAAATAAATAAAGATCTTGTTGTCAGTCTAAAGAAAAGCTGCTATTGTGAATAATTATGCAGCCACTGTGATCTAAGGCCTGCCTGCCCACACAAGAGCCATTCAAAGCACTTTAGCCAGCAAGTCATTTATATTTGTAAAGAAAAGTTTCTCTCTCACACCTGTAATCGTATTTGATAGACATCTACAGAGCTCACACTGCCAGCTCTTCCTCTCCATGGGATTTGAAATCAAAGCCTTCCTTGCCTCAGAGAGTTGAAGTAGATACATTTTTTTAGAACAGAATGGTCAAGGTGGTGATATTTTGGCCAAGGCTCCAGTGTGGAGCTAAGGAGATAGCTGAAACTTCTGATACCTGTATGTTGCAAATGGTGCTGCACACAATTAATTTTGCAATGGATCTGCAGTTAAAGTACAGAAATATGTCTGGAGATCTTCCAGGCCTGCAAGAAAAACCAGGATTATAGTTAAATCACTGCACTAGACCTCAGCTTCTAGCTACTCCTTGAACCTGATATGTTATTTTAAACAGCCCATTGTCTAAAGGCCTTGCAAGATCTCGGGTTCTTTGGGGAAGTTCTTTCCCCTGTTAGAACTAGGGACAATAAACTGCACTTCTCCTCAGAAAAAAGCCAAAAAAACCCACCAAACAACAAAAACAAAAAAAAACCAAAACAAAACAAAAAAAAAAAAAAACCCCAAAAAAAAACAAAAAAGAAGAAGAAGGGTCAAGCAGGTATTTATTCTACAAAGTTGCAGGTTACAAGTGGAATTAAAGCTGAAGACCTAAACCTCTGTCAGCCATAAAAAGGACCATTAAGACTCACAGGAGCCAAACTTGTTAAACATAGTTTAGCTGCAGGCAATAGAGGAGCTGAAGATCAGCCTGTTTTAATATTTCTGGCTGTGAATTTTGAACAGGATATTTGGAGCCCACAAGAATGACATTATATGCCTGTTTCAATGCTATTGCTTATACTGTCCTTTGAGATCTGGATGATTTGGTATCATCAGCTCCAGCATGAGAGACTCAGAGCTTTCTTGTAAGGGAACAGGCAGCAGCTCTGGTCCCTCTGCTCCCATGAATGGTGTTTTCCTCATCACAGGGTGCCATGGGAGGCCCTGTGAGTGTACTCATTCTCACATTTCCTTGCAACTCTTCTGTAGCATTGTAGTGAAGGTATAGGAAATGGAAGAATAATTTAAAATCTTTTGATTTCAGAAGGAACAAGAATACTGGCCTCATGCTTCCTGAGTGAACACACTTTACCCATATTCATAGAATCAGTAAAGTTGGAAGGGACCTCTGGAGATCATCTAGTCCAACCCCAAATTATGACACAGCTGCACCGAAACAGTATATGTTTTCAAAGAAAGGCCAAATCATTTCTCAGCACACACAGTGCAAGATGCTGGAGCAAATGACATTTTGTGAGTCCTGCTCTTACCCTGACACTTAACTCTGGATACTGGTACGTGCCCAAATGTGTAAGGAGATATGGAGTCTTAGAAACATTCCTGTATAAGATGTTGCCCATTTGTTTTCTGAGGGGCCTCATAAAGTGTGTCACCTACCCTGTGTCACAGGCACTTACATGCTTAATCATCCTGAGCCCTTAAACAGAGAACTTCAGCCCTTACCACAGGCTTGGCAGTTCTGCTGCAGCCAGGCACTGAAGTCTGTGTTTTGATGATCGAATTCTAAATCTACAAGCTGGGAAGATGGATGTCTCTAACTGCTTTTTCTCAAAACTATCAAACCACAACACTGTTCTTGAAAACACTCCTGTCCTCCTGCAGGCACCTCTTTCTTTCCCACTCTGGGAAGAACTCAACCAACCAACCAAGAACAGGACCATAATGAAACATCCTAGGTGCACTCTGAGAAATGCTACAAGCACTCAAACCTGAGAGTATTATTGACATTTTATAGGTAAGACAAAGATGAAAGCCATGACCTTCAGTGGTAATTGGGAACTTATTTGCCCTCCAAATGCTAAGTCCCCCTTCTGGATCCCAGTAATAGCCTCAGACTTCTGTATTAATATTTGTATTTTTTCTGGCTGAATACATATAAAACCCTCCAGAGCATGTAAATTACCTCAAAATAAACAGCTAAATGTCCCTTTTTCTTATGCTTTTTTCCTAAGAGAAAGATCTTCAGAATAACTATTTTTCTTAAGAATTTATTAATCATGTTTTTGCATATAAACATATACACCCAAACTGTATATGCTTCCAATGAAAGGCCAAAGCATTTATACCATCACTGGTAGCCAGGGCACCTCTGTCTAGTATGGGAGGTTCAAGTTCAGACAGACACAATCAGGGTCAGTAAACAGGTCAATCAATAAGTGATTGAGAGAAATTTTTCCTAGCACAAAAACCTGCTAGTCACATGGGAGGGAATCAGATCTCTGCATTGATTCAGACTGCACAATGAATTCAGCTCATAACAACCATACTGCAGGTATGTATTAGTAAGAGTAGGCCACTGAGTATCTGTCTGTCTGTCTGTCTGTCTCTCTCTCTCTCTCTCTCTCTCTCTCTCTTTCTCTGTTCATTTAGTAACAGAAAAATAGACTATGCTCCCCAGGGCTGAATTCATTACTCAGTGTTCTAAGCAAAGATAACAGATACCTTCTGCGTTTCATTCCTAATTCATGGCTTTTCATTTGGCTGTTGTCTAGGGATCTAAATATCAAGTTGTCTTGACATCTCCTACAGAGAATCTAATTCAAGGCTGGGATTCAACAAAAGCACTGCAGTAATGAAGGACCAACTACCTTTGCGAATCAGAGACCAAGAGATTTGCTCAAGATCAAACAGAAGTACAGGTAAAGCAGAGACCTGTTGCATCCAGGAAATAAGAATTATACTAAGTGGACTTTAACATTACCTTGTTTTAAACCCAAACACAGTAATACTGCATAACTGTATAAACATTTTTCTACCCAGTGGCCCAGTAAATATAGTATTGCCATTGCTAGTAATCAGCCACTGGCCTTATGATAACTATGCCTTCTTCCCACTGTGCAAGGCCCCAGTCCTGATCTTTTAGACTTGTTATCAAGTTATCTTAATAACTTATTGTGTGAGCCAGAGTATGGTCCCTGATACCTCTTATTATGGTACACATTTTAGGCATGAGGTAGCATCAAGTGCCTTGAAAATACAGGCAAAAGATGAAAACAGAGGCCCCAGAGCTATACACAGCTCAACAGTGCTCAGTTACTGATCGCTGAGACCTGAGAAAAACTGTTTTTGCTTTAAGAAAAGAAGTAGTAGCTTAGCAAATGGCGGAGGGGGAAGAAAGAAAACCAAAACCAAAAATAGCTGGGCAACAGGATAGAGCACTTGCCCAGCCTGGAGCTGCTTTTCCTTAAAACTGTCTTAGTTATTGAACAAGTTTACACCTTAGTCTGACAATCCCCACATGCCTGCAGTCAGATAGCATTGGCAGGCACAAAACCGTTCCGTTTGCAGTTCATTGTGTGAAGAGCCAGAACTGGCATGAGAGGAAGGAAGGATTAAATCTGCTCTGGGAGCAAAGTTAATATAAATGAGTGACTAGAGAAGGCAAACCACGGAGTCACAGCTGCTACCTGCAAGGCTCCCAGCCCAGCTGAGACTGGTACTCAGCTTTTCTCCTCTTATTTTACTACTCTGATGCAAGCAACTCCTGCAACATCTGGTACTTGACAGGATATGTTCACAGAGTATTATGAAGCCAAACCCCTTTTAGGAGATGCCTAGAGTAGGTGCAAGAACTCTTTAAAAGCACTGAACAGTGGTAGGGTGGAAACAGCAATGTGATACAACCATAAAAAGCCAAACATGATCTCTGGATATGTCCGTGGATCTGTACTTCCAGCAGGGAAGAAAAGGAGCAAAATAGGAGTATTTTTCATATATATTTCAACTAGAGAGGAAAATGTTAATATCATTCCACATGACATGGAGAACCTCATATGGAATACTGTATACTGCTCTGGTTGGCCCTTCTAGAGAGATGACCTGAAGCTGAAAGAGATGAATCATTCTTGAATGACTAGGGGAATAAACAGCATATGTTACGGATATTATGAATTTGTCTTGTTTTGTCCAGCAAGGCAATCACAGAGACTCTGTAATTATAATTCTATTAACTCTGAGGAAATATTGCCTGAGTAAGGAAGTGACGGAAATGTTTAGGATTGCCTTCCGTTCGAAGGAGAGCATTCCCCTCTTTCTCTGGGAACAAGGTTGCTAAGATGGTGCTTAATGTTGACTTTAATGTGATTTCCCCTCAAATCAGTTAAATCAGGAAAGAAGACAAGCCTGTGCTTATGAGTTGTTTTCACTTAAAGACTATTCATTTAAGAATCAGACTTAACTCAAAATCCTATCTTTGGGAATATGATATTGAAATCCTTCAGAAACAAACAAAGAAACCTGTAATTACCTATCTGTGTAATGAAGAAAACTAATCTTTGAATAGGTATAGCTCTGCGGCACTATTAAATTATCCTTCTAGCCTTTCTGTAGCTTGCAAGAGTTCCTTTCTCCCAAAATTATTTAGTTCATTGTTTGTTTAAAGAAAAACTCCACCATACAACATGTTTCAAAGGTCTTCTAATAGCAATCACTTACCTAGAATGACTTTATACTCTGTATGGAAGTATTTCCTTTTTTCTGCTTGAAGACATGCCTCAGTACAAGCTTTCTGCATTCTATTTTCTTTGGTAGAGACAAAAATGATTTGAGTAGAGTATCCGCTGTGTACTTATTTGTACATATATAGTGTATGTGCTTAGGAAATCATTTTCCTAAATAGTTCCCATTGTACACTAATACACTTCAAAGCTTTGTTAACCTAACATCATCTGGCCAATAAAGGCCATTATCTTCTTTTAATCCTTTTTCTTTCCAAGTCACCCAGAAAGACAACAGGATAATATGAGAACTGTGCACTACTCCTAGTATATTTCTCTAGAGCCTTTCAGAGTCACTGCAGTTTAGTGATAAGGATGCTATTTATTTTTAATTTATTCAGTCTACTGTTGAGTGATAGTCAGGATTTGATTTTTCGGTCAATGAGGCAAATTGACAGGGATTAGAAAAACACAATTTGTTAGAAAAGTAAGCAACCCTAAGAACCTTGTCAATTCCTAGAACACCTTATATCACTATTAGTGTTCAATATGTAACTCTCCAATTACAGTATTTGTAGAGCAACTGTCAGGCTTTGGGAAAGTATAGCAACATAACTTATTACTGTCACTCAGATCCTTCGGAGTTAGCACACACCAAATTTCACGTACATCAGCTACTGAAGGCAGCTGGTGTTATCTGATAATCGATTCACTCAGCATACTGTCAGGCTTTGAGTTTAATCCCTAGCTGCTGGCTGTTTTCAACAGATCAGACAGCAGAATAGCATTGAGGGGGTGCGAAAAGGATGAGTGTGGGGGAAGGTATGCTGGCAATGAAAGGGCATTGCAGATGTCAGAGCACAGAAAAACTATATCTACTTTTTCAGCTGGTAGCAACTACAAGAATGAAAAGATATACTTCTGTTTGACTGGATAACAATAACACATAGAAATTTCAAGTAAAATGCCCAAAGCTCCATTTTAGTCAGTGTTGTACAAACAAATAATAAGCCATTTTCCAAAAGGCCTTATAATCTAGGTAGTCTGAAATCTGGTTTGGAAAACTACTTTCTGGAAGAGTGAGGGTCTCTCTACAATATCTCTTTGAGATACAGCTGTCAGGTTCTGCTGAGCACTAACTCCTGTTCTTTTTCATCAGCAACATTCCCACTTTGACACTGACTCCGAGTGCCATTATGATACATCAGATCAGCAACTGCTGGAGCAAACTGCATAATCAGAACTGCAAAAACAAGAACTTCCACTTTACCTGATCCAGGTTTACGGAACAGTGAATTTTCAGACCTCTCCGAATGCTTATATTTCTAAGCAGAAGGTAGGGATTACAGTAGCTCCACAGCTCAGAGGAGGTACATGGCTTCTCTCACCATTTACTCTGTACACGCAGCCTAGTCCTGATAAAGCCTCAAAGCACATTCTTCCACACTGAGCCACAAACTCCTTTATTACTTTAACTCCTCTTTATTCTGGACAGCTTCTGTCCCAATCTGATTAGGTTGCCTCTTAGTAATGTATACCTCCAAGTATTTGGGAGGAAATACAGGTGGAGAAGATGTGATATATAGTTTTTAGAGCAGTCAGAGCAAAGCTACTATCCAAGTCTGTAGTGAGATAACCTCAGTAGCGCTAAGGATTCACTGGAAACAACATGTATTTCAGATATTTATATGCAACTATCTATCTTGAGCCAGACCTCCATGCTTCTCTGAAGCAGTAGGCCTTGCAATACTCCTCAGCTGCAACCTGTCTTTAAAGGCAGGAAACTGAGGCACAGATGGGAATGGTGTTACATCCAAAGTTATAGAGGCAGTCTGAGGGATACAATCTGGCTTTTCTAAATTCTGGTCTACATTCCCAGCCAGTAGGACTTCATTCTGTTCTAAATTTTAATACCAAACTGGGGTAAGCATACCATACCTGAGCAGCTTCAAGTGGCATTGGCCCAAACCACAGAGAGAAGCTACTTCTCTCAGCAGTGGTACCTCTTACTACACAGCTCCTGATGGTGGTACCCAACATCACTGCTAGTAAAGATTACTTGCAAAAACATCAACAGAAAAGGGGCTGGAAATCCCTGATGTGGCACGATGATGCCAGTTCCCCTATTCAATTGACAGAAGAGAGTGTAAGAGAGAAAAGTTTTAACGCTAACCAGCCTACCACAGACTCCATGCTGCTAACACCTACTGGTGCTTTTCCTCTGCCACTGGTCACTGAGACATCTTTGTCTTCCCCAGTTTTGTCTTTGATTGAAGTGCAAAGTTCCAAAGTGCCACAATACCATCAAAAGGTAATCATGAATTATTTTGTGGTCACTGATCTCTTATGACATTGCAGTTTTATGGTCCTTTCTGCTTTGGAAAATGCTGCATAAATATTACCTAAGCAAAGCTTCCTTTTTATAGTACAATAAGCTAGAAGATAGCGTCTGAAATAAGACATAAGAGCTAATGACAAATTGTCCTCATGAATAAATTTTTTATGTTTTCATTATTTACATAACTTCATAGCTCACAGATGAACAAAGTATGATCAGCAATGAAAGCAAATATGCTCAAATATGCTATATAAGCACCATACAAAGGAAGGGGGGGGGGGCGCAGAGCAACCTGAAAAATATCCAAATGTAATCAGAACAGATTAGCAGTTTTGACACAGTGTCAGTAACTTCTCTTATTATGAGAAGATACTCAGATATTATTAGGCTCCTTGTCACAAAGAATCAGAACTAATAACATTGATGCAAGTGTTTGCAAGCTGCGGATACAACATTCTCAGAGTCTCTGAGGGAACCTTTTACCTTTTGTCTGCCATGTATGAGAACAAGCTTAAAGAGCTGGCTAATACTTTGAAGGGTCAGAGTTCACTGACAGCACTAATTACTCCGGTGATAATAATTACTTCCTTGCAACTGATTAACTTTTCTTATTTGCTGTTACAGCAGTTCACATTCCATACGGAATTCCATAGAATTAGCCTCCTCTGCTTTCTGTAAAGAGACTGCAGACATTAGATATCAACAGGGCAAATGCATGGAAGTCTTGGGCTTCTGTTAGGTTGATTTTAAGAAGGGCATTGGTAATTGCATTCTGATTCTGTTCCTCTTTACACTGAAACTGCTGATGAAACCACCTTATTAGACTGATCCTCTACTGTCTTGAACCTGACCCCTGTGAATCTGAATTACATCTAGATAGCAAAATGCTTTCATTAAAGAGTTTGAAAGATTTTGATTAGGCAAAATTTTTACAGCCATTTACAGCATGTGTGAATATCTACAACAAGAATAGGCACAGAGAAGGAAACTTTACACTTCTGGATGCTATATCTCACATTACTTTGGACTTTATGGGTTCAGTTCTACTCAGTATGACCACAGTAGCAACTGTTACTCAGATGTGCTAAAAAATTTCCTATTTATTTTTTTCTTGCTAGAAGACACTGGGCAAGTCATTCACCTTTTCTTCAAGTGGGTTTCCTGAGAAAATGAGTCTTACACAACCACATTGCATTTGTTTGGCACCTCAAGAACTTCTGGCTTCTGTCGACAACTTCTAATACATCTGACAGAGTAGACTCCAAAGACATTAGATGTCCTAAATTTTTGTGAAAGCAGTAGTAGCTTGAAGAGAGAGATCTTATTACTGCTGCCTCTAACAAAATGACAAATTATGTTTTAGACATCAGAGAAAATACCAGATATTGAAGAACAATGTTAAGAACTAGGCTTTGTTACTTATGCCATCCATGGAAGTTTCTTTTCTTCTTCTATCCTTAATTTTCCTCCATCTACCCCTCCTAGTTAGTTTTAAGTCCTTTGAGGCAAACTTATCTGCTGTTCTGTCTTGCATTTATTCTATAAATAGATATTTATTTCTGCAGTATCTTGCAGAACTTGGCCTTAGGACAGAAAATTTACTTTTAAAAATCTACAGTGTAGCAGTATCATAGTTAAGCCAGTCCTTCTTGGATACTGCTTTAAATAAGGAACATTCTTACTTGTAAACTACTATGCTAATCTTCTCTTATTAGTTGTGTTCCCTATTCATCTTTATTATATGGAAAACATACAAATCTCTGTTGTCTAAATACTATAATACCCAGGTGACACATTGTTTGACTCACAATGAACAAAAAGTAAATGGATAGTGCCTTGTAGAATATATTTTTTTGTGTGACTGAATGATTTAATAGCTTTCTAAGTAATGGTGAGTTAAGAGATTTGTGGTACAATTCAGTAAAATCTTAGAATGAGAACTAGAAAAGGATTCTTCTTATTCATGAGTCAGGTTATCTCACAAAGTTCATCTCATAGATGTGGAATTTGTTTCCAGATAATTTGGCACACCTTGAAAACCTGATACCCTGCTTGTTCCATGTCATCATTTACAGTGCTTGGTGTTGTACTGCTGTAAAATATCAAGAAAATCAAAATTTTCTTCTTATTAAAATGAAATCGTCATCCTGAGAGGTAACTGAAGGGCCTATATGTTCAATTCCTTCATAAATGTAAGAATTGGGGTACTACTCAAACAGTGATAGGAGGACAATTTTGAAGTTTTGAAGAGGGGGGAGAGAGAAGAGAAATTCACCATTATCATAATCTTATGATTCTCCTCCCTTTATTTAAGTATAAATATGAACACTTCCTAACAATCTGCAAAACTGTCAGGTGATTTCAGCAGAAGCAAGAAGTAGTCTACTGCAAAGGTGTATCCACTTCATTTTAGTTTGTGTTGGGAAAAAAAAGAAATATGCTGTTAGTCATGCCAGTTGGATATTTCCCTTTCTCCTTCTGTGGAGATGTTCCATATAACAAGGTACATCTCTGACTTACTCTAGCTAAGTTTGACTTAGACTCCTCTACATAGCAACTTAAATATTTTCAGCTGCATTAACTCTCAAAACAATATATTATACTGCACATTCTTCTTCCTTGAAGGAAAATAATACATGACAAATGTGAGTCATGTTAGTCATAACTAAAAGGAGCACGGATACTAAAGTGATGAGCCAAGTATAATATCAATATAGAATAAAATAATACCTCAATAATACTGGAAAGAATGGAGATCATACAAAAAAGAAATTTGTTTTTCAGAAGGTTTTGGGCTTGGATGCATTTATGAAGAGAAAATAGCCATACCAAAGCATAAATCACTCTGTGTATGTGTGTGTGTGTGTGTGTTGGTGCATTTGTTTCCTTTCAGAAGAAATTTACACCAAGCTCTAAGATTGTGTTCAGGGTTACTAAAATATTTTTGAAAGTCTATGAATCTTAGCAGTGGAGTGACTGGACAACATTATCAAGCATACGGTTATTACAAGATCATTTTATTTAAGTTTATCTTAACACATTTAACCTTATAGTAAAATAATTTGTACACATGGACTGAATGGAAGAAGCTACCCACACTGGAGCCACAAGGCAGTGGGTAAACCCAGCAGTACACCAGATAGTTGAATATAAACATCCTCTCTTTGAACATGACCAATGGATAATGTTATGGGGTTTTAAACTATGTTTGCCACAAACTGAAAGATTCAGCAACTAAATATAATGAAGGTTGTATGGCTGGCTTTAAGAGACACATCTGTTTCAAGTCATGAAGCTGTTGCTAGCTAAGCTTAACCAGGCTAAGCCAATGCCTTTTCCTTTTTTTTTTTTTTTTCCCTCCATCACCTATCCATCAAACTACCTATCTGCAGTGGATTACATAACCATTATGCTTCATCTTCTCCGAATTCATTTGGCACTAGTGGATGTCGCAGTTAATAGTGAATGCATATGCAATCAATTTGTTTTAAAGAGGCTCTGCAGAAGGATATCAAGTGGGAGCTTTTAACAGGCAGCTATTCGATTTGGGGCAATTCCAGTAAATCTAAATACTGTAATTATAGAAACCGATAAAACTATGGTATTCTAAATGCCAGAGGAAAGAGGTGGAGAGACAGTCTGGGTATGTGAGCTGCTAACTTCTTCACCTTCCATATGCTATGCATTGCTCTGTGCCAGTCCAGCTGTGAATAGACACATGTCGTAGTATTTATATTGAACTACTTTAGGCGATTCCCATATTATAAACATTAAAAATTGCTGCAAAGCACCGCATTATATACCCTGATGACGGACTAGCAAGGCAAAACATTATTGCTCACATATTCTGGTTTGTGCTGAGGAAGTGCTAACTGCTTTGCCCCGCCAACTCATCCAAGTGCTTCTCCTCCCTTTTTTCACTTCCCACTGGATTACCTCTTTTATTGGGTTAACATTAACTTCCAATTTAAGCTGTTACTTACTATTTCCTTTTTCCTCCGACGACTTGGGTTCCTGAGTACTGTCAGATATTTCCTTACCTCAGTTTGGTGATAAACCCTGTGGTACATGACTCGGCATTTCTTGACTTCTCCCTTAAAATCCTAGGTGAAATTTACAGTTTATATTCATTATGTCTGTCCAGGAGATAGGTGATTGTTTTGTTTCACCTCTTGCTTAGGCTGTCCTCAAACCTCAAAACTGCCCCAAAACCAGAGGTTGTTAAAAAATACCCTCAAAAGTAGGAAGGAAAATGCTATTCAGGTAAAAGAGAAAGTCTGCATACTGTATCAAATTTTGTGTTTTTCTGATATTAAGTCGGGGGAGGGGAGCGGAGGGAGTGGGATGATGTGGCACCACTCACTGCGCAGCAGCAGCGACATGGTGGCCGCCGGCCACTCCCCACCCGCATGGCCCTGAGCCCAGCAGCTGTCTGGACAGGGCAGGGCAGTGCTGACAGCCACCTCCTCAAGGGCAGAAGCCTCACCACAGCCACAGCCGCTACGGGAGCGGGGTCGCCGCCTGCCAGGTGCCAGCCCAGGTAGGGAGCCGCTGTGGGGCCAGGCCACCATTTTGTGAGTTGGTGGCTGCCATTTCGTGAGCCGGTGGCTGCCTTTTTGTGAGCCGGGAGCCCCAGTGGCAGCCCCAGCTGCCGGGCCGGGTGGCACCAATGCCAGGCTGGGGGTCAGGCCAATTCCGTAAGTGTGACAGGATTTGTGTTAATGCAGGTGGGTTACCTCATGTGCAAGGTGATAAAAGACAGTTCCCCTCCTTTCAGTATGCTTTCCCAAAGCTTGGGCTAACTGCTTGTTGCCTGTCCCAAGATGGTATGTTACTGCTTCTAGCTGTAACTCTTGAGCTTTTTGCTTTCAACCTCTAAGGAGAGAGAAATTACATAATTTCATCTTAATGCTAGCATAGATGTGAATTTCTGGCAAATTAAACCTAACTTGGCATGCTTTGAACCTTTACACAATATTATTTTGTTATGCTTTTAGTCTTTCATGGAATGCTTTGAATTTTAGTAAAGTCTCTTTGTTCTTGCAGACCTGGCATAATTGTAGGTGCTTTTCACTGAGATGCAACTTGGGAAGAGTTTGCTGCTGTGTTGGCCACTGCCCTCCAGGTTGTAGTCCATAGCAGCAGTTTCAGTGACTTCTACTGGGTCAGGCTTTGATTGGAAAGAAAGGTTAAAATTAATGTTGAAAATTCTTAAAAATTTATTAAATATTTATTATATAAACCAACTCCCCTGTTCATTAACTGCCTTAAGTTACAATATAAATGGAAATCTTTCATGAAAATTCAAATATCTAATGAGGGAATGTTACTGTCCTTTCCTGAAATAAATAGATTGCATGATAACACCACTGTCCATTGGAATCACTAACTTACGCCGTGTAGGAAATTAGTTGTTTAATTCCACTCTCTAAACTGCAAGCTAATTAGTGGGATAGTATTAAGCATTTGTTACCAGCTCTTCAGCAGTCCTTTGAAATATTGCTTGCTTTATTCACATGTAGTAGATATACTGTATGTTTGCATTAAGTTGTAGCTACACTCAAGAGTAAAAACTTGCCAAGAAATTATATTTTAGAATTTAAGCATAATTGGAGATGTTTGTCATTCTCTCCAGATTTTATGCCAACCAAACAAATTGCGTTCAAATAATCCTAATGTCAAGCAGAACTGCACCATCTACTGGCAAATGGTTGGTCTCCCTATATATTAGATACAGTTTTCTGCAGGATATTGCCATTTCCTAAGACATCTCTCATGGATTTTTGCCTACAGAAGCTTTGTATGTTTTTTTTCATCAGGTCCAAAGAAAGGGGAGCAATCTTCATGCATGCCAAGAGGAACAGGCCAAAACTTGACTGTGGGCCAAATCTTTCAACATCTTCAGTATCATTAGTTCATTTGTCATCTTAATTGCCAGTATAACTGATAGGAAGCCCAGCGAGAATGTGCTTGTGGTGAGACAGCATACCCCCAATGCACAGTTTTCTGCTTTGCCTTTCAACTGGACCTCAGTAAATCCAGTTGTGTATTCATGTAGTACACAGAACATTAATATGATACTAGGTACAATTTTAAAGGATCTACCTGCACTATTGTAATTGGCTGCAGAAAATAAGCACATCTGTAATAAATATTATAAATATTTCTATGAATGAGTTCAAAGGTGAGATATGTGGACCCTGAAGAGCAAACAATGTACCTTAATTTCAAAGTTGTTGATTATGATGTGGTAGTTCCTAGATTAATATTTCTTGCTTTAGTAATCACTAACATTGTGATCAAGTGTAAAGGCTTAAGAAACTTAGTTTTGTTTTGTATTTTTATTATGAAGGACACTTTGACATGGTTGTTTGTTCTCCATTAAAAATTGGTAAGTAAAGACAGGAGATGCACTTTCAGAAATCCAGAATGATCACAGAAGGACAGAAAAGTACAAAAATAAGGTAAAATAATAATATCACTGCCATACATTTTTGCTAGAAGAAAACAATGAGTCAGGGGAAGTAGTCAAAGGGGTTATTTTTATTTTCACTCAGTAAGTACTTGACTTAATCATCAAGATATTGTAATATTATCAAGTAGTAATTGATTCATATGACAAGTGTTACATTTGATCTTGAAATCAAAAGGACTTAACAGAATGTGCCTTACATACATGTTTAAGCTTTGCCTTATGCTCAGTGAGACAAAGTCCATTTAGACTTAAACTTTTTGATTCAGTTGACAGTTACTGCCCTAGTAAAAATACAAAAAATCCCCTGCTCACGACAGATCTACATAGAATGATGTTGCTGCAGTTGCTTCCATAGAATTCACAGATCTAATGTCAAAAGTTCTTCCGTTCAAATCCTGGCCTCAGCCTTAATATGGCCACACAGAAATGTCAGCTTTGCTGAAAGGGAATTATACACACAAATATATATATATATTTTAATAAACACCCTGCTATTTTAAAATTTTGTTCATCTTGAACACATTAGTGTGTACAGACTTGATATCAAACAATATTTATGCATAATAATGCATACAGATTTTCACAAAACCAGCCCTTACTGAGAACAGAAGAACAACGGAAATGAAAACTGAGCCTGAAGAAGTTACAGATTCCTTAGGAAAAAAAAATAGAGGAAATTAACTTAACCAGAAGGCTTTTCTCTTGCATTTAATGAAGTTAGTGGTTAACTCCCTGCTGCAACCTACCTCACTCATATTTTTGTGTCAAGAACCCACAACCTTGAGGCCGGGTTCCTGATTTTCTGCTGTGACACTCCTACTTGCTTGCTTTGTCAACTTTTCTCTTCACTCACCTTTTAAAATTAAATACTTTCTGCGCAGCTGAAAATTCAGCTTCATGCATTTTTTCTAGGTTAGTAAAATTGCTGTCTTTTAGCATGAAGAATCTAGCCAAGTGATCTTGGCTAGACTTAGATCAATGGCACTCACAGAATGGTTTTAAAATTGTGTTTGTAATTGGTTTAAGTTCACCTGCAGATGCATTCCTCAATTTCTCATGACATGAAGCAGAATTGCTGAAATTAACATTTTGTGAGACTAGGGAGATTAGAATCTCCAGGAATTTTGGCATTAAGATGAGTGAATGTGATTTACTGCTTTTTAGAAAGTAGTTTTTCTCCTAAGAGCAATTTTCTGCAATGAAAAGAGCCGGAAAGGCAACTGTGAACAATTTAAGAATTAGGATGTCAAAAGAAGGAAGGGGAAAAGGTTTATTATCATTTAATTAAAAGCTGGTTTAGAACACATCTGTATAAAAGGATTAAGTCAAGGTTGCCTAGGAAGCCAGTATTCTTTCAGAGTAGTTTTTCTTCAGAGCAATAAGAACTTCACTGTTGTTAATATTAACATGGCTGTTACAATTACATAGTTATGTTTGGGATTCTAGCAGCAAAGTAGGCTCTGCTAAATAGTAGATTCTTAACAATAAGATGCTTGGATAATTTGCTCAGAAGAAGGAAATGTCAAATAACAGTATGTTTCCATATAATTATGTTACTGTCTTTCAGAACCGCATGCAGTATTAGGCACAGTTAATCAAGTAAATCTGCATATCTGATTCTGTCTGTACTTTGAGGTCTGTTTTAGAGCGTTAGTTTGAGAGACAAAAAGACCGTGGAAGAATAGAGAGATTGGAACATGCCTTTGCCTGTGTGCATACACAGCACTGTCGGCAGACATATTGGTGTGCAGTTAGATGAGCATTACTCTTCCCAGGGAGATTTCCTTACAAATAATTGACTGGTGAAAAGGAGATATGTCTTACAGCAAGATGAAAAAAATCATGTGCACTTGTTCTTCAGCACATGATGCTTGTGAATTTACAGGCTTTCTTTTCTGGCTGTGTGATCCTTAAATAAAAATGACTGACACATTTTGTAGGTATTCAATGAGCAAGCAAGTCATGATGGAGTGTCTAAGCTCCTTTCAGCCACAGCATGCTAGGACCTAAGGACAGAGAAGGTCCCATTGCAAAGCTGGTGGTGCCAAGACATGACAGATGTGTGCAAAGAGTGCTGCAGTCTTGGCTTCCCTTTCCTTTTTCCAGCCACCACAGCAGCTCTGCTTACTCTAGTATCCTTGTCTGTTGACTCCAGTCCTGTCTGCTGTCAGCAGCAATGAGCTAGCAGAGTGTGAATTCAAGTAAAGGCAGAGATGTTCCACTAGAGTGCTTTTGGTAAATACAGGCCCAAAGCAAAATCCTGGATTTGAATGACACAGGTAATTTCAACTCTTCAATGTGAATAAATCCTCAGAGTTAAAGGAAAATACAATTTCAAATATGTCTACACTTCATCTCTAACTTCTTAGAACAAGAAGTTATCTGGGATATGCTGACACAGGGGTTCTCCTCTCCTTTCCAATCCTTTTTCCCCAGAAATAAGTTGCTAATCTAAGTAATGACTTTATGGTTTAATTGTAACTTTAGTTCTTATCTTTTGCTCTCTGCTACCCTCATTGATTTTATAAATGCTTTCTTTTCCTCAGTCTGTCCAATTGATTTGAAAGACAATGGTATCATCGTGACAGTGGACTTTTCCTACTTTCACAGATGGTTGAGGTTGGAAGGGACCTTTGACTTCACAGAAGCTGTAGTGAGGTATGTATGAGAGTCAAACAGCTAGAGCATATTGATATTTTTCTTCTTGGGCCAGAAGCAAATGCAGTGAGTTCCTATCATCCAGGCAAGTTGGTTATCTCCCAAAGCATCTGTATCTGTCCTTTTGTGGCTAGAGAACTTTTGGCACTTTGAAGATGTGATTATGAATAAGCTCCTAATTTATTTGGCTACACTTTACAGCAGTAGTTCCACATGCCTGTTTTCTAGTGGTGAAACTGCCTGAAGAGGCCAAGGATCCTTAACTCTCATTGCTGCCCTTATGCCATGGTTATGCCAAGACAGTTCTCTGGAGTATGCTCTAAGTCACATTACTGAAATGATCTAGGATAGAAAGCAAGTCAGCTTCTTAGCCTTAGGATTACTTAGCCTAGATCATCACAGGGGTCAGGTTTGATGCACAGTCCCATGAAAAGTGCCCAGCTAACAGGACTGTGAAATGGATATAGGGTGGGAATGGGCAGACACAAAAAAAAAAAAGACATCCTCAGCACCCAAGGAGAGATTAGGCCAGGCAATTACATTTCCTGACTCTCCATGGTACATTCTAATCCTCTGACTCTGTCCCCAAATAGCTTATGTGATCACACTGTATACACACATGTGTGGGTGTACATTTTTCTCAGCAAATCAGAGGCCAGGTATTGACCCACTAAAGACATTTCAGGTCCAAATATAAATCTGCAGCCCCTATTGTAGTCCAATAGAGAGCAACAAATATGTAGCGAACTTATTCAGAGGCTGTTGTCACAAATAGTAGGCCAGGCTTTCCTGCGTGAGCTGCAGAGAATTCTCCAGGTTTTTGGTGGAAAAATACAATTTATATAACCTGAAATCACAATTTTATTTCTTAGTGACAGTGGACACCTGGATTCTTTATTCTCTGCCACTGTGAAGTTAGCACTCCCAAGAAGATCCATCACTCTGTTTTCCATTAGATCAGCATGATGGGAGACAAAACAAATTTTTAAGGCCATCTTCATGGTGGGGGGGATGATAAAATCAGACTATTTCAGGCCTCACGTCTCTCCTGGACAGTCAGAATTGCCCCCGGTGCAGCAGCCCTGAGCCCAGGCCCCCTGACCAGAGGCGTTTGCAGTAAGCAGCAGAGGTTTCCAGGTCTGCGGCTGCTCCCTTGTGGAAGCGGCACGTCAGCGCACAGGGCTTTACGGCCCCAGGCACCCTCGCCTCTCCCATGGCCCATCTGCTTGCTCCTCCTGCAAGCCACTCCACACTTTTCAGCTGCGGTGGCACTCAGCAGAGAGGCAGAGCACAATATCCAGCCGGCCAAAGTAGTACTCCCAAAATATCTCCTGTAAAGCAGTGTCCTGAAGTCGGTAGTAATTCTCTTTCCAAAGCCTGCTGGTCTCAGGAAAACATGCTTTTCCTTGGAAGCAGGGCAGAGTTTCATGAGTTGAAGCCTTCTTGCTCTCACCCAGCTGTGAGACATCCCTGCAGCCAAATCATGCTTTATTCAGTCACAAGGGTACAACAGAAACCTGTGGACCTAAGCACCTGCACAGGCATGGTTTTTTTCCCATCCACAGCCTAAATCCAGGTTCTGCTGTGTGAGCTGAGCAGTTCTGCTTGAGGTACAAGACTATGGTAGCGTATGGGAAAAATTACTGAAGAGCCAAATTTCCATGTGAAAGGCAATATACAACGTTAACTGACATAGCTCCATTATTTGCTGCTTCAGAATGGAAAGAAGAGTTTTGAAATAAAAGGGAGAGGCTGAAAAATGCAAAGAAGCAGCAGACTGCAATAGCTAATTCAGAAATCTCAAAGAACAGCATTCAGTGTAATTGAAGGAAGACATATATGTGAAAATGATTGTGATCAGATCCGTGCTAGGTTTTGTAGTGGAAAAAGATCACTAATGGAGGCACAGATAGGGTTTCCTGATCATTCATTCACCCAAATGCTAATGGAAGTCAGAAACTTGGGATGGCAAGAATATCCAAGGGAACCACTGGAGGGGTTCAGAAGTCAAAACCAGGAATTCTCAGAGTACTGGTAGTCGTCATTAATAGTACTTATAAAATAAGCTCCAAATTTCATAATTTTGATCACAAGAATTTGTAGAAAATTCTCTCAGCCCATTTCTCAAGCAACTATAAAGTTTATGACAAAGAGCAATGACTTCTTTGTTTTTAAGGACTTCTTGATTTTGTGATAATTTTTCTTGCTCTTCAATCAGCTTCAAATATTTTAAGGGCTCTATTACAAGACTCATTGTATGTACAACCCACATAATTTTTGACTACAAAAACTCAACAGTGAGTAGGCAGGCAGTATGCTATGACTGTCTTTCCTTGCTGGTCAGTAGCATTTTGTTGCTGCCTGCTACCTACTGAACATCTGTTATTTAATCCTAATTCATTTACTCATCGGACATAAGTTCTAGAATTTATTGTAAGATAATATAGGAAATCCTCTGTGTGATAATTGTTAGAGTAGTATAAGAATATGAGTAGTAGTTTACTGTATGTGGGTAACTATTATAGGCAAGTTAGATCAACCTAGCTTGAGTTAAGCCAAAAGGAAATTACAGCATATTTTATCTGAGGGTGATAAGGTGATGAGTTAGGACTCTGTACAGGTAAAGGTTAGAAGCAGCATATTGAGTGCCAATTACTCCATAAGAAGAAAATGATATAGTCATACTTCTATGATTAAATTATATGACTTGTATGGATTAAATTATCTTATACGGTAATATAAATTAAAAGAAGAAAGGTCAGATCCCCAGTTGCATTCATCTGTCCTTGAACTTGTACCCAGGAGATGCCCAAACAGTCCTTGAAAATCAGTTGCTCAGCTTAGGTAAGTTAAGGAAGATAGTTGCCATACCAGATAATTACCCTGCTCAGATAACTTCACAGTACTGGTTACTTCTGATCATGCATATCAACTTTCTTACATTTGTTTTATTTTCATAATCTATCCATATTAGCATAATTTGCATACAGTCTGTACTTATCACTGTAGCATTTGAATCCATCATGTTGTACCTGTTTCATTGTTCCTTATTTACTTATTGTGTTGTATGACTTAAGTCATTTGATAATGATTTTTTACCTATTACTGCAGAAGCCAAGCCTCTTCAAGCTGGCGCCTTTAATTCTTCTCCCTGTAATGACTTGGGGTGTGAGGTGGGAATACTGCTCCTGTCGACTTTATACTTAGACTGAAATTTCATCAGAGCACAGAAATTTTTCTTTGTTTTGTCTTTGAGCAGGGAGTCCCACAAAAGAGAGCCTTCATCTTCAGCTGGTCTCTTTTAGAGCTGACATGAATACAAATAAAAAAATAATGCTGACATTAGTAAAGGATTGGTTCTCAGCTGAAGATCTTATCAAGTCTATGGAAACTGTCACAGAGCAGGAAAAAAAATGAAAAGGTACTATCATCTTGTTCAAAAAGATTACATGACTTGCCCAAGAACTCAAAGCAATGTCAAAAAAAATAGGAAATGAACTATTATACAGACAGGACTGAGTGACTGGGTGATAATTAGCAAAGGAAGACTGTGATATTCTGCTACAGCCACCAGATCGGTTTTAGCAGAAGCAGCTTGCCTGTGCAAGCTCATCACATCACCGTTTAAGTATTCACTCCAGAAAAATCATAGCCCGCATTCACATCCTTTAATCGATTCCTTCCATATCCACTAGCTGACGCTACAAGTAAAGCTCTCTTCTGTAGCCAAAAGGAATTATGAAGTGGCAGGAATTAAGATGTTTTGATTTTTTTTTTTCTCCTGGTTATTTTCTTCTCCTGTGAAGAGGTTATGATTGAGAGATGTATACTGCTCCTGAAATCTGGATTTGTCTAAACTGTCATACATCCTGAAGGAATGCTGTTCTCTCCTTTTATGGCACAATGGCTAAATAGGATGTAGTACATTTTCAAATTCAGTATCTTTTCCTACAGCATCTGCCATTTAATATTGTATTTAGAGAGTTAAATTATTTTCCAGTTATCTTAAACAAAGCTATATTCCATGCACGAAAACATCTTGGCCATCCTTCTGTAGACATCAATAGCTTCCATCTCTGAACTACTGGATAAATCTTTTTAATTTTATCTGTTTTATACAGCAGACATCAAGCAGTTTCAATTTTCTAAATAAATGATATCAGATAGGTCTAATTATTCATTGATAGCATATTTTGTCTTGTGTGTTGCCTTGTTCTGTCAGTTCTGCTATGGGGTTAATAGAAAAGTTGGGCCTTTTGACACTAGACAGAAAAATCATCTTTGTGAAAAAATTGCCTTTGAGTGTAGATTTTCAAGCAACTGTGCAAAACTGCCAATTCTTTCCCTCAGAGATCTCATCTCCCTGTTACTGAGAGTAGAAAAAATGCAAGAAGCATTTGCCACCTCTAACACACACAATGTTGAAATAATGAATATATCACAAAAATATTGTATTTGGACACAAAACCCTTCAATTTCAACTCCACCTGTCAGCAAAAGGACTCCAATCCTGTAAAGATTAACTTCTTTGCATTGTGCATTATTACAGTGATGTAAGACTACTTACAGTGCATAATAGCAACTATAAGTGTAAATTTTTACCACTTTCAGCCTAAATATTGTAAAACATTACACCTCTACTTATTACTTGCTTTTTTTCTCCATATCTATCAGTTTCTAAAATGGCAAAACTTAAATTCAATTATTTAGAAGACATAAAATCTCTGATAGGGATAAAAAATTCATCAAAAAAGTTTTTAATTCCTTCTCCTCTTTCAGTTAGGGATGCCTATTAGTCTCTTCCCATCTTTTCTAGTCTTTCTCTTTACATTATTTCCCACGTTCCACAGCTCCATCAGAAATAAAAGTGTGTGCATAAGAACAGTTAATATTTTTTCCTGTATCATAGTTTGTAATTTGTGGCTGTAGAAATCCAGATAAAATATAAATGTAGTACTAACCCTACAATATTGACACAGATGTAGTGCAGATATCATTTATAGAAGTATTAATCTAAAATTAGGAATAAATCTCACCTGAATGATGTATATCTAAATGCTCTCAAAGTCACTTCAGTTATGGCTCTATAACTCTGGATCACTTTAGTCAAAATACAATTAAAACAAGGTCAGCATGCAAGTTACATGCCTTAGTCTTGATTAGATTCTGGGCAGCAGGGGAAAAGGATCGTATGAGTGGTATCAGCCTAAGCAGGAAGGGAGGGACTGAGAGAAGAAAGTAAGGGGCCAACTGCTAATGAGATAGAAATTTTTCTCCTCAAGTGAAGAGCTGGTGTAGGGAACTACATCTCCATCTGTCCTTCATATCTTGCACCTTTCCCATCATTTGTCAGCACTTGCTGCCTGTCTGTGCTTGCTCATTGTGGCTGACATCCCAAGCAAGAAAATTTTCTGCTTCTGAGGTGTTTATACCTTACCTAAATATAAGGGTTCAGATTAAAGAGTTTAAATATTAGTGCCTCTAAGCCCAGTCTCACAGAAGATCCCAGACTCATAGATACTGAGCCAAAAGGCTCTCCCATGAGTCCTAACGCAGTATAAAACAGAAGATGGATGAGTGAAGACGTGGGAGGCTGTGGACACTATACTGGTCCACCAATGAGGTCTCTCAGCTAGACGATCAGCTGAGAACTTTGAGTTCCATGGGAAAGAAAAAGCAATAAGCAAATGGCTAGTTGTAGGCTGCCAAAATACCCCATCTTTGCCAGCCAATTCAAACCTTTACCTCCTCTTCCCTTCCACCAAGGCATTTGCCCATAGTAAAAAGGCTATGCACTGTGTTGCAGTGTATTGCAAGAATGGCACAATGTAAAAATGCTGAAAACCACAAGAAAATGTGGTTGCCACAAAGAAAGAAGAAAAAGGAAGATGGTGAGGAGTACGGAGAGAAGCAATAAGCTATGTTTATTAGAATTTTCTGCTGTTCTATCCCCTCTCACTAAAGAGCTGCTTATTCTTGATGCCTGCTTTGTAAGCTCTGATTACCATACCCTCGGATATCTGTACTTACAAGAATCTAAATAAGACCATAGGGGAAGTAAGAAAGGTTCCTCAAACTGTGGAGGAAGTTGGCATTTAGGAAATCATTACATTTACTTCTTAAGTTCAAAGGAGTTTGCAATCTGTTTAACACTTTCTCAGATGTTTGCTCTATCCTTTAATTAATTCTAGTTTCAAACAAACAGCATAAGGGAAACCAGAGCACAGATGCCAGGGTGACTATCCCAAGGAGGCTAGGAAGAGCTGTGTACAATTCTTTCAGCTTGTTTCATATAAACATTGCAACTACTTCAGCCCTTGTTCTTTATATGTACAAGCTGTGTCGACATCAAAAATGTGTCTTTCTTCAGGTTCAGCATAGGCTGATTCTGAAAAACAGTTGTTGGATTTTTTCTCAGTATCATCTAGCTCATTTTTAAAATGTTTCCTTTCAGGTAGTTAATATTTTCCCTCATATGTATGGCATGCACATTATCAGTGAGAAACAAACATCGCAGGGTAATACTTAGAAGTATGTAATGAAGAAATCAGTATTTAATGAACAAATTCTAAGTTAGAAAAGATATGATCTTAATAGCTCACTCAGAACAAAGCTTGATCAATTGGCAAAAATATGATGAAATGAATAATAGAGACTGAACAGCTCTTTTTGATCTCTGATTCTGCAAAGATTTCCATTTAAACAAAGATGTTTTCAAAATGCAACAGAACTTGTCATGTCTCCCATTAAAAAAAAAGTGGAACAGAAGCAAAAAGCTCAATGATTTTTGATAGAATACCTAAATCTCTTTCTGATCCTTTGACTCAATTCTCTGTCATAGAATTCATTACTGAAGTAAAAAATGTACTTGTTTAGCTTTTTATCAAGACTACTAATTATTTGTTCAAAATCAGTTTTCTTTCTCAGAAGATGTGACCTAATTCTTTTCTGTTGTTAGATCCCACTGCTTGCTTTCTGCCTTCTGCATGATTTTTATTCTAAGCTAAATAGTTAAAGAGTAATTAGAGAGCAACAATAAGCATCTACTAGCGTCTTACTGCATTGCTAATGCTTTCATGGAATGTAGCAGATTCTTAAATATTTAATACAACTTACTCTCCCCTTTAACCATTCCCTCCTCTGTGAAGAATCTCATGAAATATGAATTATGCATGTGTACTGTTTTGGAAATGCTAATGGTATTTCAGTCATTTTGGTCATATTACACATGCAGCTTCTTTGCAAAAGGTAGAGAAAATGCTGAGTGGATGTGTTGTTCCTAACAGAAGTTCAAAGCTTCCCACAGGCACACCAATGGCCTGCTAAGGATTAAGATCAAGAACTGGAATGGTTTATAGAAAGCAAAGTGATCATGACAATCACTAGAATGAACCAGGCAAAATATGATCAGGATTTATGCCTATCAAGATTCAACACTAGTTTTTATGTAGGCCTTTACAACTGTTTTGAAAACAAAATTTTGCAAAGCATTCATTTTTAAAACCAATTTCTCATGTACAATCATGTACAAAAAGATCATCTACTGAAAAGTGCAGCAATTTCATTTGTTTATGTGCTTGTTAATCTCAGGTTCAGAAAGATGTGCAGGAATAGTTACAGAAATTACCTCTGGATAAAATACGCAAGATACCTAAGCAGCATTCTTCAACAGCTCAGTTGGGAATCAGGAGCCAAGCTGTGAAGGGTATTGCTGGCATGTAGAGAGACATTGACAGCTGGAGACCAGCTGAGGCTCTGCCTTGTTAAAAGATTGCATCAGAACAAATATACATGCCAAACTGTGGTACATGTTGGTTATATCTGTGTGATAAATTCCATTTGCCATGTGTTTTGAATGGCTCATCTGCTTCCTGTTTGTTCTGTCATCTACACAAGGACTATGCGTGACACTTGAAACCTTTGAACAATGTCCCAGATAAATGTGCTTTTTAAAAAGGCTGAATTACTTCCAATTCCTTCTCCATTTTCTAATGCTAGATTTGGATGGTTTTTTGTGAGTCATGAATATTAAGATAAATATTTTTCATCCTTGGAAAGGAATTTGGGTGCAGTTCTTCCCAACTGCATAAAAGAGCAGTTTTCTTGACAGAGTGTGTGTGGTGTATTAGGTTCTTAAAGAGATATTTTAGGAACATAGCAAGCCCTGTCTAGAGAACACTTTACATCTTGCAGATATGAAGTTTCCCTAGTGTGCTTAGGTGATAGCAACATGAACTTTTCTTCAAAATTCCAATTTTCTAATTTGTATGATCATAGAGAAGGACTTGCCAATATGAGTCTTGAAAAGCTCAAAACCATGACCTTAAATCTAAATGTGTGCGATTCTACTGTATTTTATCAGCTGATGACCTTTACAAGGGAGGCCTTCTGTAGTTCAGATCCTTTGAGTTGGCAATATGTGGTAATTCCTACTAGTTATTTTTCTCTCCTATTTGGGTATGAACAGTTGGATTCTAGGTGTTATTACATCCAATATTTATGAATTGATATACAGTAAAAATGACATTTTAAAATACAAAAGCATTATTCTTGTTTTCCAACATGTACATAGCTTGTAAGAAGTATGATTTTCTCAGTTTTACACCAAAGAAGATTGATACATGAAATAAGTTGAAACAGTTATCAAAATATTAGTATATTTGCTTCTCTCTTAAAAAAAACCACACAACCCTTCCTGCCTTCCACTAGAGATCTGTTTTCCATTTATAGCAAAGTGGTTGGATAGCAGAGAAAAAAAATCCTCCAGAAAAATTGGTATTTTCTATGACAGAAGAATTCTTTATGAATATATGTTTTCACGTTCTTCTCTCTCTCTTTGTAAATGTGTATGAAACAAGATGGATATCATTAAATCTTTCCTCACCATTTTCATGCCACCTGATTTTTAAGTGTTCTCAGTATCTTTCAGTGCTGCGGATTAACAGTGCTGTTTGATGTCCCCAGGCAGGGTAAAATACAAGTTTCAAGGCACTTCTCTTGCAGTAAGGCCTTGGTGAAGACATACTGCTTTTTCAGCTGTAAATTCCTTAACAATGTTTACTTAACCTGACAGTCAGATTGAGATTAGCGAACTCACTCATTTACTCTTTTGAAAGTTTCAGCAGTGCATGTATTTAGACAGTACATCGAAAGGTTCCTCTCAGGAAGGTGAACGGAACGGGAAACTTACACTGGTAAATATTACTGAGACTGTGGGTAATTATAAAGCAAACAGCTCGTTTTAGTTCAGCAAAGAGAAAAGCAGACTGTAAAATGGACAATTAAGTCATACATAAATGATGGCTTGTAGAGAAACAATTTTTTTAAAAAAAACAAAACCACTCAGTGGCTATAAAATGTCTCATGAGACATGCTGTCTTACTTCTTGAAAATCCTATGGTACAGGAGAAAATACAGAAAAACATTCATAAGCCTGTATCTAATTCGAGTTAGAAGCATAAAGAGTTAGAAGCATTTTGTTAACAGAGTGAAAGAAACATTTTAAAGATAAGGCAAGTTTATCTGGCTATTATCTGAGATGTGAGTAAGAATGAAGAATGAGAGAAAGTACAGAAGTCTACTGCAAAATGTCATGTTTCCTATTATATTTCACACTTACTGTAAGTTTCATGTTAACATTAAATACCTCAGCTTACTTCTGGAAAACTAAGAGTGAAGAACTTAAAATAACTTTGTTCGGTGGAAAAACACAATCACCTTGAAAAAAATGCTGAAACAAGACTTATTGCAATCAGGGAGCAGTGATAATCCCTCTATGATGTTTTAAAGAGTAAAGAATTGTTTCTTTTTTTTTTTTAGTGAAAAGGTGCCCTTTTTCACTATAACGTCCATAGAAAGTGTATCGTTTTTAAGCTGTCATAGGAAGAAATACTTCATAAGGCTTTAAGAAATTAATGTCTTGCAGCAGCCTGGACACAGGTGTTGATACAAGTTAGCTTCTCTTTCCCAGAATGTACTATGTGCTACACTTGGGATCTACACTGAGTAACTAACTTAGCAGCATCTTGAAATGCTTTTCTAGGGCTTGAATGAACCTCTCACAGAGAATCCACCTGCAGCGTTACAAATAATCTAATATGCATGCTCATATGTATTTCACAATATATCATGAATATCTTCTATCTTTGGTTAAGTATTAAATCCTGAGACAGGAAAGCCAAATTCAAGCAAGCAATAGAAAGCAAGGAGAATAACAAAAACAAAATGAAGGCTTCGGTAGGCATTCAAATTTATTTCACTAATATTGTATTTTCCAGAACCTGTCATTTATATTTATTCATAGCAAGTATAAAATTTCTTTCTCTGATATTTCACTTGGGTAAGAGGGTACTTCTCACTGCATTGCTTTATTTTATTTTCTGAATTGTTTCTGAGTTGTTTGTGTGAGGAAAATATAGAAACATAATAAACAGTTTACTAGCTACTTACAGTGCTAAATACCAGATGCTGTTCGGAGGGTGCAGTATTTAATTCTTGATTCTGGAAAAAGTCAAAAAGACAGAATGAAGCTGAACAGAAGGTCTTCTTTTGAAAATTTTGTTTATGTCTCTCATTGCCCTGTAGAATCTGTTTTTCCCAGAGAATTTTCTTCATGCCATCATTTCAAATTAAGACACTTTCAAGATACGTGCATTGATGTAAAAGGGAGATAGTTATTCTTTGGTTCTTCTGCAGTGGCTGAGGATCCCTTTTAGCTGTCTTCTGCTAGGGACATGTCATTTTCTGTTGTCTTTAGTTACATTTTTCTCAAACTACATTTGTCTTGCAAGTTGGTTTGGGGTAAAATCTTCGTCCTGCTGAAACTGATGGAAATTTTAATATTGGCCACAATTACATCCTGAGATCTTGGAAGGACATGGCATATCACATATTGCAAGTTCCTTCTTCTTTACTATGCAAGAAAATATGCTGCAGTACATGTGAAGGCTCTCTGTACTCTTATGGACCAGCTGCCATGTCTCTGTGCCTTTTGTATCTTTCTACTGTATTACTCAGGGACATTTTGAAGAGTGCTGTGAACATGCTACCACATTTGCAACAGCAATTGCACACCACTGATGTTTAAGACAGATTTCATTCTAACTCAATACAAAAATAGCGTATCACTAAAGAGAATGAGTATGTGAAATGTGTCTGAACTTCACAGAATGGCCCCAGTATCTTCTTGGAGCTACGTTTCCTCCAAACTGTAAACAGACATCATCTCATACATTGTGGTATGCTGAAGAAGGCAAGATACACTAGTCCTGTTTCTCTGTGGACCACAAAGTCCACAACAGTAATGAACAAGATGAGATGTTTTGTCTACTTTCCACATTCAATGTGTTCTTAGTCATAGACATTACATATCTTACTAGGATGAGACATATTCTAGAAGATGGTGCCTGGATGAGGCCTTTGCAAGGCCTTTGCAATTCTAGATCAAGTCAGGAAATTTTCCAAAGCTAAATTTTATTTTCACAGTCTTAGAAACATTCATTTCTGTGTGTACACACACACCCACACCCACACTTCCCTCATACCCCAAGTTTCAAGCATGGCTGAAGCAAAGTATGACCATACTCCTCTCCCCATCTTTGTCCCTGTGATGAAAGAATTTTCCCATGCCATGAGCAATGAGGCATGGCTATGTCTCTATTTCACACCCAGCTGAAAGAGGGCTAAGTTGTACATTTATGTAAAGGAGATCAACAGATTGCTTCTGGTGAGCTTCCACTTTTGTGTGATTACAGTTGGAAACCTTAGCTGCGGTCCCCAAGGACGACAGGCCTCAGTTTCCAGCCTCATGTAATCCTCTTCCTCTTCAATTCATTAATGGTGATCAAATGAAGGTAAGCTTAATTTTTGCTATGGGGTAAAGTCAAATCATGTATAGAAATCAATCACAGGAGGGTTGGAGTAAAGATGTGCTATCATAATTAGACCTAGGTTTCACGATGAAGGATCTGTCAAGCACAGGAAATCACGCATCTTGGGCTATGGACCAGAATACGCACAAGCAGAGTCATGATGGACAGATGAGGTCCAGGGACTGTACCTGTGCTGCAGGAGGCATTCACAGTGATACAGATTACATCTGGACTCCCTCCAAACTTATTGTGGTGCCTGGGTTAGTCTTCCAAAGTGAAACTAGGACCAATATTCTGTAGTGATTACTAATACAGAAATGTTAATCTTAAGTCACATAAACACATAATAGCAAGGGTAAATGCAATGCCTTCCTTTTCAATCTTATATGCCTTCTTTTTTAATTTCAGTTGGATATGGTATTCTGTCTTTTCAGTAGAGGGACTGTAGTATTAAGTGCTGAAAGCCTGTCATATTCCATCTGAGAAATGGCTGCATTGGGCTTTACAAAATGTGAAAAGATTTTTATCTGTTCCCTATGAATTTTATTAAGATCCTGAGATAAATCCTGATTTTGGAGGGGTAAAGTTGCTTTCTTGTCATTTGCCTGGCTTTTTTTACTATTTATCCTTTCTACATTTCAGAAGAGTATTATAATTGCAATTTAAATATATATTCACATTTTATTTGGAAATGTCAAATTCGAGGAAAAACAGAAAGAATATGGAATCCTTTTTCACAGCCTCAATTTTTGTTTGTTCTCAAACAGCTCTTATAAGAAAAGTTTTATTAACTGATCATTTTACTAAACTGTTTATACAAGTATGTCACATCAGTAGAGCAGCTGTGACTCAAATCTCTGACCACTAACTTATACACATACATGTCCTCTTTCTTTCTTTGTCTTAGATCTCTTTACTAGTATATAGTGAATCATTTAAATCCCAATCTCTGAGATTTCTGAAACTAGAAATATCTTAGTTCTATTACAACTGAGACAAATTTCCATGAGAAAGGAGGGGTTGGAAGCAAGAAAGGGTAAGTTATTAGATTTCAATGAAAGCTATTGTTTTTTTAGGCTGTCTGTGCCTTCTTCTTCCTACTCCTTCCTAACCAGCTATAAAAACTTTGCTGGTACCCTGTAGTCACAGTACCAGAGACGTGTGTCATGAAAGTATTAAAGTGCTTTTCTGGGTTCTGAGATTTTTCTCTTTATTGCTAGATAGCAGTACACATGGAAGAGGAACACCCAGTTTTGCCTCTTTGGAGGCATGTTGGACAGCATGCTTATTTGTTTTCCCTTTATTGCTGTGATAGTTGTACAGTGCAGTGACCCAAACCAGGGCTCAGTATGAGTGGCAAAACCTTCCGGAGAGCCTGAGGAGATGCTGAGGCAGTAGCCCGATCTGAACATCATGTTGCTGCGGCTATACTTTTCCCTGAACCAGAGTCCAGTAAGTCTGATTTTTTTTCCCAGTATGTGCACAATACTGCACTCATTGCCCCGATATGTCCTTGAGGAGCAGCACTGAACTGGAGCAGAAAGATAAATAGTCATAATGGAGAGAAGCTGTGGAGACGCAGAAGGGGCATAAGATAGTTCTAAGGAGAGGGCAGAAACATTCAGCTGAAGTTTCTGCTAAAAGGAAAACCTGTCCGTAAATGCTGTAGATTATTACTGCCCCATCTGAGAAAGACAGATGTGTGCATCTTTTACATTGTTCCCTAAGAAATACCTGTCTCCTCAGCACTGGTATCTGCTTCAGACAGAAAACTAGCCTCAGGACAGTGCATAGTGTGAGCATTCTGCAAAGGTGAAGTGGTGTTTCCACACTAGAGAAATAACTGAAAGGAGGAAGAGAAAATAATGAATGTGAACATTGCAGGTAAGCTAGTGTCACTGCTGAAACATTGCAGTTTCTGACCTCCTCTTTTATCTTCTGGAAACTGTTCCAGCTGCAATACAAGCTGCGGAAAAAAAAGCGTGCACAGAGCTTACAGTACAAGCAATGCTTAACTGGGCTGTGGACAAGTGCATTTTGTGTGTTTTTTGTTTTTTAAAAAAATCAAGCAAATGACATACTTTAGAAGAATTTTATACAGACTTTAAACCTTCCTCTCTCTCTTTTTTTTTTTTTTTTTTTTTTGGTTGGTATGCGAAAGAAGTGCAAACAGAATATTTTAGTTTTTTTTTCATACTGTCATAACTCAAAATAATAAAACATCACTCCTAAAATCTCCCTCAGCAGATTTCAAAGCACTTCACATTTGAAGTTAAAATAATTCTTTGGGTTAGAGATGAGGAAATTTCCAAGCTCAAGCAGAGCTGGAGAAATGAACAGATGTGTCTGTACTCCAGTGCTCTAGGCACTGTTTTCCTCAGGAAAGAAGTTTGCTCTGACTTATCTCTGGACCCTCTGTACTGCTTCATTGAATGACAGAAGGCTGAAATGGGAACAGCATATATGTTTGATCTATAGTGATAATTATGGGTAGTAGCCTATACCACAGCCAGTGTAGCTATTTGCATCTCTATAGTTATTTAACATATTTGATTCTTGTATCTTTGTTCTTCATTGTTCTTCATTGCTTCTTATGGATCAGATACAACTGAATGTATACTTCATGGATTACAATATCTTATTTCTGCCTGTGTATATAACTGAAGAGTATTTGTGTGATTTTTGAGAGACTGGCTCATCCATACCATATTTTATGTAGCACTGTCCTCTTTCAGTGCTCTTCCTTGATATGCTAGCCATCACTGCTAGTTTAGCAGTGCTCCTGCAGGCAACAAGGTATATGTGCACCTTTTCATCAAACAATCTAGCATATTGGTCTGCTTCATACAAGATATCAGTTTATAGCTTTCTAAAATAAGGTTTTAATGACCATGTCCAGTTTTGTCATAGCCTTTTGACCGTGTCATAGGATGACCATTTGTTGTTGATCGCTTGTTTAGGTGAGGGGATATGACTTAATTCTACTTCCTAGTAAATATTGCAGGACTGTCTGTCCTGCAAAACTATACTGTTTGAACATGACATTTGCTAGAAAATGTCATGGCTCTGTCCACAATGAGTGAGCACCTTAGTAGTCAAGGACACTCCATCTCCTAGTTCCCAGGCGTTCAAAAAGCATTGTAGAGTAAGGAAATCAGTTCCACAGTTTGCAGTGGAAAGAGCCATTTCTGATTTGCTTAAAGGTCAGCTGGAGACACAGATGGCCTGCATTTCCCCCACATATCTTTGTCACCAGGATCTTGTATCACAGTTGGTCAACTGAGATAGGGTCTTCTAGTCTAGAAAGGCTCATTTTACTGGAATCTCCATCTCTGATGGAACTATCTTGCCACCAGTTCCTTGCTATTAGTAGGAGTTGCATTTATGTAAATTAATTGTATCTGAGCACCTTCATCTAGGTTTGCTTGAATCATCACACTCATCCAAAAGTCTAGAGAGAAATGTTGTCAGATCATTTACAAACTCTAATAATCTCTAAATTGACTGCATATTATTAGATATGGACATCTGCTCTGCAGCTTTTACCTTCTGAGAGGCTAAAATGTAAGCTGTAAAACTGAATCAGAACTGCTTTGTTTATATTTGATCACAATTTTACTTTTTCTTTATTTAGTTTTAGATTCCCCAGGCTCTTCTGTGGGAGAAGTAGTATTATAATCATGACCTTCTGTAGCTTCTGCTTCCTTTTTTTCCATGTTTTTATATAAAAATGTCATAAACCATGATGCTGATCCCTGTGAGACCTATTAACATATCTCTCTGGCAATTTTGATAGTCTTCTGCTGTCAATTTGATCTCTAAACAACACTCTCAACCATCTGTATCTATTGAGTGGTGTCCAACTCTGATGATATAACTATATTCTTTCTCCAGTAATTCTCTTTGGCATGAAGTTCTGCCAAGTTAGACAATATTCCTTTGATTGCAGTCTTTCAGCAAAGAGCTCTTTTTAGGGCATGGACTTGATAATCCATGCGAAGGTGAAGCTGCCTGACTCCTCAATATGTAACATGGGCTATGGGACTGTAGGAAAAATTTCTTTTTTTTCCATTGGCTTTATTACTCTCATTATTTATTTCTTTGCATTTAAGTGGAATTCTCAGCAGCAGCTGTTTTACTAGCTGAATCATTTTGTCCCCACTGAAGCACATTTGGAAACTATCTTCTTTATGCAGAAACATCAAGTTAATCTTTTAACAGCTCCATTGCAAAGATATGACTGTGCCTTGTCTGTTGTGAGCACCTGTTTTGGTTTTGCTTGTGCATCCATTCTATAACTCATTTGTGCCAGGTTTAGTGTCACTACATTAAAGAATTTGTTTATTTTAGCTGTCATCATTAACTTCCATCACTGAATTTTACTATGTGAAATCTCAGCTTTTTCCAAGTAGTCTGCTTATAATTTAAGCTGTTGTAGGAATAGTAGGAATGTGCAATCTCATAATTTTCATTTGGTTTCACTCAGATACATTTCATTTTCTTCTTTCATTTTGTGCTGAGGAAGTACAGCAGCCTCATTTGGTCTTTCAATGTCCTGTTGTTTCCATGCTGCCGCTTTGTTTCTTCTGGTGTGTCCCCTCCAACATCATCTGAAGACTGAAGGCTAATTTGCTGAAGGAACAAACATCTTTGCCATCTCTAGCATTTTCAACTATTTTTTTTTGACTCTTCTTTGCACATGCTTGATGTAGTTAGGGTTTCTGTCTAAACACGGTTCAACTATGGCCTTTGCTTCAAGGGTATGGGATGGAGAAGTCCTTCTACCTCTTTTCTTACATGTTTTTTGATATGAAATTGATCCTTTGCAGACAGTTTTAGGGAAATAAAAACAGGAGGTTACAATTACATTGACTAGCACAGAATCATACATAAATTGACTATGATGTGGTGTTTGCTACCAAGCAGAATTAGTCAACTGTATGTGTTTACAAAAGCATGATGCCTTTCCAGATCCTATGAACTGTGGGTCCCTGTGATTTGCTTCAACTTTTACTGCTACTTAGCTGTTTAGATTTTATTTTTAAGTCCATCTATAATGAAGGGTTTATCTTTATGTAAGCAGTGGGATAAAGAGTGTTCTTCTCAATAGGTAGTGGGAAGAGAATATGACAGAAGTCAAATTCCGCTATAGTTAGGCATTGTGGCATCAAGAAAACTATTCAGCATGCAAGCTCCCATTTGGCAGGTTACTCATAACCTTCCAGCATATCATGGTCAGACCTACTTACTTCCAAAAGTGAGTTTTCATTTTCTGCTTCCTTGCAATATTTAAAGAAAGTGGGATTTTCAGATGCATACCACCTGGGCCAGATGAGCTGAATTAATCATTAAAATCATCATGTTTTCAGGTACATAAGAATCCTAGAACAAAATGAGTTGTTTCATTTGTGTGATTCAAACTCAAGATGCTGCAAAAGTTTGCAAACACTACATTGTTTTTTCTAAGTGTTTTTAATACTTAGAAAGTATTCATTTCAGTTTGTCATGGATTTTAAAAAGGAACAGTCTCAGGCTTTTATATGAACATACAACCTTAATAAGGAGAAACTGTTACGTCAGCTTGCCTGTAATATTAGACATGATTAGATTCGGAAGTTTGTTAATATGAGGCCTTCAGGTTTCTTTGGTGTCTTTTCTTTATTCTCTGATCCTGGATTCAAACAACAAAAGCTAATCAATCCACAGTAGGCCTTTAGGGAAATACAGTTCTACCGTCTTGTATTTCATTTGGAATTACTATAGCAGGGGAATTAAGAGCTCCTCAAATGCACTCTGCTGTCAGTGAAATAACATCCCTTGACAAGACTTGCAATTTCTTTTCTTTTTTCTTAGCAAGAAGTTTCCTCTTAGATTAAATGTATATTCCTTTTTTTTAACAACATGCAGTCTTGCAGCAAGCAAGAAGTGCAAGAAAACATTATTTGAGTGAGAGACTCAAGAAAAAAAAAGATTTTGTAGAACAGAGGAGGCTGAGGACTATAATCAATGTTTTCAGGACAGTATTCTTTTTTTTCCCTTACTTGAGTAATTGACCATTTGGACACAAGTACTTAAAATGTAGAAAACAATATGTAATGAGGTACATCTGTTTAGTCTGAGAAAATATAGCTTCCCAAAGAACAATCAGATTGTTTGTGTGACAGTACTTTAGTCTGGGGTTTTTTTTTTTTTTTGTTTTGTTTTTTAATATATGTAGCAGAGCAGAGAAGCAGGAAGAGGGATGGAAGGTGGGAAGTGATGTTAGACTAATCAGGCTCCTTGAACCACATGCTAAAACCATATGCTAAAACTCTCCATATGGCTAACATCCCCAAGACCTATACCACAGACCTTAAAAATGTGTAAAAGAAGGAGCTCTAGGAGTACTTCAAAGGCAGGAGACAGAAATAGTTCATAGAGCATCCTCTGTGGTATGGGGAGAGCCACATTGCCCAAAATCTTTTTTCTATCTTTTTCTTCTTTTCAATTGTTTTTATCTACGTGTATTATTTTTGTCTATGTGGTGGCAACTAGTTTACATCTCAGAATAGATTTTTTTTCCCTCTACAGGTTTTTTCTAGCCATCCATCTTGACCATTTCAGAAAAAAAATGTTCTGAAAGATTATATTCCAGCACTACTAATTTTTTCAGATGACTCTTGTTTCCTAAACATGTAGTTGTGCAACATTTTTCTGCACATAACATTGGACATTTCAGATAGATAGCTAGAACCAGGCACAGTGAACTGGAATATCGGATTCTACTCATCTGTGCTGCAGCTCTTTACGCAAACTTGGACAAATCAAAATTTGAAATTCAGAAGACAAAATTAAAATAAGTTAATATGCAGTGTACAGACCTAAGTAAGTGCTTGCATTTCAGGGTGCTGAGGATTATACACACTAACTGAAATAATTTATGAAAATTAGACCATTTATTTTGGAGCCTGTATATAAACCTAGAAACAAATTCTGGAAACCCGTTTTTATGCTTATCAAGCAAGTTTATAAAGAAAATATTCAATGTCCTAAGCCAATCTCTTGCTATGGAAAGATATATCAACATACAGAGTTTTCCAGTGCTTAGTCTACTCCATTTTAATAGACTTCAGTGTTCCTTCACGGGCCATAATGCTATTTCCTATATGTCACCAGCAGAAAATTTTCCCTAATAGAATCTCAGCATTTTTCAGCTGATTCCATTTTCTTTACCCTATCCTCTTTATCCAGTGGGAAATTAATCTGCACATTTGAGATTAAATTGTGGCTTCACTTTTACTAGCAGAAAACTTTCAGTTGAATCAGAGAGCTGAGATTTTAGTCTTGATGTTTATATGCTTCAAACGCTTGTAGATAATGATCGTATCTAGTGGCATGTTCATTCTGTCCCTCAAAATCCCTGGGCATTCCTTTTCTGACATTTTCTTACCTTTTGTGTTTTCCTAGTTCTTCTCAATCTGGTGTAATTAGCAAATTTCATTTATGTGCTACTCTGCCACTCTTCTGAGTTTTAGCAGGTCTAGCTGGACAGGGCAAAACCGAATGTCTTCTTACTCCTTGTTTGTTCCAGCCACTAAGCATGAACAAAAGTTAGGTACCATTAACTTTGGCCCTGAGAATGTTCACATCAGTTTGAACAAGTCATTTTTTCCTGAATTTTGAATTATGCAAACATCCAAGATCATATCAGCTTCATGTGGTAAACAGTGACGTACATCCCGACATCCTCTCTGTTTCCAGCTGTGGGAATCTCCCCAAGGGACATCTTGTCTTGCACAGAATCCAGCACAAATAGAAGCACTTCTGTTTCAGTCACTGGAACCCACTGCAGTAGGGACCATTAAATGAAGGAGTCAGGAGATTGCTGTTTTGCACCTTGTTGAATGCTTTGGAATCACACTGATTTTACATCACAGCAAAGAAAAATGTATCCTATGTCCACATCAGGACCTGTACCCACCTATATTAAATGATCTGCAAGTCAAGGTCATTCTGGCTCCTGATTCTGAAATATCTCCCTGTTAAAGAGAACTATAATTTCAGCTTTCAAGCAAGCATTGTCAAAAATTCAAACCACAAAAAAATCCCTTTTTTTTTTTTTTTTTTTTTTTTAATTTTGCAGGTCTTATTTTAACATATATTTGCAACAAAACAGTTTGTTTTCCCCTATCACCCCTGTTCATATTCAACTGCTAAAAACTACAAAGGTATCAGGCAATAATAGCTCTATTACTTTTTTCTGTCCTCTGGAGCATTAGCTTTATGACTGTAGTTTTGATGCTAACAGTGCATATGTTAGCATCATTGCAATACAGAAATGCCAGGGCATATCAACTCATTTTATTGATTAAGAGAATCATGGATCAGCTTCCCAATTACATTTTTTAGAAGAACAATTACTAACATAGATGCAAAAGAAAGTCACAGAACAGCTTATAGACCTGCACATGAAAGGGTATGGCAGAGGAATAGCATAAATGGGTTTGCAGGGCAGCGAGGTGGTGGGGAGGATGGTCACGGCCTCGTGTAGGGATGAAGGACAAACACCCACTGCAGCATCAGTGTATGGTCAGCATTTGTGAGGCTGTGCCAGCAGGACTGTACCCAGTCTTGGGCTCTCTATGGCCTATGAGACTGGCAGGAAGAATCAAGAGTGACTCCAGTGGAGGGTCCTAAGGACAGGGAAGGGGCTAGAGCCCAAGAACCGCACAGGGAGGCCAAGCAGGAGCAGGACCTTTCTCCCTAGCAAGCAATTTGGCTCAAGGGAAGGGTCACAAGAAGAGCTGCCAGCCCCCTCGCCATGAAGGTAACCATCAGCTCAAGAATTCCTGCATGGGGCAGAGCCAGGTCAGACCACATGCGGTGGAGGACCAAAAGGCCTGAGGTAGCTGAGCCAAAAGCACCAGGGGAGGCCAAGGATCTTCAAGTTCTGCATTGCCTCCTGGACCCCACCTTGCTACTGGGCTCCAGTATCTGCCTGCAAGAGCCAAAGTTGAGCACGGGAGCATGACCCACCCAGATCTCCTTCTACCTCCAGATGTGGGAAAGAGGCCTCACCCAGGAGTGTCTCTAAACACCCACTACCCTTTTCAGGGTACTTTTTAAGAGTTCACTGTTTATTGTTACAGGTTAGTTACATGATAGTCAGCTTATAGCTGGTTATATTATTCTTAGTGCATAGTAAATTTTATTACTTTTAGTGTATAGTTAGTTACTGTATTCTAATAGCTTATTCAGGTAGCTAAAAACCAGGTACTGAATCCTGGAAGCTGTTATGCACAGTATCTTCCTGGTTTTAAGGCAGATGCATATGCAAGCACAGGTGTTCCCCTGAGTAAGCATTAACAGAATTAAAGGAAAATGGACTTGAATTTATCAAACAAATAAGCCTGCAACTACTTACTACCTTTTTTTTTTTTTTTTTTTTTTGAAATCAAAATGACTGAATAGTGATGTAAAATTGTTTGTCCAGATCATAATATACTTATGGGAGTGCACAGAAAAGAGTGTGAGAGCATATGCACTATGAATACTTCCTGCTCTTTAAGAAGAACTACTCAGAAGTTTGCAAATACAAGAAAAGGATCTATTGAGGATTACTCTACATTATTAAAAGTAAATGTTCTTTGCCATCAAAAATAATATTTTCTCTTTGTATGCTTAGTGATAGAGTCTCAAACTTTTCCCATCAGAGCTCAGATAAATTTTAGCTCATCTCTTTAGTATGTGTTTCCAGTCTATATAGCACAAAAATGCATTTACTTCCACTGGTCAGCAAACAAAACTATCCTGAGATAAATGATGCTGAGACAATTTGTATAGCATGTTGAGTCTCTTCATAATGTTACCTGACACATTGAACTATGTGAACTACCATATAAAAACAAGGCTTCATGAATAGGAGGGATTCCACAAACGCAGTCAGGCCAGGCCATTACATTGCATCACTTCAGAATAAGGGAAATCTGGAGAAGGACTTGAGCGATTAGTTTCTTTTAGTGCAAAAAGATAGTGTCAGCTTTGGTGAGAGTACACCCTTGCATGCTGTATCTGACTCCAGCAGTTGAGACTTTCATAGCAGGCATCACCAGCCTGCTTCTCCTCTGGGCATAGCACTCCTCAATGCACTTGTCTCCTATCCTTTAGGAAAACAGCTGTATCTTTGAAGCCCCGGTGTCATTGCCAAAGCTTTATATTACTTCTATGGAATTCAATCCAGCCTAAATGCAAAGGACAGACTGGCAGGCTGCCTTCAGATCTGCACACCTTTGAAAATAACTTGGGACAGGGGGGTGGGAGGAAAATGGAAGATTCAAAAGCAAAGGCATAAATGACAAAAAGGCCAAATGAGATATGTCACTTCTCTTCCCCAGGCTAAAGAGGCCCAGCTCTTGCAGCTGTTCCTCATAGGGCAGACACTCCAGCCCTCTGATCATCCTTGTAGCCCTCTGCTGCACTCTCTCCAGTAATTCCATGTCTCTCTTGTACTGGGCAGCCCAGAACTGGACGCAGTACTCGTGATGTGGCCTCACCAGGGCTGAGTAGAGCAGCAGGATCACCTCCCTCGATCTGCTGGCAACACTCTTCCTAGTGCACCCTAGGATACCATCGGCCTTCTTGGCCACCAGGGCACATTGCTGGCTCATGGTCAATCTGTCATCCACCAGCACTCCCAGGTCCTTCTCTGCAGAGCTGCTCTCCCGAAGGTCAGCCCCCAGCTTATACTGGTGCCTAGGGTTATTTTCCCTAGGTGCAGGACCCTGCACTTGCCCTTGTTGAACCTCATGTGGTTCCTCCCCACCCAGCTATCCAGCCTGTCCAGGTCTCTCTGAATGGCACCACAGCCCTCAGGTGTATCAGCCACTCCTCCCAGCTTGGTGTCATCAGCAAACTTGCTGAGGAGGCACTCTGTCCCCTCATCCAGGTCACTGATGAATAAGTTGAACAGGATGGGACCCAGGTCTGAGCCCTGGGGAACTCTGTTAGCCACAGGACTCCAGCTAGACTCTGAGCCACTGATGATGACCCTCTGAGCTCTGCCTTTCAGCCAGTTCTCAATCCACCTCACCATCCACTTGTCTAACCGACACTTCCTGAGCTTATCTAGGAGGATGTTATGGGAGATAGTGTCAAAAGCCTTGCTGAAGTCAAGGTACACAATGTCCACTGCTCTCCCCTCATCTACCCAGCCAGTCATGCCATCATAGAAGGCTATCAGACTGGTTAAGCAGGATTTCCCCTGGGTGAATCCATGCTGACTACTCCTGATCATCTTCGTTTCCTCCATATGTCTGGAGATGACATCCAGAAGGAGCAGTTCCATCACCTTTCCAGGGATGGAGGTGAGGCTGACTGGCCTGTAGTTGCCTGGGTCCTCCTTCTTGCCCTTCTTGAAGACTGGGGTGACATTGGCTTTCTTCCAGTCCTCAGGCACCTCTCCAGTTCTCCAGGACCTTTCAAAGATGATGGAGAGTGGCCTGGCAACAACATCTGCCAGCTCCCTCAGTACCCACAGGTGCATCCCATCTGGGCCCATGGATTTGTGGATGTCTAGCCTGCCCAGAAGGTCTCTAATCCTATCCTCCTCAACCAAAGGAAAGTCTTCCCTTCTCCAGACTTTCTCCCTCACATCCAGGCTGCAGGATTCTTGAGGGCTGCCCTTAGCAGTGAAGACTGAAACCAAGAAGGCATTCAGTAATTCTGCTTTCTCTGTAGTCTTTGTCACCAGGGTCCCCACCCCATTCAGTAGTGGACCCACATTTTCCCTAGTCCTCTTCTTGCTGCTGACGTATTTGAAGAAGCCCTTCCTGTTGTCCTTAACATCCCTTGCCAGACCCAATTCCACCTGGGCCTTAGCCTTCCTCGCTGCATCTCTACATACTCTGACTGCATTCCTATAATTCTCCCAAGCAGCCTGTCCCCTCTTCCACATTCTGTGTATTTTCTTCTTCTGTTTGAATTTGGCCAAGAGCTCCTTGCTCACCCATGCAGGTCTCCTGCCCCCTTTGCTGGTCTTCTTTCTCCTTGGGATGCACTGCTCTTGAGTTTGGAGAAAGTGATGTTTGAATACTAGCTGGACCACCACCTTTCTCCATCAAGCTACAAGACCTAAGACCGAATCAGAAAGAAGACCCTCTTGTATTGCATCAGTGGGACTGAGAAAGAGAGACTGGAGCTTCTGGGGCTTTGAGGATGCTGGTATGTGCAAAGAGCCACACTATATTGAAGGAGCCATCAATACCACCTGAGGCTAAGTATTCAATGTTACAGATTTCTCTATATTGTGCTCTAACCTTGAGATAAGTAGTCACATGTTTGGTTATATTGGCTGAGGCATTCAGAGCATTTCCTTTCCTGATTTTCACACAGGGCTGTCACGCTCCCCCTCCTCCCTCTAAACATTAGCACTGGCCACAGCAATCCAGGCAGCTCTGCTGTGGTTTGTACCCTGAAACATTTACAGTGTTCTTCACTGCTGCCTGCTCCTGCCTGCTGGAGGCCAAACTCACCAGTTTGTTGGAGCTGTGGGAGGACACAGTCCAAGAAGGACCTGCAAGTCACTCTCTTGGTGTGCTGGACTCTTCTCATGTTAAGATGCGTCCTCCTCTCTGTATAATCATCAGCATTTAAACTCAAGGACCAAGCTGACTGTGAGCAGGCAGCTGGATACATGAAAACAGATGGGTTTATTAGGGCTATGGCTGGGACTATTTCAAACACCAGGTCTTGGTAGTGCTGGAGGTTCCAGTGGTAGTAGCAGCAGCACACGATGGGCAATCCTCAGCCATGGGCAAGGGCTGATATGGGAGGACACTGATGTTTAAGAGTGGATGCCCAGTGGATCTCTCAAGAGAGTCTGGAGAACTATGATTGTACTTTACCTTGGGATAGCTATTTCACTGTGTGAAATGCTATCTTTGCTTTCCCCCATAGCATGGCATTTGGCTCACAATATGGCAGTTTGCACCATGGATTACATTAGAGATGAAAAATCAGAGCTGGATAGAATGTTGACATACCTCAGAGATGGCAAAAGAGCCTATTCTTGGGCTGCTAAAAGAAAATAACACAAACACTTGGCACAGATAAAGAAATTCATCTCAGTAACATTAGATTCTTGTATAAAGCTATCAATTTAAGTTAGTTTTGATTTAAAGTCTGGTGGCCATGCATAGACTGGAATAGATTACACCTCTGTTCTTGGAGAAAATGTTTTGGGGGCTTTTCTTTGTTCTGATAGCGAACACTTCATTTTGCTAGCTCCGACAGGCTTTTATTTATTCAACCATGACAGCCTGTGACTGTCATGCCTATTTCTTCTGCTCTGCAGCAAGCACCCTGCATAATAGCAGGGTAGAGAGAATAGAGAATACCACAGCTCTGTGGTGGTATTCTGTAGTCCCTTATTTTTTGTTCAGCCCAAGCCCAGCAGCTGTGGGCTTTTTCGTAGCATCAGAAGGGATTTGAGAGTATCTAAAACTTCATGCCAGAAAGCTGTAAGCCTGCTCCCTGCTGGCTATATCATTTCAGTGTTATATCCTAGAGACAGCTATGATACTTACGTTGGCAAAGTCAATACAGCTGGTATGAACTTGAACCTTACAGGCTGTAAAACCAGATATGGATTTAGGCTACTGCAGGATATACCTCTGTAAAATTGTAATGGTGATAGTTCATATTTTTGTCTTCAACACTAAAATAAACTTGTTTTTTCATGCTTACATTGTAATAGCTTGTGCAAGTAAGTTATTCCAAGATAATTACAGCTAAGACAGGCTTGGTTTATTCAATACTGCCTCCAAAAAAAAGGAGAATCCACACAGAGGCACAGACTGATTGAAAGGCTTGTCATAGGTCAGAGTGGGTTAATGCTCTTCGTAAGATTGGGAAGAGAACCCCATCTGCTACCGATCTGGAGTCTCAATCATTCCTGAACCCTCTAACCCATCATAAAAATGACAAAAAAAAAAAAAAAAAAAAAAAGAAAAAAAAAAAAAAGAAGCCAAATTGACATGACAAGAGCCAAACTGTTCCACACCTTTCTGTTCCACTTTCTGTTCCTTTCAGGTTGATATGGAATAAGAAAAGAATAAATAAGATTGGCCACATGTAAAATCATGCACTCACTTGTTTGAGATTAAGGGAATTCCAGAAAAAAGAATTAACATTCCTGAAGGTCTTTTGTAATCTATAATGACTCTTGCTTCCTAAGTTTTTGTTTTAATATTTCCACTTCTGGACAGAAACCATTTCTGAACCCATTAATAGATTATCTGTCTTTCCCTAGAAAACATTTTTATTCTCATTACAGTACTAAGGCTGTACATCACTGTACACTGTACGTTCAGTGATGGATTTGCTGATTTTGTTTATTAAACGGTTTGAGCTCTATGACCTGATCTTTCTGACAGCCTTTCTCAAGTGTGTGTAATGCTCCTAGGATTAAAGCTCTGTCTCCTCTTCACTGGCTTCCTCATTCATTTGCTTTGTCCTAGCTTCTGAAACACTTCAGTCTGGACCAGCGACTTTTTTTCTTATTTCAATACACTGGTTTTATATGTATGGATGACTACAACTGTTTGGATCAAATGCAGACTGTACAAAATCTGGGGAAAACCTCAGTATATTTCACAATTGAACCATAATTCTTTTTCAGGTATATACTCTCCTCCCCATTTCTCACTTTCAGCAATCCTTTTTCTTTTCCTGAAAGGACAGGCTTGCTCCTCTGCTGCTCCAGCAACTGTCCCCAAAAGGAGAAGTAGCTGAGAAGCCTGGAAGAATGGGGATTACACTGTTCTGAGCAGTGTTCTCAGATTACAATTCTCAGCAACCAAGATAACGGAGATCATAACTCGCAAGCCAAACCTGCTGAACCAGTACTCAACTGCTAATGGGAAAAAAGAGAGGGGAGTCCTTGTCTGCATACCATCAGCTGGGAAAAACATGCATAATCCAGAAAGGCATGCATAATCTGCATCCATTTTTGTCAAAGCCAAGTACCTTTGGCTAATTTGCATTTGACTTGCTTTTGTCATCAGTAGTAATTCATCTAGTACTTCTCATGTCCTTCTTGTATGCAAAGCAGAATCTAAATATTTGAATGATGTTTAAAGTGGTTTCTGAAATTTTGCTTTAAAAATAGCAAGTGTAATTCAATAAAACTTTGAATTAGAACTCTAATGAGACTAAAAAATGGACAATCCTTTTGGGAGGAAGTGGAATACTTCTGTTTATTAGCTTTGCAGTTCCCTTTAGCTACAATTAACTTTCATTCCAAAGAAAGCATTTTATGTAATTTTGTATGAATGGTAATAATCCTTGTTGAGAGGTCTCAAGCTTTTCCTTCCACTCCTATAAGATTTCAGATGTCCAAACAGTTGCCCTTCCAAAAGCAACACTAGTGCCAGACAAGCTCACTCTGCAGTTCCTCTGCAGATTAGCTCCAATGTGCTTACCTTTCAGACAGCTTCTTGTTGCTTCGCAAAGCTCAGGGGAGTTCAGTACTCATTCCTTTATCCCTGGAACACTCCCTGCCCAGGGACACATAACAACTTAGGAACTAATATACACTGTATCTTAGACCTTTATAATTTTTTTAATTATTTTTGTATTTCAAAAGATTCTGCAGCATGTAGAAGGCAGGACTGTCACAACTGACCATAATGCTCACACATGCATGTAGTCCCATGTCAACTAGGATAAATCAGTTGGGCTACAACAAGAGTCAAAAGTGTACACAGCTAGTTGTAGGACTGGGCCCCCAGACTCACAGTCTCTTACCCTCTACTGAAAAGCAGCAGGATTATGACATATACTTAATAGTAATGTGACTTTAGGGAAGGTCATAAAATACATGTTTAATGACAGAATTTAGGTTCAGGAGAATGTAAAGTGATTATGGCCACAATGTTTTGGTTCGCATATGTCTTACTAATAAATATTCTGAGAAAACCTTATGGAGAGCAAACAGCAACTTATTTCATGTTTCTTCTAAAAGCTTGGATCTCCTGAATCACCGTGTAGCTCCTAATCAGGCAGGAATATGATATGATATTACTGCACATGGTAGAAATTTGGAGTTTATTCAATCACAAGTGCTTCCACATCCTGCTGCTGCAAATTCTTATACATCAAAGGTTAACAGCACAGTAAAAAAGCACCTTTTTCCCCTTCTCTGCTATAGAATATCCTCAACAGCTGCTCAGTTTTCTTCAATTTTTACAACATTTTCAAATTATTTTTGCATTGGACACTCAGGTGCCAATTTCTTTTTTTATTTGAGAACTGTAGCAATAGTTTGGAAGTCTGTAATATGAGTCAGTGGGGCATATGAGGAAACTAGCATAAGATACAGGCTCTCAGGTCTCCAGGCAGGGAGGAAGAAAGAAAGAGAGATGCAGGATTCCTTACCCCCTCCTCTCTCTGTCAGCAGCTGGAAAACAAGCTGCAGTTCAGCCTTTGCTTCTGGTGATGCTGCTCCAGGCAGCTCTGCTATTGCCAGAATCCTTTGAGAGAGAGTGGGGATTCAGGCCATGAATGTCTTAACACTTCCAGTATCAAAAACAGAAGGAAACACTGTGGTTTAAAAAAAAGAAATCCAATTTCATGAACATATCTTTCATACATCAGAAAGAAGTAACAAGCAACACAGACATATTTTTCCTTTTTTAGACCTAATTTTCATTTTATGTGCCATTTCCCATTTTATCAGCTCTTAAAAAATCGAGGTCATATAGATATTCAGTGGTAGAATCTGACATAACTCCATTAATTGCAAGGCAGCTATTCTCTTGATTTATGCTGCTTGAGGTTCTGGGCCTTTTATGCAAAGCTTCATACATCAGAACCTTTGAGCATATCTTGATGCAAGAGGAAGAAATATGTATTTGGGATACATGGTTTATCTCCGCATTTATGATAATGTAACTCATACTGCTTTCATGTACCCTGGATACCAGTTCATTAAAAAATTTTAACTTGCTTCACTTTATCCCTTCTCTGCTTGTCACATTGCAATACTTCAGTGTGTATTGATTATATTTGAAAGTGCACAAGTGATGACTTCTCTTATTATTCCTGTATTTCACACCCTGTAAGACTTGATCTGAAACATGTTTATTAAAAGTGACAGCTAGGTCCATAAGAAGCTGAACACAATGAAGACATTATTTACCTTGCTCTGTCGTGTTCTTGGAAGTGTTCTGCTTCAGGCTAGGCCATCTCTTTCAAGATTTTGTCATCTGAAAAGTGATTATTACAAAAATGTGTCCCTGGAAACACTGATAACAGAATTGGTAGAAAAATCCAAAATGAAAAAAAGGTTAATTTTAAGTCATTTTCATTCAACAGGTTGTGAAAGGAAATGATTTTGTGCGTCTGACACAGTTTGCAAACATTTTCATATAAAATGTTCTATTGTCTTCCTAGTATTCATTCTTTTGTATCCTGTTTTTCTCCCCATTTATCCTTTCTCAATATTAACATGCTGCTGAAGTAAAGAAAAGAAATAAAGGGAGGGAAAATTAAAGGGGCAGAAAACAGATATTTAAAGAAAGGGAAACACTACAATTTTTTTGATCTGCTACTGAAAAAGCAGGAAATGGAGAAGAACAGGAAAGACACTTTTCTCTTAAAAAGTCTTTAGTCATTAATTTGCAGAGTAATTGTAATTAATTATTGACATTAATTCCCTCCACCTCTAAGGGCACAATTTTGTTCTGACTTCTGCAAAGGCACCGAGGAAGTTGGCCCCATGAGTACAAAGGACTCACAGGAGTGGAGACTCCTGCTTCCAGGGCTGGCCTGCAGTTATGGTGGATGAAGGGGGTCCTGGGGTCATTCCCACAGGGATGTTTCTACCCTGTAGGTTGTCACTGCTGCTTTAGGAAGAAGTCTGGGGTTCCTGACACCAAGCTGTGGAAAGGATACAGTATTTCAAGCTCAGACTGTTGTTCACACCAGGTGTCCTCCCTGAGCCCCAGCGCCACTATATGGTACCCGAGTGCTGCCCAGGAAACAGCACAGCAGCTCTGCAGAGCCAGCTTGCCTTCCCGTGCCTGAGGGACACCTCACGAAGGGAAGAAGTTTCTAATTGTAGTAGTGTGCTGGACTCTACATGTGCCCATGGTCCAGCGTCACTAAGCCATTATGTTCCAGGCCTAAAGCACAAACATCACGACCGAAAAGCAGACAAAGGGAAGGAAATTTTCCTGAGGAGCCTCTTGTAAGCTGCCAAGTTGGAGAAGATATTTTCAAGTCAGCTGCATGCAAAAGTACTGTTAGCTGTTGGCTCTGCATGTGCTCTTGCTGAGAGCTCCAATAGCAGGAAAGCAGCAGCAGCAGCTATGGCTCACCAGAGCAGGCAGGTGAGCAAGGAAGGACAAGAACGGCTAGCAAAGCAAGGAGCAGTTTGTGATGTTCCTGTGATAGCTGGGCTAACAGAGTATGATGCTATTACCACAGGAGAAACAGCTAACACCACCGGATCAATGATATCTTGGATTAATTCTTGATATCCAGTGACACTTAACAGTCTCAGGCCGCATAGCAGTACCACAGACAGGGTGCAGAAAGCAAGCAACTTACTCCCAGCAGCTGTCATGCCAGAGGAGAGCAGTGTTGGATACCTGCAGTTGTACTTGAGGAATTAGATGCTGTTTATCTGCATGTTTGATCTACTTTTTAGGGAGCTGGGATTTCTTGAATAAAATATGAAATCATTTGACGTTTGCAGATGCATCAGGTTAGCTCATTGAGACTAAAATGTTCAATCAAACTTTTTCAGATCTCTGGATGAGGACTTGAGCCAGTGATGTATTAGCAATGCTTTTAAATTTAAACCTGCCACTGCTGCTGCTAGTCAAGTATTGGTAGAAGGCTTATATATGTGTAAGGAGACACTTAGAAAGCCTACTCTGCAATTAGACTTTCTCTCAGGGGAAGTATTTCAGCAGTGACTGAGGCAAGTTTTAGGATAATTTATTCAGAAAAGAAAGCTCAAATGCATTAAGGGTAGTTAGGTGCCTAGGCCTCAGGGAATTCCAATGCAAACTGGGTATACAACCCCTATTTATGCCCTATAAAACTTTCAATTTATGGAGTACTGCCTTGATAGTACTATAGTGTAGCCAGCCTGTGTTCCCGCTCTGTGGCAATCACAGCATTATATGTAGAGTTGGCATGTGGCAGTGAGGCTTGACTGCAAGTTCTAATGGTTTCTGTAAAGATTAATTCTTAGCTGGCTGAGACTTCAGAGCAGCCTGTATTTTCTATCATGTTAGGAAAAAAGAAGAGAGGAGCAGCTGAGTCATGGATTTGCCAGGTGTTTTCACTATTGTACTTGATCCTACTCCCTTCCCACACCTGTTTTTGTGCTCAAGCTAACTCTGCTGAGTATTGCTGACTAACACTTAGATGGATGACTCAGAAAAACTTACCCCAGTTAAATATTTCACTGTGTAATTATAGTGTATCCAAGTTGTTATTAACGTTGGTAAAATGCAAAGATACTATCTTCATTCTCCATATGTTCTGTCAGAACAAATGTTATTGCTACAAATGACATTTCTGTACAAATTCATGCAAGTGTAGCTGTTTTCTCCTGCCACTGCTGTTCATTTTTACCTTCCAAATAACTGTTTACACTTTGCAAGATGAAGTGAATCCATCTGTGTTTTCTAAGTAACAGGATCACATGTCTGGCAGAGGTCAGCTGTAGACATTATGGGAAACTATGAGAGTCAAGAAAAGCAGTTAAAACAACAGCCACCACACTGTCTTAATGATGACAGACATCAAGTTTGACATTTAGCCAAATATTTGTTTGAGGCCTTTTTGGAAGGAAGAGCCAACGACTGTCAGACAGGCTCAGAAAGGCAGAACGCTCCACCCAGCCAAATGTTGGGAATATTTGATTACTCGTGGTAAACATGAATAAAGGAAGTGTTAAAAGAGGTAAGCTCAAATGCCCATGCTGAAATGAGCAAAAAGAGTGAGGCAGAACCACTGTTCTGATGACAGTCATGCTGTGTTGCAGGACTCTGAATTTGGTACCAGCACAGTCTAGATTTTGTCTCCCTTATAGGCATGTCTACATTCACTTAGTAGAGGTTTTAACTGAAAACCTTTTCTTTCTCCTGAATTTCTCCACTTTCTCCACTGAGTTAAGTCAAGCATCTTGCCTTAGCAAGCATCTTGTCACTTATAATCTATTCATGATGGCAGTGTTGCATTTCACTTGGCTTCTGCCTTATGTTGCTTCCTGAGCCTATGCCTAAACTTCATCAGTTCTTCCTCTCCAGTATCTTTGTTCTTTGCTTGCAAATAGGGGTGAATTAAATGTTTCTTAGGTCACTACCCCTTTACATAGGACAAAGTGACATTCACAGCTTCAGCACAGGGTTGCATCCTACCAGCCAACATTGAAACTTTCATGCACAACTTAATCATCTTCTGAGAATGCCCAGAAAATAGAAAATCTTTGAGGTAAAAAGGAGAGGTTGGGGTTTCTCAGGTACTCATCACTTGTCAAAATACAACATATCATGTTTATCTTCAGTGTGGGCTATATAGTCTTTTTAGCCCTTTCATACTGCCATGGTGGTTCTAACAGCATTCACTATCCGCTCATCTACATGGGTATGAACGTGGAAAAGTCCAGTCAGTAACAATCTGATACAGTTAATACAATCACAGCTATACTGATCTGCTATCAATATCTTACTATGTGCTATTAATACTTTATTTACAAGGTAAGCGTCTTCATTCAGTGGTATGCCAGTAACTCATCAATTCAAAAACAGACTTAAAGTTCAGCCAAGGTCCTGATATTTGAGTAACCCATGAATACTTATCACCAAAATTACTCATGCATTTTGCTCATTTCTTTTGGAAGACAGGCAGGTAAAATCTCCTTGACTTCTTTAATGCTCTAATTCAAGGCAGCTGAAAATTTTTCCAGAGTAAGTCAACAATGATCACTTAAAAGTGAATTAAGCAAGTGACAGACTAGTTAATTATGTGGAATTTGTCTGGTGCATATATGCATCTATGTTTAGATGCTTCTGCACTTATGCAGGAGTTTTCAGACTATCCTGATCTGGCAATAGTGAACTATCAGAAAAATCAGTCTGAAGAGAAAAAGGCATTTCTATAAAGTGTTGGGTTTTTTTCAATAAAGGAAAAAATAATTCTTTAATTGAATATACACATACAAGTCATTTGTATAACATGTAGCAATTTTTTTATGGATCTCTTCTGAAAGGCACTGGATATAATTCTATATCTCAATTTATAGATGAATGATGAAGGAATTTAATCATCATCAATAATACAGATTTGTAATAATCATGATTTTAGTGGCCTAAAATGGGGTATTTAATAGTTTTTCATTAAATTCATGGTCTTTATTATTGCATGTGTTGGGTGTGCTGCAGCTCAGATCTACAGCCTGTAGAATATACGTGTGAAGTTTTGGTCACAGATGGCAGTTTAACACAAAACTTTAGAATATATATATCTGTAGGTATATGCAAAAATGTGTCCCTGTTCACTATGGCCCCTATTAAATCAAGGTTCCCATTTCCTCTGAGTTGAGCAACTTTGGCACACTGCAAGATTATGTTACTATTCATCAGCAATTATACATCACTCTATGATAAAATGTATGTGTTTGTTTTCATCATTTCTACAATTTCATATAGTGTGTCATAGCTGCTACTTCTTTAAAATTTGTTGCCTTTTAAATGACGAATCCAGGACTCTGAGTTATGCTATGAGAATTTATCTGCAATTATTTTTTCTTTTATTTCTTTATGATTATAGTTATTATTCCAGTCTAGCTTGCTGCTCTAATTTCATGCTCATTATTTTGTTTCAAAACTAATAGCATGATCACTGCTCTGTTGTAAATAGAACAGGACATGTTATATGTCTAAAGGAGTTTATAGTTGAAAACCAGATTGACAACCACAGTTAATATATTGCATTCCAAATAAATGCTTCCTGGGTTTGTTTTTTTACTGTCTTCCAAATGTTTGGCAAACTGATTTCAATTTAGAGTAGTGTCTTTGTGATTCATAACTACTTACCAAATAGCTACTAAAGCTTATGCCACCAGTCTTTTTTTGTTGGTTGCTTATGTTAATATTTTTACCTGTAATTTATGCTATTTATCTTTCATAGGGGTGTTTTGGTATTCAGGCCACATAACAATTTCCATTTTCCATCTGGATATCCAAGGGTGTGATTTTGCATCCTATACCCTTTGATCCTCTTATGAGAAGGGCAGCCCTGTTCTCCACCAGATCACCACCTGTCTGCATTAGGTATGGTGATCTGCAGACCCACTCCCAGGAGATCACCTCCCTGATCCAAAGAACAACAAATTTCTTATTTTTCTCTTGTTTTTCTGCAAACAGACCCAGCCCACAGCTACAACATACCTGTATTTGATGCAATGAAAATAGTGGAAGATTACAACCAAGGGAGGTGGGAGAGACAGACACCTGCAGTTAGGCAAGGTTAAGAAAAATGAAACCACAGCACTAAGTTCCCCTGACATTGTTAACATTATTCACAGGCTTAAAGGTAATTGATTTTATGGGTTGCTCTTAAATCCTTGAATAGGAGACTAAGAAATGGCAGAGTAGTTAATAACAAGTGTCTAATATAATTCATTATTATTTACTTATTTGTAATGGTGGTTTCCAGAACGGCATTTAAAATCAAAGCTATGAATAGACAAAATTGGAAAGGCTGTGCAAAGTTTGTATTTCCCTTTTTTCAGAAGGCTCAACATATGAGATAGGAATAAATGGCAAAAGATACTCAGTAGAAATCCATTTTGTAGAATGTAATCCTTTCTTTTGAAAATCTTGGAAGTTTTCTATCAGCATTTTTGTTAATATAATCTAGACCCATAACTGTATTTCATTTATCTCATAACCTTTCCTCTCTTTATATAACAAGCCTAGGTATACCCTCAGATGATCTAAATATTTGTGAGTGATGAGCAGTACAACCTTGCAAGTAGACCAAAGTCACCACTTCCATTCATGATGATATTTCTTGGTTGCTTTTTGGGGAGTTATTTTTATCTAATCTAGTGACAAGCAGCTCAGATGAAGAATGTACTGACTGATCAGAGTTTGGAGGAACCAAGCATGAAGTGATATAAGTACCCAAGACTCTGTCATGTTCCTTTCTTTTGGAAATCTTTGTAAAAGAGGCATGTTAGGAAGGGGCCAGCCCAAGAGAGAGAGCTCACATAAGCACAGGAAAAGCAGAAAGCAGAAACATGTAAGAAACTGGAAATACAGCAAATACTTAGGATTGCCATTTGTCATATATGTAAGTCTAGTAAAGAATTTCAGCAAAGTGTTTCTGCCCTCTGATAGCCCTGTTTTTTTGAGGAGGAATACCTTTATTGGCTTGTCTTCTTGTGCTCTGTGTTTTCTACTGTGTAGATATTTTTCAGAAAATGCTTTATGAATAATTATGAAGTCCATTGTCCCAACTGATTACTTTTCCCCTTTCTTACCAGAAATAGATCCACAGGTAACGATGGAGCAAATAATGATTAGTTCATATGAATATCATATGATTTCCACCCTGTTTATAGACGGTTTGTTGGAGTTGTGGCCAGCAAGGAAAGCGAAATAGCTTAAGTCTTGCAGCAAGAGAATACATCAAAAAGGCCTCTTTTTTTTTTTTTTTTTTTTTTTTTTTTTTTTTTTTAATTCACAGCTACTACCTAGATAATCTTTGCAATATTTTTCAGTTTCTGAAAAGCACACCATCCTCATACTCACAGGGAGGGAGGGGGGGAAATCTATCCTGTACATTCAACGTGATTCTTTCCAAGGCCAAAAAGCTGTAAAGATTAGATATGTGTTATGAATCCCAGCCAGGAATCTGTTGTCATCCCATGCCCCAGATTCAAAGAACAGCTAAAGATGTTGCTTCTGGGTAATGGTAGGCTCCAGTTGGCCCTAAAAGTATTTCTGAATGAGCCTGATGCTCCCTGTGCAGCTCCACCAAGAAAGGCCCCGGGCAGCCCACGCTGCCTCCTTCCCTCCCAGTACCTTCCCATTCATTCCCTGAACATGTTTTCTTCATTTTCTCTGATTCTTTCTCATTCCCCTTTATTGCCCTATTTTTGCCTGTGCGCGTGCAGTGCTGACATGGCTTTCTTCCGCTGCCAGCCTAATTAAATCTAACTGCTCTGCCTGGGTAGCCGGCTGCAGAGCTTTCTCTGTGACATCCCATTTGGTTTAACTTAAATGTTAACTCAACGTGCATGTGTCTTCTCGCCCGCGTGTCAGATGGGCCAGAGCTGAGGCTGTGCGAAGCAAACGGGGTCCTCGCACGTTGTGCTTCAGAGCAGATGACAAGGAAGAAACTGGGACACCATAGCTGCTCCCTGGGAGACATCTCCTGTTTTGAATGCGAGCAGATATTTGGTCTCAATTTGACATCTGACATTTGATGTGCAGAGTATGCATAATGGTGAGGCCTATAATTGAATCTGCAGAAGCAAAGGGTGGGGGCTGCGGTCTGGTCCCCAAGGAGGGAGGTTGGAAGTAGAGTTTTTAACCAGATTTACGCTCAAATGGTTCTTAAATACCCGTTTTGCAGAGGCAAAGGGTGGGAGGAACTGGGCAGGACTGGCAGCCACAGCGGGGTGCAGGGGTGACCAGCTTGGGAAGAGGTCGGTAACTGCCCCAGGCTGGTTCCAGCCGGTCCCAGCCGGTTCCAACAGCAGCCAGCCCCTGTTGGTGGGGCGGGAGATCAGAGCAGCAGGGATGGGGACACACTGCTGTGGGGAGAGGGGACAGCAGCCCCACGGTCAAGCCCCCACGCAGGCATGGAGGAAAACAGGGAAGGGGGCAAGTGTGACAGAAACGCTGCCACGCTTGTGGCCCCAACCTCCCCTCAGCTCCTCGACAGGGAGCGGGGGCAGACTGTGTAGGGCAGACTGTGTAACCCACAGGGAAAATCGGGGAAGCGGCAGGGGAGAGGTGTTGGCTTAAGAGGACCCTGGGGAAAGAGGAAGAAAGGGATTTACTAAAGTATATAAGCATTTATCTGTTCTTTTTTTATTTTCCTCTTCAGGACCCAAACTAGTGATCAGAAGTTGGTTTGGCAATATGTTGAATGAAGTAAAAAATCCCTGCATCAAGACTGTTTTACCCTGGGCATTGATCAGGAATACTCAGGTAAAATGGAGGAGGAAATTAAAAAAAAAAAACAAAAACAAAAACAAACAAACAAAAAACCCCACAATCTAAGCATCAGAAGGAAAACTTTGATGTATAGAAGGATCTATGGTGTGTAGAAGGATCCTGACTATCCAGGGGGCCTAGATCCAGATTAAAGAAAACATGAGATTTAGCAAGGAAGTTGAGGCAAGGATGTTTGCTGGGTTTATTACTTTGCCTAGATACTATATTTCTTATATTCCTTAATTGAAGAGTCAAGAAAAGTAGTCTTTTCTGTAAGAGTTGTGTAACACGTGTGTGTATGTGCCTGCGTGACTGTGCACACATCTGTTTGCTTACACCTAACACATTGATCCAAAAAGTTAATAGTAAACCAAACAAATCACATTTCTGTCATGTGTTTGGAGGTGAAGTATGTTTGGATCCCTACAGAACAGGGACTTGGGAGGTAAGGTCAGCGCAGTAATTCCCTAAATGGCCACTGTTTTAATGGCATGACACCATCAAAAAAAGATGAGCATCTTCTTTCGTTTAGTGCTGACCTATTCTAACTTCCAATCAATGTGTCTTATAGTACTCCTTGCTACTAGTTTAACTGTCCTTCTGATACTAGAAATCCTTTGTGTAGAGGGGCTTCTTAAAGTATCGTCAGTCATCCTACATTTGTATTACGTCATGGAAAGCGATGGAATGAAGGCAGGCTTTCCAGTCCTCAGGTTATCCATGTCATCCTTACACCTGAAGTGAAGAGGGAGAATGATCTTTGAGCCTTCTCATTTTTACTATCATATTTGTGTTTTCTTTCCACATAAGAATCTGGATATTTGAATAATACTGGACTTAAGCTTGAAATGCCAAGATTCTTAGATGTACCTATATTGGTGTGATATAATGTAGACACATGCTTTCTAAGAACATTTTAAAAAGTGAGTAAATTCTTCCTCTAATAACAAGATGATGTCTGTTGTCTCTTTTTACTATTTAAAAAGGTTGTGGTTCTTCACAGGACTTTGCATTTGAATACGCTTGGGAAGTGCTAATCAAGTCAGCTGCTTTTGACATTAAATGTCAGTGCTTTGAGTAACCCCTTCCCATCACTAGGAAAAGTCACCCACTTTATTTATTGACTACATAGGCAGCACAAACTGCTTTCATATTCTGAGTAATGCTTAAGCTAAATGCCTACGGTGACTGGTGTGAATTTTCTCTTCAAGATACATCTGCATAGCATGATGCAGTGCTGTGTAAATACATTTTTATTTCTATGCAGAGTCCCACTGAAGTTAGTGGTTCTGTATTTACAGACTGCTTAAAGTACTAGGTCTTCAGCTTCAGTTGTTAAAATATATAGATACTTTGCTGTAGCCTAGATTGAACTCAGACTGATACTTTAGACATGCATTATAATGCAGCTCACCTTGTTTTTTCTGAACAAATTTTTTTCTTTTTTTCTTTTTATTTACAAATTTCTCTTCTTGTTGTCAATCTGACCTGCAACAAAAACAGACTGAAGTGATTTCTGAACAGGAAACCTTACAAAAATATGTCAAATAATACATTCTATCACTAAGCTTTAAGATTTGTGGTGTGTATCAAAAAATAAAAAAGCTTGGTATTGTGATTTAGAGCCTCTCCAATTTCAGTTAAGCTCTCCTGGTTAAAAGAAGAGAGGAACTGAGAATGCAAAATTAACATTGGCTTTTTCTGGAGCTCTTGTGAACTGGAGCACCTTAAAGGCCATGTCAGCAATCTGATACCTGGAACACAGGATTGTTGTGATTATTCTTATTGAAGAAGAACTTCGTCCAAAATCTGCCGTAAATGTCGCAAGAGTCAAATCTATTCTTCTGTTACATTGTCATAGATGTGACTCAGATGCACAAATTACATTTGATCTCTTTACTTTCTCAACAGATTCACTGTAGAGGGAGTAGGATCATCCTTTCATTAGATGTTCTGTTCTGCATTCTGTCTATCTGTCTGCACCTCCCTTTCTCTTGCATTCTCTTTAATCTCATTCTGAGCAATTTTCTATCTTACTACGGGGTGATTGAAATGATCCTTTGAAGCAACCAGCTTTGACATTGGAAAAAAAAATCAAAACTGAAAGAATGCTCCAATTAAGCAGAACATCACTTAGAGCTCAAGCAAAAATGAAAGATCTTGATCAGTTCTTTCATGTTAGCTTGAAAAATATACTGCATTAGCAGAGGGGCTTATTAGAGGAAGAGTGTTTATAGAACACTCAAATTATCAAGCAAAGAAACTGATGTGTGATATCCAAGGGTGTATGCATAGGAAATGTATGTAGGATGTATGTTCATCACCCTTCACATAACATATGTCATGACCTATTTGTTCAAGCAGTTCAGGAAGAAGAAAGGACTATTTCTTATTCACACTGGGCCTATTAAATATTGTTCCAGCAGTGAAAAGTGACCCAAAAGGGTGCATTTGTTCTCCACTGCTGGTTTCACTGAGAACCAGGCGTTCTGGGTCCGGGTGCTTGCCATGTGTGTATTTAATCATATCCATGTGATATCATACCAAATATATGGCAAGATGTCTTTTAAAAAAAAATAAGAAAAAGAAAAAAAGAAAAGACCTTAGACCTCAGGTCATGGGTCTTTTGTTGTTTTTTTTTTCCATGGTATTGTCCATCTCTGAGATGTATGGTGAAGAAATACTGAAAGTATAAGGTTCGTCCTGTATTCCCATGTCTGACAATCACTTGATATATAGAGCCGGATTTGAATGTTGTGAGAGCAGAGGCCAGCACTTCTACAAACATTGCCTACAACTCATTGTTTTAACTGTAATGTCATTTTTGATAGGATAGAAATCATTTTTACTGTGAAAATGACCCACTCAAAATTATGAAGAAGTGTTCTGAGTTTATCCTGAAATGGACTTTTTGGAGCAGATTTGTTCCCTCTTTGAAATGCAGGACTGGAAAAGATGTTGTAGGTCAGTGGGTTCAGTCCCCATACGGTTCTGACAGCCAGTTCATAGAATCCACTTCATAACAGTAGTGAGATACAGCTTAAAAATGAATAGATGGTGGCATACCCACACACTGCCTTTTGAAAAACTGTTTAAGTAGAATGATATAAATTGTTCACATTGCTTTACTCACTTTCCTTTTCTTTTTTGCTGAGTGAGGAATGATTTTCTGCAGTGAGGTTGTGTACTGCCAATTTTTTTTTCAGAGACTTTCAATTCATTAGTGTTGTTGGTCAAAATTGCAAGAAGTGCATCATGGGTGGAACTTATGAAAGTCTCTGGTTTCAGCCTCCTTGAGTTTCTGGCGTGCCTGATTCCTGCCATGGATGGACTTCATTTACTCATAGGCTTTTTGGTTCTAGATTTGCAAATGGTTACATGCATCCCTAGATTTGTTACCAGTAGCCATCCCACTGAAAAGTACTGCAACTACAGGAGACAAAATGGTTGAAACAGGCATAGAAGCAGGACAAGGGTCACAGGACTTGCTAAGACTGAGTATTCATTCCCTAACATGTTAATAACATGCTAGTGCAGGAGAAATAAATTTTGAAAACTGATCCCACATGGAGGTGTTCTGTGATATAGAAACTTTTCTTGGCAAACCAAACAGAATCCACTGCCTTTATCTTGCAGTGGCCATTTTTCACAAATCTGTGTGCAAAGGGGTTTTGACACCTTAAGTTTGGCTGCTTCAAGTGATTCTCTCCAGACTTTGCTGACCTTACCTGGATTACAGCATGGGTATAATGCTCTCTTTCTATTGATTACAAAAGGAGCCTATTCAGTTAACTTGGATTAGCACCTAAACTTTAGGTGGGGACTAATGTTGTATGAATCCAGGCATGCATGCTGACAGGCCAAGGAAGATACTGGAAGCAGTATGTGTGTCATCCCAGGCATTCAAACAGGGCCTGAGTTTAAGGACACCATTCAGAAATCTCAGTACCAGAGCTGAGCAAGAAACTCTTCTTTCAAGCAACAGGAATTACTTATGGCCAGGGTTTACTGAGGGATGGTAACAGTTTCTGCAGAGGACAGAGAGAACAAAAAAAGAAACTTTAAAATTCCTGACAGCTGTGTTCACAGTCGGAGTTTCAACATGAGACAGCATAGTGTGTGTTTGTGTGTGTGTGTGCGCGCATGCATGTGTGCGTGCGGACACACGCCTGTGTGTGTGTGTGCCTGTGTGTAACAGCTTTAAAGCAATCATACGATGATGCCCAAGAGATCTACTGGTAGACTTAAGTCTTTGGAGAGATTTCACTGCCTGGATGGGAATTTTCTCCTCATGCACATGTACAACGTAGGTTAAAAAAGAAAAGTATTTGTGAAAAAAGGGGATGAGAAGTACTACAATTTAGAACTGTTAGCAGAACAAGGAAGAGCCTGTTCTTGACTCTTTCTATCATCAAGCTCTTGTTCACAGTTATTTCAGCGTGCCTAATACAAATACTATGACTGACCACAAATTTATGCAGACTCTTTAAAAGAAAAAGTAGGCATGGTGCTTGTATTTGATTCTTTGGCCTTTTCTGGTGATGCCCAACACGATAGAAAATAAGTGTTGAATAGACTTAGTCTTGTATTTCTTTATTTTTAAATAAAACTATTGAGTTTTACATCACTCTTCCAGAATGCTCATTGGCTGCAGATACCATTTTAAAGTTGACTCTTTCGATAGCTTCAATCAGATGTGTCAAGGAATCTGTTCTCAGCAGATATTTGTTGGGGTTTCTTGGCTGAAGAATCTTTTCAATCTTTTGACAAATTCAGTGTCTCAGCTCTGTGAATCTCACACCCACCACCCCCAAAATACTGACAGAGCAAGTTGTTTTCTTTAGAAATGTCCTATTTCCAAGTTTTGCACACTGTGAAAGTACCTCTTAAAAGTTACCAAAGTCTAGCTTGTGGGAGAATCTGATGACTTTTTTTTTCTTTTATCTTCATCTTCAGCATTATCAGCTGTCCTGCCCTGCAGACTTGATAGCTGATGCACTGGTTAAGATTTACCGGTCTTCCTCACCACATGCATCTTTCTAGCCTTCTTACATGGTAGTAATGAAGTTGGAAAGTGAGGGGTTCAGTAGCTGGTCTGTGAGCTGCATTTCGTGCAAGGGCATCTGTTCCACTACTTTAAGCAAACACCAGGAAGTCAAGTCACATCACTGGATCACCTAGCACAGTTCTGAGAGTAACAAATATTAATTCCCAGATACTGACTAACAGTGGCTGCTGTCCATGACAGTATCTATTTTATTTGTTCTCAGTTTGCATATTCCTTTTTTATAAGAAGAAAGTAGCTGGGTGAAGAGGCCTCTGGAAGGAAAACTGATTGCTCCTTCCTTAGGGAACAACTGAATCTGCCTAAGGGAGACAGATGTCCAGGCTATGGGGTTGATCAGAGGAAGTAACAGCAAGGACTTAGCAAGGCAGTAATTTGCAGGACAGTGAGGAATTGAGAGGCGGGGAGCACACCTGAGCCAGACCTCAGCACTGACAAGAGAAACTTCTTAGAGACTGGAGGGGACTTATCCATTAGCTGCAACCGAAAATGCGCCCCCCAAACACAGCCTGAGAGCAAAGATATGCTTTGCTAGGATGCAATGGGCTGGAGGAGATTTGCTTATAAACCCTTGTAACCACTTCTGTATCTTACCTAGTCATTTGGTATTTTCTGGTCTAAAAAGTCAACAAATCATGTTTCTGTTTTAATAAAGAATTTTCTTTCTCTCTCTCTCTCTCTTTTTTTTTTTTTTTTTTTTTTTTTTTTTTTTGAACACTTTGTAGCACTTCTTTGAGGAGCTCCCTGTGAAGGAAAAAGTCTTGGCAGGTTCATGTCAAAGGCCAACTAGAGATCTTATCACCTGATCTGACAGCTTTCATAAAATGAATTAGCAATCTGACCTAGTTTGAATTAAATCATCAAGGTGGTAAATGACATTTTGTTCTCTTGTTATCAGACTGATCAGAAAATCTCAGGCCTGAATCATCAGATCATCGTGAAGATAATGTACTTTTCCATTCTGTGTGCCTGGTCTGTGCATATCTGTTCTGAGGTGCATGGCGGTTGTGCTGCCTCTGCCTGAGTGGCTGGACTTACTCTTTACAGAGCAGTGGGCACTTCAGATTTCTAGCTCATCAGTATATTGCATGTCTTGAACATTGTGAAAGGAATTGTTTCCCCAAATATCTCTCCAAATTTTGCAATGTTCTGTGCTAGGTTATGCTTTCCTTAGTACTGGAAAGTAGAGGGTACTGGCAGGGGCCCTGAACTAGTGGTCAGAAGAATAGCGTGTGATGGAAAGAGTAATACTTCTGCTTTGTGTGGCTTTTTCCTTTCCCAGTCACTATTCAGCTGACAGCCTTGAGGCTGTCTTACAATGTGTAACTAACAGTATGGTGCACATCATTGATGGTTGCTGGTTGAGCAAGAAGATGCTCTGAAAACAAGAGATGAGTGCACTGCCATTGTGCTCTCCTGAACAGGCCAGGCAGAGGCACTAGCCGTATTTCCTCTCTCAGACACTGGCCAGCAAATCACACTCTGTGGCAGGAGCACACACTGAACCTTGTTGGTTCAACAGCCTTTTCTCCCTTCCCTTCTCCACAGCTCCATATGGAGAGCACCTGCTTTGAGCCTAGGCAGGCATAACTTCCTTTGGTGCCTCTTCAGAGGCCAACAGAGCTACAAGATTTACCTCGGCAGAGCGCTTGGCTCAACATCCATGAGGTACACCCTGAGGCAGTGATGCTCCAGTTCTCTTTCTGGGGTTAGGTTTATTTTTTGCAAAGGAGAGGAAAATTCCTTGGAGAGAAAGGGGAAGTTCTTTTTTGCCCAGTCTTTGCAAGCATGCTGAGGTATATTAAGTCCTTCTCCGCATACCAAGACATACTATCCAAGTGAGAAGCATATTCAAAGAAAAATAGGTACCTCCCACAGAAAAAAATGCATCTTCAGTGTGCAGCTGAACTTGAAAAGATGTTATACAATATCATTCTGAAACTCTTCAGTGGGTTTGTAGCTGGTCTAACCAGTCTTTTACATCATGGAATCTTCCTCTACACATTATTCATTAAACAAAAGTAATTTATTAGAACAGAAACTGCAGCAAATGGCATAGATAACATCTCTAGTGCAGAAAAAAAAAAAAGAAGAAAGAAAAATTCTATCCATTCTTTGGAACACATCTTGCTTTTGTGTTAATGGTAGTTAACGCTCCTGTAATATCATTTGGGAGTACATGCAGGATTTCCATTATTAGGGCATTTAGGAGCCAACCTACCCCCATTACTGCTTCCATTCCCCCATTCATCCATGACTTGCTCTTAGTATGCTTTACTACCATGTTTTTCTGAAGGCTAAACTGAAGGCTTAATACCTCATGCAGTGATCTTTCAGCTGTTTCTGTGAAAGACAGTGTTTCAAACCAGTGATTTTCAGTCTTTTCTTTGTGGGCTTATGAGTGTCCCTGATTTTAAGGGATGCACCAAAACGTACAAACACAAAAAAGCCATCCTCTTGTCAAGTGGGTGAAATGTGCCATGCAGAAGGCTGTGGAATCACTTGAGAGGTTTTATGAGTAGAAAGAGATTGAAAATCCCAGTTAAGATGAAAGCAGAAAGTATTATTATAATTCTGCTCTTGTATGTTTTGGCTGCCTGCTAACGGTCTTATCAGAAAGAGACATTCTTGAAAGGACTTGAATTATACAGAGAGTATTTACCAGTCCAGTGGCACACAAGCCTTTCTTCCAGTTATTTGCAGAGGTTGTTCATCTCTCCATATTGATAAATATTTATCTCTCTTGGATGTGCCTGCAAGAAAAATTGCTTAGCGGTCGATCATTGTTCCACGATCAAGGATATTTCTTGGTAGGTCTCTTTAAGAAAAGTCTTTTCCACAGAGCTTCTTGGAAAATGTCATGATCTTGTGACCAGGGAGCTGTGCTGCTGCTATTAGAAAAGATGTCTTTCAAACAGAGATGCTACATATCTAATATCCATATGGATATGCTACTTGGCCTTTTAAAAATATGAAATTTACAGACTTTGGATTTTCACTGAATGGCAAACTACCTCCTGTCATTCCCTTTTACAAAATTCCCAAAGGCTTCAGTCTTTCTCCAAAAAGATAATGTTCATGAATAGCTAGAATTTTCATAATCTACCTCTGTTACTCCTTTATCCCAAAGTGAGCTATATAAAGGTGTCTGAAATGCCATCCTACTTCTCTGTGTAGCCAGCAGAGGCCAGCAGTTTAAACTCAAGAAATCTCTAACCCACAAATATATGAGATTTACGTTCATTTGTATTTGTTGTTAGAGAGAGATCAACCATGGGTGCTTCTGCAAATTCAGCCAAAGTAAAAATGAAATGGAGAAAATCTAAAATGTCCTAGACAGCCAGTAATAATGCAGACAATGTATCTGAATTCGTTAAAAGAGATCAAACATTTTTATTTGGAACAGCAGCTGCTGTGCAAAGGCAAGTAGGATATACTGTTCAAATCTTATTGAAATCAGATTTCTTCATGGTAATAGTGACATTTTTGAAAGAACTGTTGCAAGGGAGCAAATATGTATGAACTGTAATTTTATGATTTTTAGTCTAGCATCAGATTTGTGATGTTATTTATTAAGTCACTTTGGTATATATTTTTTAAAAGAGATATGATTACTCCCTACAGCATTATTAGTGTGTTGTCATTAATATTTAAAATTTGTTACATAGGACTACTGTGAGTTTGTTCTTCAGGTTATTAAAAACAGTACTTAAAAAAGAAAACAGACTCTCTTAAAGAACAGCCTCAGCAGTACAATATAAAAATTGTTTAAAAAAAACACATTGGCAAATTTGACATGAGAAATATTAAGATGAAAATATTTTGGTAAGAACTTTAAATTACTGTAAATGATACATGTGGGTTCTTTAGCCAAACAGTCTTCCTTACAAGGTCTCCTCGTCATTTCACACTGACTTCTGAATGTCTCATTGTTCTAAGAAATTTGATCATGAAATTATGTAACATCTCTTCTTGGACAAAGATCCTCAGCACTTTGCACAATCTTAATGACCTTATAAGGTATAAGGGATCATTTTTGCAATCACTGAAATGCAGTCAGTACAGGCATGGAGTGTGGCAACTGTTTCTCAACAAGGCAGACGCACTACACAGTGTCTCGGTCGTGAAAGGAACGGAAGGATTTGCTGAATAAGATCCAGTGATGAAATAAACAGTGGTGCAAATTTAGTGTTAACCTAAAATCTTAGAAAAGCTGAGCAGGTAAGTTCTATAACAAATTAGTTTCTGATTTACAAGGACAAGAGCATTACATTAATAAGACATATGCTGCATTCCCTGCAGTACCCACAACAGAGCAGTTTGGAAATAATTTTTAGTTCCTGCAATATATTTCAAGATTCAGAATTGTTCTTAGTCTCAGACTCTTCTGCTGGAACTGTTCCACTTTGAGGAACTCATCAGATATTTAGCATGACTTAGAGTCACAATAACTGTCACCCAGCAAGAGGCAGGGACAGCCTAACTCTATGGGAGTGTAAGGGTGGTTTACAGAAGTGTGAGGAGGAGGGCGGTGGTGTTCGCAGCCATGTTTCACGGTAAGGTAGAGTGCACCTCGCAGCAGCCTTTGTCAGTAAGGGTGGGAACAGGCAAAGAGAGAGTCAATAGCTTCTTTAATAGATTCCCTTTGCTGGCAAATTTCACGTGCTAGGGATTGAAGCACTCACACAAATGTCCCTGGGCAAGAATCTATTTCTTTGTCCTGTTCATACTGAAAGATTCATACAAAATTGAATAGTTCTAAAGACAAGAGTGAGAAAGGTCCTCCCCAAAACAGCCAAAATTGTATTTGTAGTTTTGTTCCTACAGCCTCACTGAAATCATGCAAATGAATTGAGCAAAGCTGAGACTTGTGCACCCTAAATAAATGTTTTCAGATCTCAGCTGTGTCGCATTCTAGGGACAGTCTCTCCGATTCGGATCAGAAGCTTCAGTCCGGTTTTGAGTGTCTTTTCCTAATGAAAACTTCATCTGAAAATTACTGACTTACCCAATTTGGATTAGTTTACAAATCATGATAAGAGCAGGAGAAAGAAGGATGATGTCTCTCTCTCTTCTGTGATTCATAGCCCGTTAGTCTCTGGGGTGGCAGATTCAGGGCTGTGGGCTCCTGCCATGCTTCACACAAGCACACATTTGAATACCATGAAGCACAAAGAGCAGTGGTGCTGCCTGCCATCTCTGCAGAGTACTGCGGTACTGCTACCAGTAAGTACGCTTGAGGCTGACATCGCACTGAATTACATCATCAAAGATGCTGATTTTCACAGTGTCAGCTAAATAGCAGTTCCTTTTCCTTCTCTGCTGACTGTCAGGTTGGAAACTCTGGTACATTTTATATATATCCTCTAACGTTGGCCAAAACAACTTCAAAAAAAAGAATGGCTCTGGTGTTCAGGCCTCTCTGTGTACGCTGAATGCTTGGTAACAGCCATCTTCTTTTACAGAGTCACTGCAATACTTACATTTAACTTATCAGAATACTTGTAGGCACCTTGAGGACAGAAAGTTTCTGGACCACCGAAAAGCAATATGAGATAGGGAGAAAGATACTTAAAACATGTATCAGTGGTACGTGCCTGATTTGCTACATGACCTTCAGCAACTCACATGTGCTCCTACACTTGCATTTTCTAAAATAGGTATCACTGTCTCACCTGAGTGCTTTGAGAGAGCTTATTAATTAATGTTAGTGAAACATCTGGTATTCTTGGATAAAAGACACTACAGAAAAAATATTATCTCTTCTATTGGAAATCAGATTCCCTTTGGTTCCTAATTCTCATTTCATCTAAGGCTCATAGCAAAAACCAGCAGTCTCACAAGAAAAGTACAATACAGTTGCCCAGAGGCATTCTTTGTCAGAGGAGAGCTTTCCTTTCAGGTGAAAAAGACATCTATAGCACATAATCTTACTAGCCAAGAAACAATAAAGAAAAGGTTTCCTATACTAAGTTAGGCAGGAGTAATTACATAGTAGCTGGAAAATGGTTGTGGAAAGAAGGTTTTATGATATAAGCATCCCAGGTCTGAGACAGTGAAAGCTAAGAAGAAAGCAAAGTCTTACAGCTTAGTCATTAAATTAAGAACCAGGAGTTAGAGATCTTTATCCCAACTGTTCCATAGCTGAGAAAGTCACTTAATTATCTACTTGAGCCCCAGTTGTCTAGGTAGGCTTCCTTTCCCGTTAAGTCTGCCTTGTACCTATAGTCCTTTGCACTACCAGCATGTAAAATGCAGTGATTGCACTTCATCTTCACTTCCTTCAAACTTCTCACCCTCGGTGCTGACAAAATTCAGTCTTATAATTTGAGGTTATTCAACCACAGGGACATGTAAAACAAATGCACACAGAAAACTTGTAACTCTGTGTAATAAAGTAAATCCGGTCTTACATTAATTTTAACCAGCTGGTGAAAACTAAGGTTGCTCAATGTTGTCACTTCATTGTTTGGAAAAATGACTGCTCAGAAAGGTATTGTTCTTGCAGACGGAGGGAAATTTCTGCCTCAGTAATATCTGCGGAATGAAGTTGCCTGGTATGGGCATGCTATGGCTTAACTGAGGACACACTCTGGCAATGATACTTTTTGACAGTGTAAGCTGGTAGTTTTCCACAGTTCTTACCCAGAATCAGGACATCAACCTTTTTCCATTAACTCATCCTTTCTACAGTTCTGTGGTTTCCTGTGCTTGTTCTAGTGCAAATTTCCTGCCATCCACAACTTTGTTGTGCAGCCTTTACTTAGGAGGCAGCAGTTTTGCCCTTGTTTTGGTAACTATAAACTGCTGAGGGCACCAAAAAAAATGCTAACAGCTAGCACCCTACATTTTCAAAAGCCCTAAGTATTCCTTCTGCTGCCATAACTAAGACGTCTAAAAACGGTGCCACCTCAGCCTACAACAGATCAGGAAATGTTGGCTTAAAATTAACTTTACCAGGCTCCCGTCTCTGTGGCAGTCTCAGAATATTAGCACAACAGTCTTCGACAATATGTGGATGAGCATATCACAGCGCTGCCTCTGAGCTTGGCAGCCTTGCTCAGCACAGCTTATCCAAGTTGCTTGGGCCGTCTGTATCAGCCTTTACTGCTGCCATTCAGATTGGCCTGGTGATTAACACTGGTGACAGTAACAGCCCTGCTCCTCACAAATACTCTTGTTGATTTTTGCCATCTGATCAAGCCTCCTCAAGAACATCATCCAAGGGAAGTAAAGGGAAATCATAAACATGGTGATCGAACTTTTAAAGCTGCTGCTGTTTCTGTCCATATCTCCGTCAATAGCTCCATGATGTTTCTGTTCCCTTTGGTCATGCAGTGCAGGACCGCGAAGAGATGTTGAAGTTAGATCAGTAGGATAGCCACTGAAACCTGGCACCTCCGTGGGGCAAATCTACCTTGCTAAGCACAGACCCTCTGCTAGGCAAATTCCCTCAGGCAGAGGAACTTCGTATCCTTGCAGCACAACTTCTGCTTCCCTCAACAGCCGACTGAGAGCATGCTTGTACATGCAAGGCAATGGCTCTGGCTTTTGCAGTGTGAACATACCCAGCAGCTCTTGCACATGGCCAGCTAGCAAAGCCATCTTTGTGAGGAGGTGAAGAACAGTAAGCGGCTGTATCCATACTATGCGATACTTGGTGGGAATGGTCCATGTTGTAACTTTTGTATCCATACTACCTGATACTTCGTGAGATCTGATGAGGAACAATAGAATTAGTTGATGTTTTCTTTGTGCTTTTACTGTGACCATGTTATAACTTTTATTGATGTGGCTATAATGTACTTAGCTCTGTCTATGATCTGTTGTATTATACTGGTAAAAGATGTGTGATTGAGACCTTAATAGGAAGATGTTGCCAGTGAAGGGTGTTTCTTTGTTTTTTGTGTTTGTTTGTTTTCAGAAGAAACTGGAAGCATTTTCCTGTTAGCAAAGGATTTGAAAGTATTCTGACTTCTGTTACTCCATCTGGCACTAAGATCAGCTTGAATCCTTTGGTACTTTTTTCTGTTGTGAAAACCATTCTGACTCAAAGATACCATATATTGGGATGATATTTCACCTAACAAAGATCTTATTACAAATGAATTCTGCAAAGTATGGCCTGATCCTGCAAGATATTCCTAAAAGAAGGGTCCTTGTGGTGGAAGTGAAAGTCAGCTGAATTGTGAAGGGGTGCAGAGGGGTGGTCCATTCAGATCCAGGTGTGATCCTAAGGCCTCATCATCATTAAAATCAGATGGAAAACACTAGTTCTCTGCTTTTTATGCTTGCTAGCAAATATATAGCTTTTAGGAAAAACTTCTGGAAAACTTCCATAGATAATGTAGATTCTACATTTTTGCTTTATTAACTGAATAAATATATTTGAGACTTCTGATGACAAATTCAGAAAAGAGTTCCAACCAAAAAAGCAAAGTCTCATTTCATAGCAATTCTGTGACACCTCTGGATCAAAGACCCAACTCAGGTTCCTCTCTGTGCAAATTAACTCTGCTTTAATCACTCAGTTTACATTCTCAAAAAATAAGTGACAACCAAAAAGGAAATGGGCAGTTCTGAACGTGTCTCTTTGAATGGCTTTACCTCATTCTAGAGTACTACTGTATGAAAAAATGGCTGTGGTACTGAAGAAAAGATGCCAAACCTTGACAGAAAAGTGCTCCCTGCTCCTCGGAGATTACCTGTTCTTTCCATTGCAATTAAGGACATTGCCCTCATTTCTCCACCTCAGACTGAGAAGTGTGAAGTTATCTGTCTTCCCTGGATTTCTGTGGTCAGTTAAGCTGATGAGAAATCATGGCTTCTTTCTGTGTGGGAATAGCATTTTATTTGTTACATGATTCTTGGACTGTTTAGTCATGGACTTGGATGTTTTGCTGTTCAATCAAAAAAGACATCATGAATTCTTCAAGTATAAATACTGGGTGACAACGGATGCACTGTTGTTGTCCTCTTTGCAATCAGAAAATAGCCAATTTTATTCGTTGCTTTAAGAGCAGAGCAGAATTTGGCCTGAATACTGAAAATGAGGAGCTCTTGTTTGTACAGTTGTTACTGCTTCTCCTGTGTTGTATTCCTCTGTTGCCTTCTTTCATGCAATGTGACTATACAGCATGACTATAGTCTGAGCAACTCCTGGATAAGTTCAACGTAGAAAGTCACTGGTGTCCAGCCTCCACAGGAAAGGAAAGGAACTGAAGTGTGAGCAGCCTCTTTTCAGACCGGGCAGACCATGTATTTTGAAGCTGATGGTACAGTGACACGGTGCGGTAGCATTAACCACCACACGCACACACAAGCCATCGGTGGAGACTGCTTCTTGGCAAAGTTATTCCCTCACAGAGGTCAGCAGCACTAGGTAGGAAACCAAAGCACCGTGCCTGCCAGATCCCCCAAACGAGCTGATTTGATGTGGCTGAAACTCGTGGCAGATCTGATTTGTATAAAACTTCCTTTGGTTTTGATCCCTGCAGGGTGTATTTTGAATCCAGCCACTCAGATCAAAACTACCAGCTGCAGGCCAAGTGAAACCGCAGGCTTTGAGGCACAGCCGTGGAAAGGCGCCTTGGGCCACCGGTGCGAGCCTTCAGGCACAGCCGCGCCGGGGCTCCCCGCGCAGGGCACCGCGTCTGGCCGCCGCCTCTCGGCTCAGCCCGTACCTGCCCCGCGGGAAGCCCACCCCCGGCCCGCTGCCTTTTTGCCTCTCCCCCTCAGCTGCGCCGCTTGAGCCGCTCGCTTGGGCAAGGAAGGGTCCGACCGGCGGCTCTGGGCTCTACGGAGCCGCCCCGCGGCCGCGCCAGGCCCCGGCGGCGGCTGCAACAGCGGCGGTGGCGGCTACCGCAACAGCGGCGGCCGCAGAGGGCGACCCTGGTGCGGCCCGGGGTGAAGGGGAGGGGGCGGAGGGAGGCGGGAGCCGCGCGCGGGGCCACCCTGGCGGCCTGCGGCTGGGGAGGGGCTTCAGGGGGTCGGGGGGGGGGGTTTAGGACTTTTCTTCCCGCCCCTGCCGGTGGGGCGCTCCGCCCCCGCGCGGCTCCCGCGGCCGCGCAGGGTGTGCGCGCGCCTCCCGTCGCCCGCGCCTTCTCGGACCGCGCCGCGCCGCGCCTCGGGAGTCTTCCCCGCGGCCGCGCACGGTGAGTGGGGCCGGGGGCACCTGCGGACGGCGCGGCTGCGCACCCCGCGGAAGGGAGCGCGCGGGGCGGGCAGAGGGGAGGCTGTAGGGAGCGAGGGGGAGGTTAGCAGGGTGGGATCAGTCTCAGCCTTTGAGGGGGGGTTGTCGCCATGGTGCCAGGGGGGGCACTTGGGGCTTTGTTAGCTCCCGCTGGGTGCCGTGAAATGCAACTCTAATAGCTGTTTATGTAATTAGCTGCTGTTAATTCTAGGTTGCTCTGTAGACCTTAGGCTCGCAGTTTTTGCGCTCTGCGTGAATATCAAATTAGTGTCTGTGCAGACAGTCATCTTTTTTTTTTTTTTTTTTTTCCTTCTTTTTTTCAGTCTGAAATAGCTCAGGTAACTGGAGTTGACTCTAAATGTGATGCCTGTGGGTTGACTCCTGTGAGCCTTATTCACACAAGTAAGAGCTATATGCATGAGTAAGATTTTTGCAGAATGATTTTGCATGTTTCCATCCATAAGTGTATAATCTTCGATAGCTTTTGCAAAAGATGGGCTCCTGTGCTTCAATTTGTGTGTGCGTGTGTACAGTCACTGATAATTTTGGCAGTTTATAAATGATCATTGATAAAGGTCTGGGCTCTTCATTTTCTTCAAGAATACATAAAGTTGGATGAATGCCAGTGTTTTAATATTGTAACAGCAACAAAAGCAGACTGCCTTAGAAAAAGCATCAAGAAAATGATTTAGCTTTTCTAGTGTTCATAATTTCCAGCCAGTGTGCTTTTAAACATTTCATTTTAAATTGCAGGAAACAATCAGTTTTTTGCATTTACCAGCATGCTGATTAATAATGAGAAGATATGATCTTGGAAAAGCTTAAAAGTAAATGTTGAAGCTTCACTTAAAATAAATAGTTCTCTCCCTCTCTCCCTCTCTGTTTCTCTCTCTCTCTCTTTTTTTCTTTCTCTGTCTAAGCAAGTCTCACACATCTATTAGTTATTAGGAAAGAAATGGCTATTAGTTGATTATTAGGCAGTTATATTACAATTTGAATAAATGGAGTAGTTCAGTATCGGTCATCTGTAGAATAATAGACACACCTGGCGTTTTGTACCTAGTTGGACTTAAAAGGGTGGTGCTGCCTAGCAAAACTGTTCTTTGTTCATAACTTCTCTCTTAGCCGGAGAACGGTGTATCTAAAATTTAATTCCAGGGGTTGAGTGAATACTACATCCGACTTCAGTTTTCTGTGGTGGTCTATTGATATCTTACTTACTATAAAACCTATTGACAAGGATTTCATGTTTATAGTATATGCCATTGATTGAATGACTTGATGCCTCATCTTTCCCCTTCTTATTAATGATCTAATTAGGGGAAGCCTCTGGAAGGAACATGGAGTTAAGATCTGTTCCCAGTGTCACTGCAGTGAAAGATACTGCAAGTGTAACAAGAATTTCTAGAACTCATCACCTGAGACAGAACCAGGTTATTAACACTGCTAGGCCTGTGTTTCATCTCGGGCATAATTAGCTAGATTTTAGGCTTTTTTTTGTTGTTTTGGGGGGAGGGGCTTATTATTCTCAAAATTTTCTGTCTCAAATTCTTTAAGAATCCTTGCTAGCAGTAGGTCTGTGCAAGTTGGTAGTGTAGGTCAAGTCCACAGTCTCCAGGTCTTGTGAAAACCAGGCCCTGAGGACTTCTGTAAATCTGATCTTTCACTTACAGTCACTTTTTCCACCCATCCTGATTTGTACTCTAGGGGCATTTTCTTTTAATTTTTTTATGGCAAGTAGAATTGTATTTGTAAAATGTACCCACAATAAAGCAAGCCAGAAAAATTACTTTTTTTTTTTTCTGATGTAAAAGCCAGCAGGATTAATGTGCGGCTCCATAAAATACACATGGGAAAATGCTAGATCTGTAGTAGAACTGGCACTTTAGTGGCACTTAATCTTTGAACAAAAATAATAGGTAACGGATAAAAATAGTATTTCCTGTTTCAACCGTATAGTTAAATATAGTAATAAAGATTAACTGAAACAAGGTAGATTGAGCCAAATTTGGAGGCTCTGACGATTTATATCAGCTGATGTTCCTGCCTACTTCCTTCTTTGCCTCTAAAACATCATTCTTGCATATGTGTTTGATGATAAACCACAAATGCAGAACAGAAAGGGTGTTCTCCGAAAAGAAGATGGAGGGGTTTTGCTGTACTGCAGTGAGATTATAATTTATGACAAATATTCTGATCTCTTTTACCTCAGTACAAACTGACTTAAGTTGTGCCGCAGATTTGCACAATTGGTTGGTCCCATACACGGGAAAGAACATAGTTACACCAGAAAGTAAGCTCTTGGGGCTATTTTGGATAATTTAACACTGTTTGAAGTGTTTTAATGCTACTACTATAAAAATGTCTTTGGATTGACATCAGTGAACGTTTTGCCTCTCTTATAGCCCTTGCCTCAGTGTCTCAAAGAACTGCTGAATTATGAGAACTGGTAATTATCTGCCTACATTAAGACTCATTGACTCTGAGCAAAAAGAGCTGAAAATGACAAACGCTTGTGGAGAAGCAGGTCCTCTCTGGGGTGTCTGCTTTCCTTGTGCCTTGGTAGCATAAGAATGGGAAGTTGGGAGTATGGAGGAAATGGTGATTAACTAGCTGGTGCATATATGCCCCTTTGAAGATGGAAAATACCATATGAGGATTATTTGAATTAAGTACTGTTATTGATTTTTATTAAAGAAATTGCTTGCTTATTCAGTAACTTTGTTTCAATTTTAAGCCACAGATGATTTTAAAGCATTGTTTGAGCTATGTTTTAGATCTGTTCAAGCAGAAAGGACTTCCACCGGCCTTTAATAGGAAAAATAATAAGTAAATATTTTCCTGTTTAATCATTTTTAATAACTGCAAAAATTGTGTATATGAGAGGGAGGAAATGAAGTAGAGTGAGTTATTGTAAGTTAAAATTTTGATATCGTTCTTTTATGCCACCCTGCAAACATATTTGCATTTTAAATTTTCAGGCAAGCCAAACTGTAGGAACAGCACAGAATGTTAAATGAAACCTGACAGCTAAATCAGAAAATGTCACGTAATGATCCTGGGCATTCCCTCATTTGGACAATGGTGTTTAAGAATGTTACTTGTAATGATTATAGATTATAAGTAATGCCTAAAGGATACTTTGACACAAAGACAAGTACAAAAAAGACATCAGTTTTATTCTAAGCTATTTTCACTTCAAAGATATTTATATTCTGCCACATTACCCTGTAACTGCTGAGAGACTCACAGGAACTGTAAAATCCCTTTCTGCCCACCAGCTAGCCACAATGTACTTCAGTCGCTCAGCCTGATCAACACAAAGAAGAGTGATTCGGGGCTCAATTTTGATCTGAAAGATATTGGGTATCACTACACAGATACCTTTTATACTGCTTGGGTGAACAAACAAAGCAATAGTTCTTTGGCAAAACTTGGTGATACAGCTCCCATATAAGAAAAAAAAAAAGGAATTTATGCTTACTGCTGGTATGATGTAAAGGCCAAAATGATGACAACCGAAGAAAACTTGAAAAGCTTTAGAGTTGTCCGTCTTATCTTTCCATGTGCAGAACTTAGGTGTCTGCAGCTATCAGCAATGAGATGTCCCAATGTAGACAGATCAATAATGCTGAAGAAGCTAAAGACAATGAAGGACAGAGTTAGGAAGATAAAATGAGCAACAGGTTAACATGCATATTGGATGTGAAAGAGTACACAGTTGCAAGACCGAAAGAAACCAAGGGCTTATAATCAAAGATGGCTGTTGCAGTGAAGCCATAATGTACAGCAATTCAGTCCATCATATCCTGATTATGAATGAAATTCAGTCCGTCATGTCCTGATTATGAATAAATGCATCTGGCTCCCTGGATTAAATACAGGACACTTATCCTTTGAAAGGATGAAAGAGAAAAGAGGGAGCAACAGAGCTGATTAGGAGACCCAAAGGGCTGATATATGAGGAATGACTTAATTATTAATATGTCTAAGTTGTCTAAGAAGTGACTGAGTAGAGGCAGTGACACCAACAATTTTATGTGTGAATAATCAAAAAAGGGATTAATCAGTTACCTCTTACCAAGGGGATTTAACGGAACTTAATGGACTGTAAAAGAAAATGTAACTTCAACATCAGAAAAGCTTCTTGATGGAATGATCTAGTGGGCTGCTAAATAATCTTCCATGAAAAATACTGGTGGTGTTATGGCTTGGATTTTTTTTTTTTTTTTTTTTTTTTTTTTTAAGTGGAGTTCATAGAAGCCTGGGTAATGTACTGCAGGGCCAGCAGCTCTGAGTAATAGCACCCCTGGCTGAGTTAGGATGTTAGGATGGAGACTTTATATCTAGAAGCACCATTTTTACTAAACAGAGCAATTCATATGGGTGGAGTCAACTTCTGAACTCCCCTCTGTGGTCTGCTGAAAAACATGGTCATACTTCAGTAGCTTGGAGTATGTGCCTCTAGGAAGAAAGATGAGTTACTAGATCTTATTCCATCTTTAACTCCTGGGAGCCTCTTATTCAGGAACACATGAGCACTTACCTTTCTGGCAGCTGAAATGCATGCCGCTGTTCTGTAAAACAAGCGATGTAGCATGTTGTATACCTTTTTGGACTCACAGCAAGGGAGGATGGAAGTGATGGGAGACACTTTCCCATGGTGAGCACAGCAGGTCAGACTTGAAATATTGCTTTCTTCACACTGAGTCTACAATTCTGTATCCTTGATTCCATCTAGAAGTCTCCTCTTGAGGAAAATCTATGAAGAAACAGACTTGGTGCTTGGTGCATTTTCCTGCTTCAAGTTGCAGCCATTAGCAGCAAAAATAGACACAACATCATGTACTTGCCGAAATGTGAGAAGCAACTTCAAAGGGGAATGCAGCTATCCTAAAGTTGTAGGCAGTGCACAGTTAGAAGGGCTGATGGCCATGATCCAAAATACACTGCAGTCAGTGGAGACATTGCTTCTTCTTTAGATCAGTTCCAGGATTTTTCAACCCAAGGTATTATGTTTGCTTATGCTCAAATTTAATCATTTTTTTTCAGAGTAAGGTATTCTTTAGAATGTTGCTCCTAAGAATACAAAAGAGATGCAGAAGTTGCAATTTGAATTTAAAGGAAATTAACAGGTTGGTATCACTGTATAATGGTTGGTATTCTCCAGTTTCCTTCTCTAGAGGTAAAGTGGGTCAGTTCAATAAAAGTCTCCTTAAGGAGACAACTAAATAGCCAGCTAGTCTTTTAAGGTACCTCCCCAGGCAGTTTGTTGCCTTTAATGCCTAATCTTTCCTCCACCGGATTTCTTGTCATGCTCTGGACTAGTTTATATACATTAGACATGCTCTTATTGCAGAATAGGTGGAGTTATGAATGTTCCAAGATGGTATGTTGTTGCTAGATAGGGATATTTTTATTCTGCTTCACAGTGACTACTTTAAAAGTTGGAGATTGTCTTCAGCTTAAATGGTTTATTGGAGGTCAGGCAGGGAAAAATGACAAACATTTGAGAATCACCCTCCTTTCATTAACTGCAACTTAAGTCCAAAACTTCCTCATCTGGTGACTTATAACTGTTACTTACTTTATTGTCCATCCAAAATAGAAGTTGGAAGAAAATAAACCATTAAATTTTGTTGTCTTGGTTTCAAAGGAAATTAGAACACTTAAAAAAAAAAAAAAAAAAAAAAAAAAAAAAAAGTTAAACTTTCTTCCAAAAAGGGCCTTTTAAGCCAGCATTGATGTTTTTGTTCATCCCCTCTGTAAGCCAGTACTGTTGGTTTTTTTTATTCACTGTTTTATTAATTTTTCATTCTATAAAAAATTCCTTCCAGGTTCTCTCCTGTAGGAATACAGGGCTACATCTCTTCCGTTGATCAACGGCATATCCTGATTTAGAGAAATACCAGAGAACTGGTTTAATGTGGCAATTTTCACTGATTCTAATGAGTAAATTACTTTATCATCCAGTTGCCCATGTAAGAGGAATATCTTCTATTGTCTGCGTTACTTTATAGGTGTGAATTGGCTGTGTAGGATTAATTACTCTTTAAAGCAGAGGCACTAATGATGCAGAGAGTCTTGATTCAGTCCTGGCTGCTCCAATGATTGTTAGTTTGGTTTTGCAGTCATGCAGGAACAGCTTCCTTACAAGAATTTTACATTCATCAGGGTCCATTAAGACCTTCTCCTCCCCCTTCCCAGGCACCAAGCAAAGACCACTGTCAGCAGGTTATCAGACTAAAATGGTAGATTGGCTTGGGCTGGCATTACAAAATAAAGCATCATTCCCAATTTATGTATCCTGTCAGTGAGGCCTGACTCGATCCAATTCAAAGTGCCAGGAAAAAGACATTCTTGTGGTAGTTCTGGCACCCCTGAAGATAGAAAGTATTGGAAATTTTGAGAGACAGACTGTTCTCATAAAATGTCCAGGCCAGTTTTGTGCAACTGAGAAGTTTGGAAAGTTCAGATAAGAAGCCAGAGGTTGAATCCAAGCTTGTGAGATTTGCTTGTCTGAATCAAATTTGGCATTACGGCATGCTTCCCAGATGAATTCCCAGAGTGTAATTTCACTGTGAATCAACTTTCCTTTTTATCCTGCGTAGCTTTTGTTCACTTACCATTATTAAACAATTTTCTGGGACACTCAGGCTCATATATGTGTGTTTGTATGACTACTAGAAGTTAAACAGATAGGATACACAATATTAACAAAGGGCAGAAGATATTTTTTCCCCACCCTCATCTATAACACCACGTATACCTTGTTACTGTTGTTTCTCAAAGTTTGCCTGAAGATCTCATTTGAAGAATGGCCGTGGACAACATGCAAGGTTTATGATAGCATAAGCATATGCAGTAAATTCTGTATTTCATTTACTTATTTTTAGGGTCATGTTCCTACTATTGATAATACAGTGCTGTATACCCTGGCATTTTCTCTTTTAACTCTTTTGCATTCAAGTTTTAATTCTGTCGGTGTCTTGTAATTATTTTGTAGCATGTGGAGAATTCTGTCAATGCTAATTCTATAGCCTCGGCTATGCTTATTCAGCAAATAGTTCCAGTCTCCCATTTATCTGCCTGAGTATCTGTTGTTTATTGGTGATTTGATTTATTGTGCCTTGAAACCCCAGGGTTCAGGAACTAAGACCACCTTGTGCTAGGCAGAGTACAAACACAAAACAAAGCGCAGTCCCTGCCAAAGGGCAAACCCTGCACAATTAACACTTTCTTTTTTATGACTAAACTAGTGATTAAGAGAAATTTCCCTTAGCTTATTTCTTCTCCAGAACTCTGCAGGCTCTCAGCTGACCCTTCAGCAGCATTTTGATATCCTAGAAGTTAAGTATCCAGTGTAGGGAAAACAATTTAAAATGGAGCAACACTGATATGAAAACAGGTTTTACGCCCTAAGGATGTTAAAAAGCTCTAAAGAATTCAAGCGTATAAAACTTGCATTTCATCTCTGTGCTAAGTAGAAATGTGAAGCTAAGTAGAAATGTGATGCTTATTTTCTCTGTTATTGGCCTTTCTTTTCCTCCCATTCAGGAAAAGGGGCTGATGAATGCATAGGCAATGTGAGCCCCTCTTATTCTCTTATTTGCTTGCTTGTTTTAAGTTTCTCTATTCAATGAGAGAAGAAAACCACCACTAAAAGTAAAGATACCTATTGTCACATAATCCTGTGAGAAAGGATGCCCTGTTTCCTGTACAAGTGGTCAAATTAGAGAGGTTGATGCTGGCCCGAAAATCTGCAAAGGCAAGAACAGAGCTCAAATTGTGGAGCAGTCTGTGCCCACCCTTTGACGACAGCCTGGATTGAGATTTTTCTTGGATTGAGATTTTTCTAGATGAGAAGAGTTTCAGAGGCAGAGTTTGGGGCTATCAAAATGTAGTTAACTGAACCCAGACTCTCTTCTAAATACTTTTTGTTTTTCCTTTGTTTTTTCACACAGGCACTCTTGCATACACAGCTGTGTACAAGCATGTATAGATATATACGCTGAAAAATGATATTTAATAGGCTCGGGAGGCATGCTGGCATGCCTCTTTTAAAGCAGAGGCCATCCCTCTGTGCGGTTTGCCTTGCCTAGCTTCATATGTGAAATTGCATGAGGTGTAAATCCCTGAATGATGTGCCCCTGAAAGATGTGCCATATATCTAGATCATGACTTTGGCAGGCCAGTGCTGGGAAAAGTGGCTGGGGAATGCCGTTCTTCCGTTTGCGAGCCAGCAGCCCCAAAGGAGCGCATCTGTGTCCCAGTTGGCTTTGGTGCGTGCCAGTGTTCCCAGCAGGTCCAAGGAAGGATGTGTGCTGCTTTCCACTGCTGGGATGCACCCTCTCCCAGCAGTGGCTTAATGCCTCTTGCTTCGTGCCCTCTTAGGGAATGTGGGGAATATCCCAGCGTTATGAGGAACCCTTGAAACAGCTGACACTTTTACTAGGTCTCCTTCTCTTCCGACATAAGAGTACTGAAGATCAGTTAGATGTGTTTGACAGAGCCCTGAGGAGCTCAGAATAGCTTTTTATCTGTTCGTATCACTGAGCAATATTTATATAACATGGAACAGGATTGCGTGTGGTCTGATCTTTGGCTCATGGCCAGCTATGCAATCCCATGAAAAAAAGAAATATCTAGTGGTGTGTTGTGGTTTGGGATAGCCACAGTGATTTGGGGATCTTCTCCTGAAGGTATATGAGGCACTGGTGCAATGACTGTCACTGCCCTGGCTGGCTCTGACAGCGCTGTGTGCACATTCAGAGAGTCCATATGCAAGCAAAGAAAAAAAAAAAAAAAATTAAAAGCCAGTTGCCCAGGTTCCCCCCTCTTTGCCTTTTTTTTTTTTTTTCCCCTTGGGCTGGCATATTAAAGAATGGGAAATAATAGCAGATTTAGTGGAATCTGAAGACTGCTGTGACCACTGAGGAGCACAGCATGATGTGCAGGACAGGTGAAAGCTGGGGCTGTTGGTCAGGTTGCCCAAATCAGAGGGGACTTCTGAAGTTACTTAAACAAGAATCACTTTGCTTAAAGTCTTAAAAGCATCATGGTGTTTTGCTGACTCTGCAGCAAAGCCCCTGTTTTTCTACCTTGGAAACAGAGTGAAAAGCCTACGGTGTGCTAGTGCTGCATGTCCCTCTCCAAACAACTGTTGATTTAGTCCTTTATTTAGTACTGTCCCTTGCTAAGGGGAATTCGAACACATGATGCTGTTCTGGGCACTGGCTGCCAGTCTCTGGGCACAGCCAGCTCAGCACTGTATTGCAAATGCTTCAGGAGGTCCTCGAGGCCGCTGCTGAGCAAGGCGGAGTGATCCTGGGCTTCCTACCTTGTGTCTGAACAAGCACTGTGAAGTCCCGTGATTCCCATCTATTTACATTAGCTAAAGGTATTGATGCCTTTTGCACCAAGTTTTCAGATATGAATCCTGTCCATAAGCAGCACGACATGCCCTTTTTTGTTTGTTTGTTTTCTCTCCATACAAATGTTATTGATGACTGTAGTTGCCAGCAGTACTGATAGCAGTCTTGTGCGCTCTTCTGCTTCCCCTCTCTCTTTCTTCCCTCCCCCTGTCCAATTACTCTGCAGTTTCTCCTGTTTAATAGTTGTGGGTGAGTACAGTAAGCCTATTATTCTGGGGATATATTTCTGTTGCTGATTTTACTGAATGGAACTGTGCAACAGCATAAAAGATAAGATCATGTGAATTAGGATACTGGGTGATCTTTAGGGATTTTATTTTCTGCTAAGTGGAAGAGTAAATATTGCAACCTCAGTGCAAGATAAGGGAAATATTTACTGCAGCATTTATGAATGGAGTTACTTCCCAGAGGACACGGATCTGCCAGCCCTGCTGCTCTTTTTACCTCAGTCTGTCTCAGTGAAGTGCAGGTGCAGCTCTCATGGAAAGGGAAGATATACGCTCATGCCGCGTCCTTTCGGTGCTGCTGCGACCTTGTTCCTGGTCAGAGGAACATGGGACAGCACGAGCAGGAGTGAGGACAGGCTGAACTACCGTCCAGGTTTTCCCTTGCCTATCAGGAAAAGCTGGCCTCCCAAAGTCATACTGAAGCTAAAGCAGTTTAAAAACCCACTGAAATCTCCATGCTTGCTGGAGAGCAGAGTTCTGGTGTTAATTCTGGTTAATTTTGGTTAGGCACCAAAACCCTTTGTATTTGTCCTTAGGGCTATATTTCAGCTGCTTTATTTTAGAGCCATCCTGGGGGCCTAGCCTGCGTTTTTCAAGGGATACTTATCCTGGAAAATACTCTGCCTTGCTCCATGGAGGAGATTTCATATTTGAATAGAAACAAGCAGAGGTTTTTGCTGAATTAAAAATCCACCTCTCTGGTGTGCTTGCTGGCTGCCTGCTGCAGTGTCTGATTTGCTATGGAGCCTCAGCAGTGCTCTCTGTTGTCACATATAACTGTGTGTTTTCTGTGAATGCAAATGCATTTTGTGTTAATCTTGCATTTTAGCAGTGTTCTCTTCAACCCTCTGGTCTCCTAATTTTTTGTTAGATTTTTTTTTCCCAAGGTAGAAGTGAAATTGGGTTTTCCTTTTTTAAAAAAAAAAGGAGGAAGGGGGACAAATATGAATAATCAATACTGAGCTAAGTTTTTAAGAAAGGAAAATTAATGTGCTCATGCTCTTCCTTCTTTCTGTTTGATTTTTTTTTATTTTAACAATAAAAAATCAGATCCAGTTAAGCCTGTAAGTCTCCATGACCACAGTAAACCATGCAAGGCAAGAGGGGCTCCTGAATTTCTTTCTTTAGTGAAACCCGTAGGCTTCTGGCCAAATCTTACTCCCTTGTTGATCTCCTTAGGAAGGCAGCAAAATATTTCAGCTCTTGAAGCTCTGCCTGCAGATTGCTCCACTGATCACTGGAAAAAAGTGCATTTTGGGGGGATATATGGCAGAGCATTCCCTCGTCTTTAATTATTTTGCTTTTGAGAGCTATTTTGTGTATTTTTTCACTTCCTTGAGCACGTCTATGATGTCAGAAACTGACATAAATCTACATATATATATATAATATCTTACTCTACCCTTTAATTAATAGGTGCAACCTACGAAACATCATCCCATGAATGTATCAGCAAAACTAAGACATTCCTAGTGTTTTTACTGTGTATGTATGTGTGGTAAAGAAGTGGAAAGAAAAAAAAGCAGAATTTTACAGCAGTAAGATAATAAAGCTTTTTCAGAGGCTTCAGAATTAATTTCAGGGTGAGGAGTTCAGTTTGAAGTTACCTTCAAGTAGATTGCTGAAGAGTAAACATGTTGCATTTATCCTCTCTGGGGAATGGAAGTGCAGCTACCCAGACCATCTTTCCTTAAGAGTTGCTGTGTTGTCTTTGTGAGGTCCCCAGTATTCAGAGTTGAAGACGGACTTGGTGTGAAACAAATGGAATCTGCTGGTCTATTGTGGCATCTTATAAAAGCCTTTTTCTCCCACATCATTGGAAAATGCAGGGAAACAGTGAGGAATTTTCTTTTTTGTTTTGGGGTTGTCTGACTTGCTGCTATGAGATGATGTGGAAACTCTTTTGCTAACACTTTAGTTACCCATGGATGATTGTGCCTAGAACGTATACAGAGAGAACATACGCTGCTATTACTGCCTATTTTTAATTATCTTGTTTGTGCTGCCTTCCTACAACACCAGCCTCAGTGAAAATTTGGTCAATGCCTGAGGCTCTGCAGTTTGAGAACAATGCAAAAAGTAAGTAATAATTCAAAATCTGCAAATCTAATTTAGGATATTTCAAAGATGCTTAGAATCTTCTTTCTTAAAAAATGGAGGAAAATGTACTTGTTAAACTCATAGTCAATTTTTATTGAGGTGGAATTGCCCTTGACCTCTGAGAATTTTGCCTGAACAAAGTCTTGAGGCTGGTGCAGTCTCTTGAACAGCTTTTAGGTTTGGGGGTTGAGTTCTTTGGGGTTTTTGCCCTTCATTCTCTTTGCATGTTAACCCATGGCAACTTTCCAGCATTGTTCTCTGAAGTGCTGTGAAAATATAGCAGTGCTCTCACTGCTAATTCAGCATAGATTGAACTATAACATTTGTAAAGGTTAATGATCGTACTTGAAGATACATATTCCATGTGCTCACCCATCCTGCCTTGCATGTGAGCTTACAGCTCCTCTCTTTTGTAGGTGGTCTGTTTTTCACTCGGTGAAGGTAAGTGTTACCAAAGCTGGCTGTTGTTGTTCAAGACCTCTCTTCTGATTCACTTTTTTCCATTTCTTTTCTTTCTTTTTTTCTTTTTTTCTTTTTTGGTATTACATGAGTGGAGTAATTGATGATTTGGTGTAAATACTGTGGCCCTGGCAAAAATCTCTCTCTCTTCCTTATAAGCACCATACAGATGATTATGTCACTGTGCAATGTATAGCAGAGTGAGAAACAAGGCTCCAGGTAAATCTGGCACTAAAGCATGTACCAGCAAATATTATCCACAATTCTGACAAGCTCCACAGTATGCCTGTATGGCTACACTTTTCCTTCCCTTTGGTTATTGCCTAACTTTTGCTATTGTAATGCGGAGTTTTTGCAACATTTCCCTATGTTTGGTGTCTTGTAGATTAGGATCTTATGGTTGTGCTGCACTGTCAGATCTGAATTCTAAATCGTGCTGCCCCTGAGTTACTTGTGGTACTGGATCTCCAGCATTTCCTAAATGCTGAATATTTCCAGGATGGCTGAAGATAACTTAACCGAGCATGAATCTCCAACTATATTACCTTTTGTTGAAGAAGCAGGATTTAAAGTTCAAGATTTAAATGACTCTTATTAGTTGCATAGGATTGTTACCTGCTTACAAGTAGGCTATGGAAAGATATAAATAGTATTACATTGAAGTTAGGTTTGCATTCTCCTGGTAGCAGCTGAAAATTGCACTGAGGCATTTGGCAGATGATGCAAATTAGGCAAAGCAAAGGTTAAATTGCAAATGGCAGCTGTTGAAATGAAGATGGCTGTCTTAGTGCTCCTGTAGGTGCTTTTTTTCTGAAAATAACCTCTGTCTGCTAGTAGAAGGGATGGCTGGAGCTGATAACTGCTTTAACCACCTCACTTGCATCCATAAGAGGAATCACTTCTACTATGACAGTACTTAAACAGAAGTTTTGACTGGTTTAAATAAATCGGTTTAACACTAGTGCAGCAGTCTTGTTGAAGCAAAATTGGAGTGTTCCCATGAGCCTGATTAATGTGTTGGCAAAATGTTGCTCATCTTAAAATTTCCTGTTTTGTTTTTTCTAGTAGCTCTTTTCTTCTCATCTGCCTGATGAGAAGCTAACAATTGCCAGTTTCTTTCATGAGTATTTATGTCGGCACATTGCGGTATGAACTATCTAGGAGAACTCTGTGCTTTAATTTCCTGTGTGCCCTCACCTGATTTTTTTCCAACTCCCAGAGCTGCTAGAGTTCACTGCAGGTAGCTGCCATCCTCTGATCCCACAATTGAGGTGCAGGTAGTAACTCTTCCTTTGTTTTAGTCAGTTCACATGTAAAAATCTCAAAAGCCATGGCAGTTTTGGTAGGAGTGACTGTCAGGGTCAAGGACATGATGGTCGAGGATGCAGTTGGTCAGGACAGCCTGGCAAATTAAAACTGGAAGAGAAAGATGCTAAACAAACTCCACATCAGGTCTGAAAAAGCTCTTATTAAAAAAAAAATAGTCTTCAAGGTGATGTAAAATTTTGGTGCATTGGAAACCGTTTGGATAGTCCAAGATAACTCATTGCTTTTTTTGAGTGGAGGAGAACAGGGAAGACTTTGCAAAGCTTTGGTTTTATTACTTTTTCTGGTGAATCGTGGTTTTGTTCTGTTCTTTTTTTCCTTTTGATAAAGATTTTTCTTTTCAGTCCAGCTGACACCAGTTTAGCATTGAAGACTGTTGAGGCTTTTATATTCTTTTCCTGGCCCTTGAGTTTTGGAACTGAAAGAGATGCTATTGCTGTGGTAGGTTGGAACGAAGCATTGCCCTGATGGTTGGCAAACAGACCTTATCTTCTGACACAGAATGACTAAAGAGTGACTAGTAGGAACACTGCTTGTTTTGTAGTTACTTGGTTATGATAATGCAAACAACTTGAGTTTTATAAACTACATTATATTAGGTTTTGCATAAGTACATGAGAAGAGATACTTGACATATATATTTGTATGTATATACACATGTATATATATTTATACACACACACACACACACACACACACACATATATATATATACTCACATTACAAAATAACAAAAAGTAAGAGGTTTGATGAGAACCGCTTATTATTGTCATGTGAGAAATTTGACCTTATTTCCTTGAGTTTGTCCCTTGACCATCAGAAGGTGCGTGTGAGTATTGGTTAATGTATGCTCCCCTCCTTTGGGAGAAGTAATGGATTTGAACTTTATGAAGAATCTTTGGCTAAATTGAAGGCTTTACCCTTCATCTGGATTGGAGATACACAACTTTGAAGTTTTCCTGAGAGAGAGCAAGACTCGTAAGAAAGCCACCAAATTACTACTACTTGGAACAAACTTCTAGTGGCTGTTTCCCAGGGTGTTGCTTATTCACCTTCCCACTCTGTTAGTTAAAAGGAAAGTTCATATTTTTAAGATGTTTGCCTTGCAATTGTGTAAACTGAAGCATTTTGTTTAGCTGTAGAGTGCAGGAAGAGCGTGAGAGCTCCTGTTACCTGCTGGACATTGGCTTCCTGCAGCTCCCACTGTCTCGCCTTCCTCCTGCCTTGGCCAGGCCACATTGCTGGGGCAGAGCGAGCGATTTTATTTTTCTCCTAGAGCTGCATACAGGCACTAACAAGGTAGGAGGAGGGGAGGTCTGGGGCAGATTATCCGCTGGCTGAGCTAGGGAGGGCTCTGCCTCCCGCTACCATACAATGTCAGAGCTGGTACCCCATGGGCCTGTGCTGCTGAGGAGGGTCAGCCTCCTTCAGGCTTCTGATAAATGTCCAGCATAGGCTGACGTAGTCTACATCTTAATTGAGAAGCATGTATTAGATCCATCTCTGATAAACCACCCACCACCCTGCAGGAACAGCTTCCAGATCCCCCTCTCCTAAGATGACAGGCTGGGTTTTTTTCCTTATTTAATTTTTCTGTGGCTGGGGAATGAAAGCACTGCTGCACCTGCCTGTCATTCGCCTGTCAGGTCTACTCCTGCCCGAACAGCTGTGCAGCAGCAGTTGCCATCTGTTTGGTTGAAGACAGATTGCTACGGAGCAATACGGAGAATCAGGAAGTAATTATAAAGCAAATCTAATTTGCTCTTTGAGCATGTTGCAGTCCAAGGAGCTCTGCCCTCATCCTTCCCCTCACCACCACCAAAGAGAGGAAAAAAATTATGGGAGAGAAATATAGAAGAGGAAAAAACCTAGCTGTATCCTCCTTATCTGTCCTGTTGACAGTTGCTTGGCTGTAGACAGTTTGTTCTCTCTCCGTCCAACCGAGACAGCCCAGCGAATCACACAGTGAACACGAACCACTGGAGATGAATACCAGTAAATAGCCCTGCCAGAATAGAGCACAATTTGAGGCAGAGCCTCCATCTGCTCTAAAACCTCTTGTGTCCTCTCGCTTCCCTTTTTAATTCCTTCCACCCCCAAGATTTTTCTGGAATTTGGAAGCCAAATAAAATGTCAGAACACACACCTTTTCTGAATAAAATGCTATCCCTAGGAATACACAGTGAGCAGTTTTGAAACATTAAAAAGTTATCCAGAAGCAAAAGAGAGTGATTCGTTCTAGCTATAGTGGGACTACCTCTGTGCTTAAAATTAGTTAAGCGTGTGCTTAAACTGATAGATTCATCTGCTGCGTGGTGCTGAGGTTTCTGACTGTCCCAGCTTTTGTGGCATGGGAAAGCTCTTTTTGTGAAAAATGTGTATTTAGTATCTATTGCTGTGGAGACAAGGAGAGCATTTTCTTAATGAACTAGGTTCTGATCCAGTATCTGTTGATGGCAACAGAAAACACATTATGCATCGAGTTCTAAAAATCTAGCACCAACATTAATTTTACTTTTCCGTTCATGATATCACTAATGTTCATAGAGATTTTCCAGAAATTAGTCAGTCAGGCAAGGTCCTTTCTGAGCCTGAAGGGCCATTCATGCAGTTGATAATCCCCCCAAAATAGCTCTGCACTTTAATTGTCCCTTAAAATTTTAATATTTTTTGTGTCAGTGTGCGGCACTCTCAACTATTCAGAGGGATGATGATGGGGTGACATTACAGCTTCCTGGTGTTTGTTCTGCAGGACTTCCAGCTATTCATGACAGGAGCACAAAATGATGGCTGAGTTGAATCTTAGGTATTTTTTGTGTTAGTGCAACAGTTGCTACTATTATTGTCCAACTTTTTGAAGCTGTAGTTTCTTTTCATTTCCCACAAAACCCTTCCCTATTTACTCCAGCCTGTAAACACAATCCTAACAGCACTGCATGATTTTTCTTGTTAATGGCTGATTTCAGTGATGAAAAATTTATAGGCCAAAAATCTGCCAACTTTTGTCTGGTAAGTCCAAACCCATGATTTGTGGTTCCCTAAACTTTGGCTAAGGATTAGAAATCCATCTGATGATTCTCCCACCATATTTTACACTCTGCTATCCTGGGATATCATCCTCACTACAACTGGAGTCGAAACTTCTCTTATATCTTTTATCCCCATATATTCTCTCACTTTTTTTCAGGGTTTCAGGTAGCAGCGTTGTGGTTTGAGAACTGCCATAGAGGCAGGCTGTGAGGTTGTACTCTCATATTACTAGATCTCCTCATGAAGCTTTTGACCAAGCAGCTGCTGTGTAACATGTGGTTAGCACAGTAGAAAAGGCTGGAGAAATTTAAGCAGTTGCTGCCTCCAGCTGTTTGCTGCCTTCCTCCACCAGTATCTGCTGGGTTGGGAGACCTGCATGTAAATCAGTGTTACCTCTGGCAGCTTCACCGGAACCTCATGTTCCTTTGGCAGCATACCTGAAACCACTAGGTTTTGCACAGAAACAGATTATCATGCATTGTCTCTGCCAACTTTGCTTTGGTAGAGCAGTTTCTAGCAGAAGGGAGTGAGATGGGCACTAGAGTCATAATTTCTTAAACTTCTCTTTCCAGTCCTGTGAGGATCTGACCTTTACTTCTTCTTCTTCTTTTTTTATTTTATTTTATTTTTTATTTTTTTTGCAAACCTTCTATAATGAGCCAGAGGTGAACTGCTAATTTGTTGCTGGCTTTTTCTTTTTCTTTTCCTTACATGGCAATAAGTGGCAAGTGGCAACTACCTTTGCTTTCAGAGTACATGATTGTGGAGTACTACACATGCAGAATAGGAATTCTTTTTTCTGCAGTCACAGTGATGTTGGAAATAGACATAGTATTAAGATGTTTCACATCCCTTTTGCCCAGTCTGTGCCACCCTATCAAAATGTTCCTCTGCGATCAGGGCTTTGTGAACATCTCTTTGCTTTTAAAACTCAGCCAAGGATTCTGAATGCATCCCCAATCTGGTACTGATGCTGGCATCATCAGGCTTGGCGTTCCCTGCTGCTGCCCTCAGGAACCCCAGCTCTCTTCTAGGAAGAGAAACAAATGAGCAGCTTTTTGCTCTGGCATATTCCTGAAAGGTGCTGAGTTTGTTGATTTGAGTGGAGAAATTCACATTAATGTTGATGGGCTTTAGAGCATGTTAAGCAAAATCTACAGATTTATGAAAAGATAAAAATAGTTATGTGCCTGAGGTAGAATCATAGAATCAGTAAGGCTGGTTCTATGATTCTAGATGTGTAGGGTCATGATATTTTTATTACTTTTTTCCATGCAGATGTAATATTCTTGCTGCATTGGAAATCAGTTTGGGCTCCATTCTGCTATGAGATACCTTTCCCTCTCCTTTTGCTTCTTTCATAGCTTGTTACTGCCAGCCCTGCTGGGGCAATGAACTGACTGAGAAGGTGAGATTTGGTTCTCCAAGCTAGTTACAAGCCTTGCAGTTGCCTATGATCCATGAGGCTTTTAATCTCTCCATAAAGGGTTGCTGTTGCTCTTAATAGGAAGCTACTGTTCATTTGCAGATGTTTTTCACATGTGCTACAGAAGCAGCTGCTTGAAATGTGGCCTGGCACCTCTGCAGACAGCAGCTGAGCGCCAAGCTCAGAGAGGGGCTGTGGGCAGAGCAGCACCTCTGTGCCGTGTGGGAACTGGTTATAAATAGGAAGACAAATCAGTATGTTTCCTTACATTTTTCCACTGCACAGCAGTTCCTGGGAATGAGAAAGAAGGTGAATAAGGAAGGTTTACATTTTATTAAAAATTGAAAGACAGCTGAAGTGAGATTGCCCCCCCCCCTTTTTTTTTGGAAGAAATGTTGCTACAGAGATGGAGCTAGGCTGCTGTGCAAAAGCATGCATGAATTTGCTCATATTCAAAAATGGGGGAAATCGGTTGACAGTCCCTGTCAGTCAGCTTGCTACTAAAGTGACTGAGCCAGCAAAGGAGACTCAGCAGGTGCTCAAGTGAAATTCTTCCAAAATACCCTCTTGTTTATCCTCAGCTGCATCTTTTTCCCAGTAAAACTGTTCAAATACTGTGGCAAAAAAATCATGAGATTGAGTGGCTTTAATAGAAGCAGAGAAGAGGCCTTTTGTTTCTTCCTGAAGTCACTAATGGAAAGTTCAAAGGGAACTTTTAATGTTTACTTACACTGCATTCACCTATCCAGAAACTATTCTCCATGAGTTATTTGAAGCTTTAATGTTTTATTAAAATCACTGTGGGATGTTGACTCTAATGTGAATTCGGTACATGGGATGCCTGTAAAACCTAGCTGCTGATAAATATGAATTCAGCTTAAAAATGATGCACATCATGAATAGGATTTTCCAGTCTTCTCCTGATGGAATTGTTGAATATTTTTCTATAATTTTCACTAAAAGCAGAGCCAGTGCAGTACAGAAAACTTTTAGAAATCTCAGTCTACAAAGACATTTTGAACCTGAGGAGCATTGCCATCAGGATCTTTTTTGTCTTTTTCTTTTGTTATGTGGTAGTAGTCATCCCTTGGAAAACATATTACTGTTTTACCTCCATGATTAAATTCAGAGCTGGCTTGCAGTGCAAAAACACCAATAGGGATGCAGTTGCATTTGCAGGCTTTGGTTGTGAAATATTTTCACTGAATTAAACATTTGCGTTATGCAGTAATAAATAACAGGAATTGCTGCATAACTAGTTTCCAGTGGAAGCTAATTCTTTTCCAGTCTAATTGATCCTGTTTGGTAGTAGCCTGGAAAACTGTCACAAGGTGAGCGAGTGCTCACAGAAATGGACCCGTGTTCCCAGGGAGCGTTCCCACCTTGGCTTAACATATTGCAAAATCTTATTCACAAGTCTGTGCCCCTCCAAGCAACATACTCTCAGCAATCTGTGCTTGCCTTGTCCATGCTATCAATTAGTCCTGTAGGAATTGAAAAGTTTGGAGATTTGAGTGTGAAGAAAGTCATAATCTAAGATAACAGGGAAGGTATTTTGGTGAATCCTGTTATTAGCCCCTTATAAAGGTTTATTCTTACTTACTTTATATGTTCTGACTCTTATTGTCCCTGTGGAGTAGAATTTGACACATTTTAATGCAGCACTTTCTCTGTTTTTACTTTCGAAAGTAAAAAACAAAGAGTTTTGAGGAAAAATTATTCCCTTTAGAGTTCCATCTTAACAAGTTATGTCTTCAGAGATATAAAGGTAGATTAAGTGCTGCTGTTACAGCAGAACAGATGCATGGAATGGAAACATACTGTCAGCAAAAAAATTTCTGCTAAGAAAAGTCAACATTACAAACAATCATACTGTTTGTTTGAGCTATAGTGTTACCCCAGGAAAAGTCAGCAGGAGTTTTCCTATTCATTTCTGTAGCGAGAATTCACCCTTTAGTTATAATCAGAATTTATGGTGTGAGATTTAAATCAGTAAAAGTGAAACGTTTTTTTTTAAAGGCCAAAGCTCAGGGAAATAAAACCCAGAGCAAACACTGACATATTTTACCTCTTTGCTGCGGAGGGGATGACCCCTCCACACACACCATTTTAGAGCTGCAAATCCTTCATAGATCTGGAAAAAGAGTGACCCAAGGTACCTGGAAAGCCAGCTATAGCATGTACTGAACCTCATGGTTTTGGTTATTGGGGCCTGTTGTACACTGGCTTATTAAACAGCCCAGGAGGGAGAAGGCCAAAAGTGCAAAGGCTGCTCAATTCACAGACTGAAATGAGGCTTGGCCACCACAGAGCAACACCTGTATGTGTGTAACTTGAGCAATAAAGCAGAAAGGATAGATGGTATGATTTATAACCATGTCCTTTCCCTCCATCCTTCCCGTGCACTTATAGTTAACTTAGTGGAGCTTGCAAAACTCTGCAAGTAGTGACCGAGCCTCTGCAATTTCCAGCCTCCATCACCCCCGTGTTTTTCCTGGTCATTGCAGCCCCGACTTAAAATCCGATAGAAACAGGTCTGTAATGTTGCTACTGCAGGTTTTCACACAGCAGAACTTGATCACATCAAGGTATCAGACTGATTGGAGTTTAATTAGAGTCTCCATGTTCGATTAATGTGTTGATTCTTGGCTTGCACCTTTGAAAGACATGCCTGGTGAAACCAGAAATTAGGGTCTATGTGGCTGATTTCTCTGGCCCTAGCTAGCTAAGCAGTAGGTGTGAGCAGGCAATCTGTCAACTCAGCTGAAACACTAGTTTACAGCAGCGCCAGTTGTCAGTCCTGAGTAGGAACTGACAACTACCTCAGCTGAGAAGCTCCTACTGTATGAGAAAATTAACTTCACCCATGTTCACAAATAAGTTAATTTTAAAATACACTCATTTGGAAAAGGAAAGCCTTTATTTTAATGCATTATTTATAATGCACTTGTGATGCATAATTCTGTGTTATATCACATATTTTTGAATATTCACTAGTATTTGAACCACTAACCTCTCTGCCAGGACAACCCCGAATTTGGGTAAATTCCAAATAACTGTTCTTTAAAACAGAATTAATAAACAAGCTGTTATACATCTTTTTCTCCTTTATTTGAAGTACTGAATGTGTCTGAAAATTACACTGCCTGTGGCTTAGAGCAGCTTGATCTTAACCTGGATTAGTGGCAGCTGTGGGGTCCAAAGTCTCTGGAGTCATGTTTCTTTTCTGTATTGGTCAGGAGGTCTCAGGTCTTAAAGCTACAAAATGATGGTTATGTCTGCAAAAGTATTTTGAGCTATTCAGTGATCTGTGAAGTGCAATGGTTCCCCTCAGAGATTTGTATTGCTTCTTTCCCTGCAGTAAGGTAGAGGGATAGGTAAACAGTGTTGTGCCTGAGAAAACTGTAAAACACTCCCCAAATACCACCTCTGTGAAATACTTGGTTAGAACACGGTATTGATACTTGATAACGAGAGAACGTGGTATCAGTACTTGATAACAAAAGACTATGTGAATTCTGGATTGACTTTTCCCGCAAAAATACCATGCGGACGGCTCTGCCACGGTGGGGAATATGCTTAATTACAAGCTCGTAAAGCTTTTGTACGAAGTGTTATGTTTGTTTCTTTGTTTGTTTTTCACTTGTTCTCTTTTTTCCCTTTCCTCATAATCTATAAATAGTTTGCAGTATGGAGGATATAAGATGAAAGAAAGATAAATTTAATTCACAAGTTTAAATATGTATATATATATATATATATATACACACACTGTATATACATGTTGAAGGAATAGCTGAGCTTTGATCATTGAAGTTAGGTCGTTTTAAATAAAAAAGTACTGGATGTGGTGTTTTGTTCTGCAGTAACCCTCTAAAACCCTTACAAAATTAGCACTGTGATATTGGTTTATTATCTTAGTTAATCAAATTATCACAGGCTATAGACAAATGGAGGATTTTTTTTTTAACTGCTGGCATTGAAATGTCAAAGCAGGATCTCCAAGCAAAATGGTATTTTCATACCCTTAAGCATTTAATATTCTGAGAACCATTTCTGTCTAAAATCAGTGAGGTTTCTCTCACACAAAGTTAGAGAGATGATTAAGTGCCCTTTTTTATTTTTTTTACCCCTTTAAGATGGGGAGTGGAGGGACAGGACACAAAAAGGTCATGACAACAGCTATTATTTTAGACTTTGCTCTATACTTTGATAGTACTCACTTCCAGCAGAGCTGAGTTGTCATAGCTTTTGAAAGAGATAGGTGTCCTGACCACTCTAGCGGTTTTGGCAGGAGCTTCTAACATAAACTCAGTCATATCTTGAAAATTTTGCATTTTTTAATACAACTTGCTCTGCCTAGAGCAGTTTTTCATATTCTAGTACAAAGTCCACTGCGTCCACAGAAGTTCTGCTAGAATAGTGTGTTCGAATCCAGTATACTGTGTCTGTATTTTGCTTAAGCATTTGCAATACGTACCTCATTCAAACTGTGTTCGTCTGTCATCTTCCATCTGCATCTTTGCAGCTGCAAAGGTCACTGTCCCTGCTTTGCCCCCAAGTACTCAGGTGCCACAGTCTCCATGCTGGAGATAACTTTTCCTGTTCTACGAGCTGTCTACTGAGCTGCTTATGTCTGTGCTCTTTAATTAATTTCAGTCAAATTGTACTGGCTTAGCACAATACTGTTGTTTCAACTAATGTCTCTGATTTTGACTAAAATAAACAGTAGCAGGATGAAGCTCACATCTTTAGGAGCAGATGAGAAGGTTGGGGGCATGAGCTGGTTATTAGTTCTCTCAAACTTATAAAAGATTGATTTTCAAATTATTTTTAAAACAGGTGAATTTTTTTACACCCTTGCAAAGTTAGTATGAAATGTATGAAATGCCTCAAAATAGAAGCAGGAGCGTTTTGTATTCAGGATATACTTAGTCAAAAAAGGCATGTAAATATTTTTAGTTAGATTTAACAGTGCGTTGGAGCTAGCGCAGATGGCTGTACAAAGTACAAGGCATTGATGAACCACACTCAGAATGTGCGTGTGTGAATGTGTCTGTCTGTGTATGTATTACAAAAATAAGATTTGATGTCTATTGACCAGTGATTTAAAAAAAATCTTGAAGTTATAAAAATTTTTATGCTGGGGCAAGGAGTTGCATAATAAATTCTGTGCTGCACCGAGATACCCAGTTTGGGATCGTTTGTTGTGAGATGCACTTCAAGTCCAGCTCTGGCCAGGCAGTGATATCAGTACCACTGTCTGAAGCCCTAAAGCAAGAATTTCCTGTATTTCTAAGTGATACCTTTGAGATTTTTGGGCCCCACTGAGCTGCTGCTTTTCAAAGGTGACCACCATAGATCATGCAGAATGTTTCAAAGCTTTTCTCTGTTACCCCCTTGGTTTTGGAGTACACAGGTGCTTGCGATATGTGTGTTAATGGAAACTGCCAGTCTTGCTGGTGATATCGCTCTTAACACTAGTGTCAGTGAGTCAGTCTCCTATGAAGAAAACAAAACAGTTTGAACAAAAAAGTATAAGAAGAAATGTACATTTATAACAGTCACGAGGTGAAACAGCACCGATTAATTCACTTATTTGCACTTCTTTGTGTGTTGGGTATGAGCTTATTAGTGTACTCTTGAGAAACAATTCCTTGATTAGCGGTATGTGCAGTACTACCTTTCAATTTTCTGTTACAGAGTTGCCTTTTTTTGCAAATGGCTGAATTTTTCAACCAAATTGTATCATCTGTCACAATTTTCATGTGACTGTTGGAAACCTGCTGCAGAGTCTTCACTATCTGCTATTCAGTCCTGCTTTCTTCTCCGTTTTGCAGGTAAGCAAATGTTTCTGCAATACTATCTGCTACTGTAAAATGTTTCCAGTATCAGACCACTTTGAGGGTTCATTTTGTTGGACTGTCTAGGATTAACATCTCTCCTGCAACATCTCCTGCAGATCCCACTGTATTTTCTGCCACAGAAAAATATGTGAATAACAGTGCAATACTCTGTGATTTTTAACATCAGCTTGTGTCAGCCTACCTCCCTCTGGTTTTAGTGCAGCTTTAAAAAATGGTGGACATAAACTTTCAGTTGTCAGTATAGTTACAGCTGTATCAGACAAGGTTGGGAGCGAGCAGTATAGAAAATTGCTGAAAGTTCTGCTCTCGGAGCAGAGCTTCTAAATAAAATACATCTCTGGGGGGCAAAAAAACCACCAGAAAGCTGGAGCAGGTAATATAAAAGCTCTGGTGTTACTGCTTTTTAGATCATGGGCTACGTTGAGCTGATTGGGAGGGTTCAGATGCTGCTCCCCAAGATCATAGTCAGACAACTGCTACAGAGAAGCATAGAGCCACCTCGCTGCCTGTGCACCGAAGTGTGTGAGGAATTCTCAAATGACCTAAATATCATTGATGTGTATGGAGGTATGGTGAGACGCAGCCCCAAACAGCTAAGTGGTAGCAATACCTTAAACAGCCACAGCTATTGCTGCAGTGGTGCTTGGGCACAGCCATCCATCATGTCAATGCTAGGTAATAGTCAATTCTAGGACTGGATTCCTGTTTGAGATTTAAGGTTTTGGGGAAGTAAGGAATTTTACAGATTTCTTGAAGTTATTTTCAGAAAGCACTAGTCATGTAGTATGGAGAGAGATGGATGTGTGTGTGTGTGTGTGTGTGTGTATTTATGTGAAAGAAAAGTAAATGTTCTTAATCTTTCTTTGATATTCTGTGGCATTTTTTTAATGTTACCGTCACATGTAGTAGCTCTTATTTTTTCAAAGCAATTTAGAAATTTTCTCAGAAAACAATTGCCAGTTTCCTCCACCAAATTCATGTTCTCTCTGAACCTATTAAGAGATTTATTTTCTCTTCAAGATTTATTTACTTTATCATTAAACTGCAGGGTCTAAACTCTGCCATGGCTTTATTTTTTTCTGTGATTTTTAAGCAAAGAAGCCTTTTCAAAAGGGTTCTCCTTAAAAAAAAAAAACAAACAAAAACAAACAAAAAAAACCTTCGATTTTGAATTGTTTTGAGCAATCCATGCTTTCTTCCAAATTTACATCAAGCAGTAAATGATGAGCATGCTTTCTCCATGATAGTTCATTACAGCAGTAACTGGATTTTGCTACAGTGCTTACTTTACCTCATCCCAGGCTGCTAAAGTGTAAATACTCATAATGTACCCTGCAGCTCCCACTAAGCGCTTGTGCCATATCCAGTACAAGCATATGTCTTGCAGCAGAATTTAAATTTATCTTTAAACTGAACACAGATACTTAAAAGTGAGAGAAAACATTTTCATTTCTATTGCATCTTTTTTTCCAAGGGTTTGCCTAAGAAATGAGTTAGCAGATCAATAGCAGAGATGGGGATTTGACAGCTATTCATACTACAACTGGAGCTCGGCAGTCTCAGGTTGTGAAGAGGGTTGGCACGAGTATTGCTGTCTTCCTGGGCTATTCCTCTGCAAAAGATGAGGGAAGAATCTGAATATAACTTTGTAGGGGAAATTTCTGCTACCTATGCCCATATTATTTCAAGCATAGATAGAAATTTCTGGTTCCAAACTTTGCAGCTTTCTCTAAAGCATCTATCCGTATTTATTTTTAAGTAAGTTGGTAATCTACCAGCTGATTTACTAACTAAATATGAGTGCTGTCAGCAACAGCTCTAAATATTGCTGTTAAGAGAATTCACGCATTGCTAATAAAATAAAAACTGACCTAAATACTAAATATTCTGAAAAGTTTTCCCTGTGAACACTCCATCTTTGTCTTGTTATTTCAATTTTCTCTTGATATATTGAATAACTGCATTTACATCAGAGTAAATAGAGAGGTACATGCCTTGTCTCTCTAGCAGAGTGTTTGCAAACTATTGCGCTGTACATTGTTTAGGGATTACTTTGTAATCTGTAACACTGCTTTGACAGCCAGATGGGAGTTCTCACCAAGCGAGGCATTATTAGACATTACGCTGTGAGTAACTTACCAGCACCCTGACAAAGTGTTTGCTGCCTAGATGCACCAGTGTCTTATGAAAAAACAATAACCCCCTACAGCAAACCCAGCATTTTATAGCCACTTGTGTTTTTATTACAAAAGCCATAACTTCTCATTTGCTGGCAATATAATAGACTTTAAGTGCAGCATTGTATTCAGATTTTATATTCCAACAGTGTGCATATTTTTACAGTTAAGTTTATTATTTGCTCTTCATTGTGGTATGATGTAATTTAAAGGTGTCAGTCAGGATTCTAGTCCTGTTCTAGCAGGGACTGTAGAAAACAAATATTGAAGGTTCTGGGCCCCCATTAGTTTATATCTACAGGGCATAGCCTTTGTAAACATTTGCAGAGGTGTAACTTTCTGGATGTTTATAGTCCCATGTTATTCAATGGCAATGTCACAAGTTTCAAACTCAGCACGTGCGCAAGACGCGGCATGTCAGTGGCCACATCAGAAACAGCAGAGCGCTGTGTGTGTTATGCTTGCAAGGACAGAGAAATCAGTGGAATAGTAGGGGGATAATGAAGGAGGTTAGCACCACTAACTATTGTCACAGCTGGTCAGCATTCAGTCTTTTCTCAATTAGTATAAAGAGAAGCTCCTGGAAAAGTAACAGCTCTGCTCCCTTTTTTCTCCTCCTCCAACAATAAGAGGTGAACATGACACTATTTATTGGTTAATTCTCCTTGTCTTCTGCTTCCCTGGGTGTTACTCTTTTTTCCTAGAAATCTCAGCTGATTCCCTAGCCAGAAAAGATACCCTTTACCAACAAATCCTGTTTGCTGTCCCACGAAAGCTCTGAACTTTGCCCCTTTCTCTGAACTCTGTGATGCCTTTGGCCAATCTCAACAGCAGACGCCCCTGGAAATACTTCCTAATTGAATAGCTTCCTCTTTGAAATACCAGTTGAGTTTGTAAATCAAAGACAGGTTCCAAGAAGTCTTTTCACCTAGGGTCAGAGCATGTTCTCTGGGGAGTGAAACCTTCATTAGTTGGATGCCAAATTATTTGCTCTAGTGTCGTGATCAATCAGTCTATTTTACTGACTGTGATGAGATTCATCTCATCTGATTTTACATATATGCCTGGTTTTCTCCAGCAACTCTAAAATGAGGGATAGATTTTCCTGTATGTTTTCACTTTCAGTCAGGTGAATGCCCCTTTTGGATCATTTCCTAGTCACTATTGTTGAGTGAGCTTAAAACCCAGAAGGGCCAAGGCAGAGTTGACAGAACTTACCTCAAGGGTTTCTTAGTTGCACCTTCTAATTCTAAAGGCCCAGATTACTGTATTGCTGTTGCAGTCATGAGCATCCCGTCTCTCTTTACAGCTCTTGAGGACTATTTAACTAAAATAAAGGAATGATTTCAAGCGTTATGCCAGTTTTCTTCCTTTTCTTTATTCACCATCTGAGTAAAATACAGACAATAATACCTGCATTTGTTAAGTGTAGATAAAAGCATAAACATTTCTATTTATCTGTCTATTTATAAAACAACAATTTCACCTGTAAAACAGATAAAATCTTACATTTATTACTTTTAATCCTGCTATAAGTAAAGGGAGGAGAAAACAGTATGATTCATTCCTCCTTTTTGCCCAACTCCACACAAAAGTAATCGAAACAGTTTTCATAGAGCTAAGGAAATGTGGACAAGTCACCTCACTGAGGTTTGAATAATCTTCCAGAAGTTAAAGAATGAGAATTGCCAAAAGAAGGCCATAAAAAGTCATAACCAGGCACTAAAATCATTATGTTGGTTTGAAAATTGTTTTTTTTTATTTCTTTAGAACTTTGTGTTCTGTTTTCGCAGTGAATTAAAACTGTTAAGTGTTTCAACAGCTGACGTTGATCCTTAAATTTTATTTCTTGAGTAAAGTAGTAAGAAAATTAAATAAATAAATATGAGCAAGAGTTGAGGTCCAGGTCATATTTTCATTAAGCCTCTTAACTAGGCCTTAACGAAGTAGCTAATAATTTTGGATGCCTTTGTTTTTTGGCCACAAAAGTTCTGATAGAAAAAGATAGTTGCTTGTTATTACGGATTCAGCCTTAAAAAATTAAAGCTCCTATAACTTTTTATTTTAAACAGTACTAGGTGCCTAAAAACAGAGTTGCAAAGCATTTTGCCTTTTAAGAAATGTTTTAAAATGTTTGAAACAGATTTTCTGTTTGAACTACATTTTCTGTTAAAAGCGTGGGTTAGGAAACAGCACACTGCAGTAAATGAACACTGGAAAATTGTATTTTATTGCAGCAGAATAAGTCAGAAGTATTTACCTTTCAAATGACATACTGAATTCTTGTATTGAATAAACCAGAGAAACTCAGATGGAGTCCATGAGCCAAAAAGATTAATTTGAAAAATCATTTATCTTTATGCCAGCCTGAGTCAAAAGTTCAATTCTGGATACGCTCATTCCTCAGCGTTCAAATCTGGGTCCAAAAGCTTCAGTTGGAGCCAGTCTCTAAAAAAGGTGACTAATAAAATGAACATCATACCCAACACACACACCCCCACAGACCCATCCTTTTTAGCATGTGGAGTATTTGCTGAGGGCCAGGATTGTTTTAGATGTATCATAGAATCACAGAATGGGTAAGGTTGGAAGAGACCTGTGGAGATCATCTAGTCCAACCCCTCTGCTCAAGCAGGGTCACCTAGAGCATGTTAGATAGGGTTGCATCCAGGCGAGCTTTGAGTATCTCCAGAGAAGGAGATATAAAGTGATTCACCTCTCTCTTCTCTCCTCCCTTCTCCTTGCCTCCCCACACCTTTGTGCTAGCTCCTCCTACTGCTGCACAGGCAGATATTGCAGAAAGGAAGACAGCAACTTTTTACTGAAAAGGTGAAAAGTTTCATTTTGCTTTTTTCCCCAGCTCTATTTTATCAATCAGAGCAGAAAGATTTCTTAACTCATGCAGGCAAATGGCATCCGAAGTGTCTCCTAGTGTGGGTTTTTTAAGTACATTCAGCTATGATCACAGCTGCATATCCTTGCAGTTCCACTAGTCTGCAAGGAGCAGAATATGTTTTTGCATTTTCCTTTTTTTCAGTATTATTCAGTGGTATTCATTTCCTAGAAAGGAATATCCCTTTTAGGAGAGAGACTTCTACAGTTTTATGACCTTTTATTTCTACAGTAGAAATAGGTGAACTCATTTGGAATAGATAAGAACCAAGCCAAAACATTACACAGAACAAAATTAAATCCAAATCTGACCTTTCTGAGGCTCAGAAAAGAAAAATACTTGCTTCCCTTTATCTTCTGACTGGTGCCCTATGATTACAAGTACCCAAATATCATGGTAGGGAGCAAGTCTGTGGATGCATGTCCTGACAACCACGCCCCTGCTGCCTGCCCCAGTCTGCCCCCTGTGGCACATTACTCTGCCCAGTGCAGTGCAAAAGCACGCCTCACCCTCCAACGCCTTCCCCCTGGTGTGCATACGTACCTGTTGCTTTACAGCTTCTTCCCATCAGATGTCATTGTCAGAAGTCATCGGGCTGAAACCTGGTAGGTAGCTCAGATGCTCTGAACTGATTTGTCAATTTTAACCTTAAGGATGGATGAAATCCACTTTTGGCAGGAGACAGAAGCTTCTTCTGTCCTCTCCCTCTCTTCTCAGTGGCTTACCTTGAAAGTGCCCAGTTGGTGAAATTTGGTACCAGCTTATTTCTAAAGATTGAAGTACGTTAAAGGAAAACGAGGCAGGGATTTGAATGTGGAGCTGACCCACAGGATGGGCTTCCCCACTCATGAGAGGTTTTCAAAAACAGATTTTTTTTAAATGATTTTCCCCAAATGAAGTATATTATCCAGAATGAGGTTCAAACAGGTGCTGGCTGGAAGCCCTGGACTGCCTGTTCCAGGGCTTTCAGTACAAAGGAGCCATGCATCTCAGTAACGTGGCCCAGGACTTTCAGTACCAGGATCCCAACTCCCCATTTGGGAACCTTGTTTGAAGTAAGTCCTTCAAGCTCTCTGCTTTGGAGTGGGGAGCTGAACGTCTGTTAAACTGGGTCTGTATGGGCTTTAAAAAACTAGTAGCCCTACAGCAGCAAGCCTGAAAGAAATGCCTCGAAGCCTAAAAATCATTTAGGATCTTACCATTTTTCTGTAAAAAACAGGAATTTTAATTTTCTACACATTTACAGAATTTGAAGTATTTTGTAATGAAAAGTTAATACAGCCTAAGGCTGAAGAAGTGTTCTTTGGAAATGACTAAGGAAAGTGTGATGGACAAGAAATCTTGAGCAGCAGAAGTCGTCAGGAATAGCAATGATACTAGAAAGCTGCTGGAGATGCACAAAACTTCTGCATGAGCAGCTCTGTTCTTTCACCTTACCTTACCTCTCCAGTAGTTTGAGGATGCTGATGCTTTCAGAGACTGTAGGGAGGGAGGAGTTCTTCAGTTAATTTTCTAGTTGTTACTACTCTGTGAGAAAAAAAAAAAATGTTTTCTGGAAGGAAACGTAATGGAATTTCCCTTACCTCCCTGATAATGAGGCATTCCTTCCAGATGATAACTCAGATGGTGATGTCATGTTGATGTCTGCCTGAAGACTGAGGCAGGCTAATGGACTGGGGAGAGAGTGAAAGGAGTTTTGTCAAATCTTACCATTGAGTCTAAAAAATTTGAGATTACCTTTGAGATTAATTGTTTTCCTAAGCCTCTTGAGAAAACACTGACTTAGCAGATACTGAGAGATTATATAGTGCTGGACCTGCTGATCTTGTGGAATCAAAATTTAAATGTGTGAGTGTAAAACCGTTTGTGAGAGGACCTTTTGTGCCACTGCTGTGTTCACTGCCCATATCTCACTCTGCAGGGACTGCTTCAGCATGTGTGTATGGAAAGATGGCAAGATCATCATTCTGAAGTTTCTTGTGAAATGTCCAACATGCTAAAAGCTACCAAGTCTAACCACATAGTCAGTAATTGCACTTTTGGATTTTATCTCTAAAATCTCTCTGGAAATTATTCCATTAAAAACAAGATCCATGCAGTGCCAAAGGAGAATGATAGCTCCTCTAAAAAAAATCCATTTGTATTGCAGGCTAGGCTTTTGTGACTTTTACAGGACTGTAAGATTCGTTCCAGAGAGCTATAGCACTGTTAAAATAACAGTAGTGTAATACCATCAGAGTCAAAGAGCCCCCAAATTTGCAGAGCTGTCTCTGGCATTGATCAGTACTGAAGTGACCTCCATGAATTATGCACAGGAGATGGCAGTAACCTCAAGGCATGGTTCATGTTTCCAGTCATGATCAGATTTTACTACCTTAACAGTAAAGCCAGGATATCACTTGTTGCTAACAGCTGGCCACTAGTGCAGTTTATTAGAAACTCAGCTAGTTACTGAAGTGGGCTCTTTATCTTGGTGACCTTCCAAGGCAATCAGAGCCTTCTTGGAAGACCTTGAATCAGAAATGTTTGGATATAAGAAAAATAGCACTGCACAGCACACAACACTGAACTCCCAGGGTTCACAGATTTGGAAGGCACTGTACCATATATAACTGTAGAAGACAGCACTGAGATACTGTGGCTGCTACATCAAGGTCATGGTGTTCTGGGATCCAATTAAAATTAGGCAAGATATGCAATTCAGGAAAGAATTCACACAGAGTCAGGAAGAAAAAGGTCATACACTTTATGAGCTTTGTTACTTTGTAAGATTAATTACCCAGTATCTCATGATCTTGTAATAAAAGCACCAAGTATTTTAAACGTTTGATTTACTTACAGATCAGAACTGTCAAACTTTAGTTTCTAAATCACAGTTAAAGATTTGACTAGTTTCCATTTAATAGTAGTGTGCTTGCCTTGGCATTCGTATAATACACGCTGCAGTGGGTTGTGAATTTGGTGAGTGGGCAATGCTCAAATCTGCTATGGCCATGGCTGATGCTCAGCAGCGCTCCTTCTTCTTTGGAGGTGATTTGAATGGGAGGTGGTCCCATACAGGTCCTTTAATTCAAAGCATTGATCCTTACCTCCTCCAGTGTAACTATCACCTTCATGCTAATCACTGCGCTGACTTTAACTCCCAGAACCTGCAAAGAGATAATGGGGAACAGTATGAGCTAGGGGAATTGCCTTTTGATGGAAAACTTGATATTTTGGATGGGGCTGCAACAGGCCTTTTCAAGGCTACCTGTCCTAGTTCCTTTCTCCTGGAGGACAAGGATAAAAGATTTAGCAATCATCTACTGTATTTTAAGTACTGTGTATATTGTTGTGTTTTGTAAACCAAATTATCTCCTGGGAAAGGGGAAGTGATTTCATGGATGTTTTGAGCAAAGATTTCATTACAGATATTACTGGATTCGTGTCCTATGCTGTTGTAGGTTAATGACTTGGAACTCAGTCTGAGCTCAGGGCCCTATTTTGCTAGTTATAGTTTAGAGTGAAAAGGCATCTCTACTAGAGAAGAGCTCACAGTCCAAACAGACAAGGCAAAGAGATGATTCCTTTAAAACTACTTGAAGAGTGGTTTGCAAACAGTGTGTTAGCACCAGTGGTTTTGTCTCCTTTTTCTTCTTCCTTTCCATCTCCTTTTCATGTTAAAACTCTTTCTGAGTTTTTTCTTGAGAAAGAGTTAGCTAACCAAGAAAGTTAAAAGGAAGAGGGAACACAAAAGCAAGGATTGAGGGTGAAAAGAAGGGAGTAAGGTGGGGAGACTGAGAGGCACAAGCAGCCAGTGAACAGATATAATATGGTGTCCAACAGAAAAATGTGAAAAGAAATGATGATTGCTGTAGGTCCTTTGCTGAGCTACAGATCTTTGTTTCTGCTGAGGAAGTCTCCTAGGCACAGCCTGTTACTGTCTCTCGTACTGAACAATACTCTAAGGGAATCACGAAAATTGGCCCAGATCCTCCACAGATTGTATTGATTTTGGGTGTCCTTATTTGGTGCAAGTCTATCCCCGAGGCAGGCAATGGAAATGCAGCAGCCATCCATGGCTGGCTGCAGGTCAGATCTGAAGTTTTGTAGGATGGGCTGCATTTGCGGATGTTACCGCAAAAAGGGCGAGGGAGGCCAGATCATTGCTTTCTAGCAGTAGTCAGAGGACTCTTAGGTGTCACCTTCTGCTTGCTTAGGAAGGAGTTACAGTCTTTCAGCATTTCTTCTTGCTCATAGCAGAAAAAGGCAAAGAAGCCTCATGTGAGTTCTTGCAGAGAACTACATGCAGAGAGGGAACAGATATCACAACTCTGCCTGAAAGAGAGAAAGTGTGTGGTCATGCAGGCACCATCCATCACAGGGCACAGAAGCACGAGAGCGCACAGGAGATGTTTCTGATGTTGTGGAGACGGCCCCATAAACCCCAGTCTCCTCCAATAAATCAGTGCTGAGCTGTGGTGAGGGTTGAAATAAAACAAAGGACTAACAAAACCTAGACTGTCCTATGACCAGCCTCAATAGATGACAGGCAGAAACTGTCCTTTATCTCCAGAGGTTGAGGCGAGTGAGTGGGATGGTGGGGGGGGGGGTAAATAGTTGCCTCTTTGGTTTTATACTTTCTTTATTCTCTTTATTCTTTGTTTTCTGATGATAAAAGAGCCTTCTGTGGATATTGTAGCAAAAGAATTGATGAGTCATAAGGTTTGCAACTTCATTTTCCCCCTCCACCCTTTCTATTTTTTTCCTGATGGTCACATCACCTTCCCCCTCCTCTGCTGGTGCAGCAGGACGTGCTGTGCCTTTAAGAAGTGTGGTTTTTCAGAAGACTAATTCCTGAGCTTTGGCATCTGTTGAGGCATGCCCTAAGTTTTGTGGTGTGGTTTATGAAAAACTAAAGTGCATTTCTCTTGTGAGTTTTTTTAACTCTTTTCTGCCATAGCTAAATTTTGCATCTTTGCTCGCTACTTGCAGAGAACATACGATTCAGCATTTCCATAGGGATTTCTGCTCTGTTCCCCTAAAGAGGAGAGGAAATAAGTAAATTAGTGGGAGGCTTTTTTCAATTAAAATTTATCTTCATTGAATTATTTTTTAAATGGCAAAGCTCTGGTGAATAAAGATGACGTAGCAAATTCTCTTACTGATGATATCCTCACACTTGCACCGTTATCACTGCAGTGTTAACCTGCCATTGTAATAGCATAACTATATAGCAGCAGAAAAGCTGGCCCAGAATAATCATAGCAGCTTGATTGCGAGCTACATAAATTGTGGATTTCTTAATGTTCCTGTCCATAAACATGTGTGTCTTTTGCTTTCTTTTTCCTCTCATCATAGTGAAAAAGAAACTAGCAGGAAGACAATATGATGGTACTGTAAAGATTAATAAAACATTAGGTAAATTAAAACATTAAAATGTTTTTAAGCAAAGGCAACCAAGCTTGTGTTTTGGGAGAGATCTGCCCAGAATTTCTTTTTGACATTTGCAGGGGTCAGCAATGTGGTCATTAAACCACAACTCTCACTTGGAGCCTTGTGTACATTATATGCATACCACCAGCTTACTACACCGTTACCCTTGGTGATTTTTTTTAAAAGCTATATTTACTATGTGGCCCTCAGTGTGTGTCCTACCATTGTCTTACAGCAGCAGCATAAAACCTCTGGAACAGTCAGCACATATTCACATACCTGTGCATTATTTTAGGCTTCGAGATAGCTCTGCGTGGACAGGCTACTGCAGCCATGCAGAATTCCCCGTACCTCTTGGCGTTTTGTGTAGGCTTAGGGGCTTACTGTGCAGAGTCCTCTGCAGCCTGCAGGCCCAACAGATGAAAGAAGAGTTTCTGGTAGACAGGCCTGTTTTCATGAGAAAAAAAATGTTGCAGAGGGAAGGGAGGGTACCAGAGATAGCGCTGAATGTTCCTTCTGTGCTCTTAGGATTATTGTGTGTCTTTGAATAAATCAGTTAACCTTTGAGCTGCAGATTTCTTGTGCATAAAACAGTGATATTAGCAGTGTGTATAGCATGCTGGGATTAAATGAATTAATGTAACAGTACTTTACAGTCTCAGCTCTGAAAATGTGCTGAGTGCAGTTGTTCTATTTAAGAAGCTTGTGGTGTTCATTACGGAGCCTACGGGAGGGCCCCCGTCAGTCCACCGTCCTTCCCACCCTCCCAGTCATCCGGTCGGCTCTCCATCTTCTTCATGACCAATAGCAAGCAATCTCTGCTGTTTAGCCTCTTAATCCTGAAGCAGTGCAGTATTGCGACAACTCTGTTAAGAAGTGGCTACGGAGGAACGGCCACCCTGCAACCCCTGGTGAGGAGCTCTCTCGTCTGCATCCCTCTCTGGCCTCACAGGAGTACCACGCTAGCTCCTGAGCGTCCCGACAGGAGTGTGCCGTGGGGGGGAAGTAGCCATCCAGGGGGCTCTCAACAGCTCTGCCACTCATCTGCTGCGTCGTCTGGGCACGTTGCATCACCTTTCTCTTCTTCGCTGTAGACAACGAAGTGTGGATCATGCATTTTGCCTTCACACCCAAGAGCTGTTCAGGCTGATTTAATGAATGAATGAGAAGTCAAGGATGTCCATGGAAGAACAGCACAATGTACATGTGAAGTATTACTCTGTAACTGTGGGTGGAGATTACCTGTGTTGAAAATAATATATTTTTATCCAAATCAACATTTGATCAGGTAGAATCATAGGTCGGAGGAGGAAGTGCAGACAAAGCCTGCCCTTGTCACTTCAGCCGGAAATTTTAGAGGAAACTGGGGTGCTGCTTCTGCTTCTTCTCCCTTGTTCTTTGGGCATACATAGACTTAGAGTCTAGTACTGGTTTCTGAGGTTGATGGGCTGACAGAAATAATCTGACTTCTATAGATGTAGTATTTCAAGATACAGAAAGAGAGAGGGTTTTTTTCTTCTCTTAAGATTTAGTGTTTTACAGGGAAGCCAAGCACTGCTTTCTGCAGCATTGTCCGGTGTATCAAAGGTTGACACAGCAACTCCTTGGGTTCAGTCAAGTTAGCAAGCTGAGGATTTAAAGAAAGATAAAGCAATTTAAACAGTATTATGTAGTTGCTGGCATACTGGGATCATCAGGGTACAGTTTATAAAGTCTCTGGTGCTATCAAGGGAATCAGGAGTTAAAAATTCCGAAGATATAATCCAGTATAATCATGTACTGTAAGGTGTAGCAAATTGACAGAAGTGAGAAGCAGAAAAGGTTTACCATCCGAGCTAGGTGGAAAATGAAATTAGATGGAAGAGTATTACCACAGGTTTATCTAACTGGTTGTTTCACTAGCAGGGTAGGTGCACGTTTATCCAGTCCCTCCCCAGAAACTCAGGTAGAGCTGTGCTGCCCTGCTCTCCCTTGCTGTATTAGTGACAAAAATGGAGTGCCCTTCATCCTATTTGAACAAAGCAGTGTTCTGCTGTATCTATTTTTGGTCACTGATTTGTATGCTGTCGAAGCCATCTCATTGCGTAGAATACAGTGATATATTGTTGTGGTTGTTTTTCTTTTGCTGCTATGTGCATAGTGAAATGTTTGTTTGTTTGAAGGATTTAAAACATCTGGAAGAGATGAGCAATTGTAATGTCTTTGTACACAGGTTAAGTTTGGAGCCATAGATCCCTTCCAAACTGCAATATTATATGCCATCTACTGTGATGCTCATTTGTGTAGTACTGATATTTGCTTTGGGAAGAACAACCAGTATAAAGCTAGTTCAAACAGTAGGTTGCTACTAGTACTAACACTGGCCTAAGTTAAGAATGGATTTTTCCCCAAATAGTTCTGCAACTGCTTCCCATAATGAGAATACCAACTATGAATTTTAGAAGTAAATATCTATATGTAGCAAGCTTAGCTGAGTTTTGCAAATAGTGAAAGAAATCATTTTTTACTAAAATAATGTCCATAACTGATGCACATAGGGCAGCTCTCACTGTGAAAAAAATCAGTTCTCCTGTAATGTAAGCACTGAGGTGTTTGGACACAAGCAAATCTAAACATAGCCTGGATCTAGGCAACAGATTATCATGAATAAAAAGTGGAGGAAAAAAGCAATTGTAAGTTCCACTGTATTCCAGCCACCTTCTACTGAGTAGAACCGTACTTTGCAAGGAGTCTGTTAGCTTTTACCAGGGTATCTGCAGGCAAACGCCTTAGCAACAGAAGTGCCGTTCTTACACTCCAGCTCACTCTATCGCATTTTTTTTTCTTTTGAGAAAGCTAATCTCTGTATTTTTTACGTTGCTTCCCAACAGATGAGAAAGGCACTTCTGAATTAAAACAGAATCTTGAATGACTGACAAGAAGCCAAACATGGGCTAGTCTTGTAGCAGCATATCCTTTAGCTCCAGTGCGGCAGTCAGAAAGAGAAGATTTTTCCTTTGAAGATAAGGCACCAGGGGTTTTTGTAGAAGCTAAGTATGCCCAGAGTTGTGCAGCTGTTATCTCAAATTTTTTTTTTTTTAAAAAAAGACAAATCATCTAGCTTTTTTATGCACAACCAGAAATTCTTCAAAATGATAAAGCCAAACTTCCACTTTTCATTTCACAGTTTTTTGTTTTTTTTTTTTTGTTTTTTTTTTTGTTTTTTTTTTTTTAATACTTTCAGTCTTGTGGCTTATGTGACACTTTCAGCTTCGGCAGCCTCTGCGGCAGGGGGCAAGTTTGTGCTGTGTGTATATATGGGAGAGGGTGAGCGCGGGAGTGAGCGTATGTCTGTGTATGAGTGCGAGCGAGCGAGAGCGTGTGTGCACGGTGTCGTAACGTGGCAGGGCACAGGCAGTTATGAAACTTTCCAATAAAGTCTCCGTGCGTCAGTATCGGTTGCTTGGGTGGTTCTTTTTTTTTTTTTTTTGGCTGTGGCCCTCCGGTTTCATTTGCATTTGTGAGTGCAGCAAGGGAGACAGGGAGAAATGCTAGCAGCCCCCCCCAAGGCAGCTGAGGAGAAGGGCAGCTCCCAGGCCAGGTGGAGCACGCAGCGTGCTGGATGAGCTCCTCACTGCTGGGGCAGGCGACCCGGGGAGGGGAGGGCTGTGCCCTTTGGGCAGCTGCTGGTTAAAAGGGAGCCCCTTCCCAGCATTAAGGCAGCAGCGAGGAGTTCTACTTTTATTTTTTAAAAGGACTGGAGAAATTATTAACCACAGCTTATGACGTCAGAGTTGATCTGATTAAAGGTTTGTTTTCTTGCTGGCAGAGGTGTGCTCCGTAGAGACTGGTTCTCTCTTCTTTTTTTTTTAAGTTTCTTTTTTGAACAGCAAACGGAGAGAACTGCTCGCATTGCTGCTGCTGCTCCGGCTGCGTGTGTGTGTGTGTAAAAAGGATGGTGTATCTGTAGCTGCCACTCGCAAACACACATTTGACCATGAGGACTCTTCGCAGGTTGAAGTTCATGAGTTCGCCCAGCCTCAGTGATCTGGGCAAGAGAGAGCAGGCAGCCTTGGATGAGCGGGGGACCCAGCAGCGACGGGCCTGCTCCAACGCTACCTGGAACAGGTAAGGTCTTGCACCGTGTACTTACTCCCCTGGAGCCTCCCAGCTCTCCGTAGCAGCTGGCGCGATTAATGCACAGGTATCCTCTCGCTCAGCTTCATGGTCTAGGGTGGTTTGTTCCTGGCTTGAGAATGTTACAGTACTGCGGGCTTCTGCGGCAATCATCTGTTACACCTACCAGAATACACACTCAGGAAAAGACACAAGCGGCTTTTTTCAAGTCGCTGTTAACCTTTCTCAGAAGGCTGATAGAAAACAGTTTCCTGCAGATAGCTCAGCTGGCTCTTCGTTGTGATGGACAAGGGCTTGTTTCAAAGGAGCCAGCCACAATTACATCTTTGCCTCATTCTGGATGTTTTCATTCAAGATTTATTTGCTTTGTTTTAGTGAAGAAAAAAAAGATAGATATAGTTAAAGAGTTAAACGGTATATGAATTATCTATAGCTACACACACACACACACACACATATATATAGCTGTTTGTTGATCCAGATATGACAAAGCCTATTCAGTTTACTCACATTAATGTAAATATATTCGTGTGTGTTTAGATGAGGAAGAATAATCCGTGATGGTTTTCTTTACCTTGTTTATAAATTTGAATTCTATTAATGTTTGACAAAAACAACAAAGAAACCCAAACAAAACAGGAAAATCAATGAATGTTTCACTTACAGTAGAAATCCAGAAAGCATCTTAATGACCTTTTCTGTGACATTCATCTTTTAAAGATAAGTCTAAGTCTTCTCTAAGTCATTGGGAATTATATTCTTTTGTCCTTTTGAAAAATGAAATGTCATTTGCTGGATTGCCTGGCTTGGAAAGTGTCATCCATAATGTTTATAATTGTTTGGAGATCCACTTCTAGGAAGAAAAATATCAGTTAATTATAGATGTGCTTATTAAAAGTATCTCAGCTCTGAGCAAAAAACAAAACAAAACAAAAAATTACATCTTCTGTCCCTCTCACCTCAGTATTTGTACACTCATGCCTTTATTATGAATTATTTGTTGAATGCCAGCAGCACACTAAGCGCTGAAACTATTCTAGTCATGAAAGAAAAAGAGTTTCTGCTGGGAGTATCCTGCTATTTAAATAACCCAAGGATGCTGCAGAGGTCTGCATGGTAGTGCTAATTAAAGGCTAGATATCTTTGCTGTCTTGGCTCATGTCAGTTAGTTCCTCACTTGGCCAGTAGCCCCACTGGAATCAGCAGGGAATAAGATACTACTTGGTGTGAGCCAAGGTGACAGAGTGTGATCCTCAAAGGTTTTTCAGAATGGTGTGCTGACAGCTTTTATTGGCAGGGATTAGCGTTTCCAGGTCTTGTGGGGAAGTGAGTTGTCAGCACAGATTTGAATGGGGAAGGAATAGGGTCAGTGCCAGGCATGGTGGCAGGAGGTTCCACGTGCAGGGACAAGTTGGAAGAAGTCCTCATTTGGAAGCAGTAAATGTTCCTCTTTTAACTGGTATATTGCAAGGAAAGTCAAATTAGAGAGTTTTTATTAAGTGAGTTGGGGAAAAAGGAGAATTTGTTGTTTTTAGTTTGGACGTGACAGGTATAGTCCTGGCCAAAAGTGGTTTTCTGTCAGTTTATTTCTTGTATGTGCATTTCATCAAAATGATTAACATCATTTGTGTGACATCACGTATTACTGAAATAAGTGTCCGTGAGTAATCTTGTCACCGTTTTGTGTGAACTCGAGCCTAACCTTTCTTTCTTGCCATGACTGGCCTGTCCCTTGGGCACTGCTGGCACTGCCATCCCCATAGTCCTGTGGCACATGCCTCTGAAATCTGTAGGGAAACTCTCACAGAGCTGCTGCCAGAGGGCACGGAGCCTGAGCCACCCGAGTCGGCAAGTGCATGAGAGGGCATCTGCATGCCTGCGCTAGCTGTTTCCCAAAGCTGTGATGAGTAACGTGGATTATAAAAGAGCTGTGCTGCATGGACTAAATGAAAACCCTTTCTTTCTTACTTAATAGCACGAGGCTTTCCCCAGAGGGGAACAGAGAATGAGGGTACTTCTTCTTTCAGACATAGAAAGGCTCATAACCTTTCTTGGCTTTAAGAATCTTAGGTATTCTACAGGCTGTAAAATTTGAATTTATACTCTGGAAAACCAGGGATTAAATGATACTAGATTAGTTGGACTAAGAAGTTGTCTATTGTAGCTTCCACCTATGACCAGTGTGTGCCCATTCTGGCATGTGTAACAGGGCTTAATACTCAGAGAGTTGGTCTTTGCTCTCCTTGAGAGAGCCAAATATCAAAATCCCAAACTGGGCTTTTAAACTTGGACTCACTAGAAAATTCTGTTGAGTTTTGAAAATATTAGGCTATGAAATGGTTCCCCTTCCTCCCCGCACCCCATAAAATTAAAACACTTGTCCCAACGAAGGAGTAGCATGCTGTATTTTGATTTGTGGAAATATTTGAGCTTACATACAAAAGAATCATTTGTGTTGTTTCATTCTGTGGAATAGTGAGCATTCTTGCTGATGAAGGAAGTCAAAATACACCAGAAGCGCTCTTCCCTCTCACCAAGCCTGGCTGTTCTATATTTAAATGTACTGTTGGTTTCTTACTTAATGTTAGCAGCTGTGCCTGGGTGTGGTGCATATGCATCTGCTTTTGAAAGAGGCTTTGAACCAAGTTAATCAAAATTGATGCGGGGAAAGGTAAAATACAATCCCTTGGCAGACCCAGCCCCACATGGGACTGCTGAGAAAGTCAGTCCTTGGAGGTGGATTGGAGGTGGAGAGAAGGGTGCCTCGGCCTTGCTGAGGCCAATGTGCAAACTCTGCCAAGCAGGAGCTTTGCCAGTGGGACCGGACCTTCTGCAGAGAGCTGCTCTGTTTCTGTGAGCTCACTGCTGGCTTGATAACTGCCATCTGGCTGCCTGGTGATGTCCCCTCCATCAATGCTTAGACTGGTCTCAACCCTATGACTGCTTGGGTGCATGTTGCTTTCTGAGACTGCAGGAGAGCAAACGGCAGGAGCCTGACAGCAGGGCTCAATTTGCACGGGACACATAGTGTTTGTTCCTAGCGAGGAAGGTTTCTTCCTCCCTGACAACTTTCTTTCACCTCAAAGCTAAAATGCTGCAAAACTTCTTGAAACTGTTAGATCAAAGGGAAATCGGGTGCCCATGGCTGCCTGCTGTTATGCAAATTAGACTTTGTAGCATGACTTCTTCTGAGTTTGCTCTCCCATGAACTCCAAAAGCTCTATACACCCAATTCACCAGCAATGCAATTTAACCAGCCCCAAAGAGCAACCCAGTGGAACAATACAGTTTCATTACAGCTCACAGAATTTGCATTGGATTAAAATAGCTTAAATTTTTTCACTAACATTGTCTTTGATTCCTTTTTCTTTTTCTGTCCTGCTTCAGGCAAAAGATGAGGGCTGAATGCTGACTAAACCAATCGGGCCAAGAAACCTAGGGTTTATAATCTTTAGCTTGCTAGCCAGAGGGGCCCCTCTCAGGGCAAATAAAATCCATCGAGAGGTTTTCATTGTGCCTAAACTAGCGCAGACTGCCTAATCAGGGCTTGATACCGTCGGAGGTCTGCTGTGGGAAAGCCTCTAGCAAATGGCACTTACATCCTTTTTGGTGTAAGAAAAGAAGAAGACTCATAGAAATGTGAAGGAGTAGGAGATAGCAAAGAAAAGGCAAAGAAAATAAATCTGAAAGGCCTGTTATATTAGTAGATCAGCAGTAAATCTGAGGAGACATATGGAATCGGAAAGAGTTTTATAGTTTGGGTTAATTTTTACAGGGTTGTAATAGGCACAATAGCTTGCTATAAATTAATTTTTACAGTCATGAGAACCATATTTCGTCTTCTAATTAAAAATGAATGTTTGTTCAGATCACAGTAAGGCTTTCCTAATGGAGAAAACATTCCAGACCAGCATATTTATCTAATACTTCTACTATTAGAAATGTTCTCATTTCCAATATTTAGTGTTTGCTTAGAGATATCTCTGGCTGCCTGTGGACCAGCTTTTGCTTTTTGGCTTTTTAATTGCAGCCCTCTTTGCAGGATTTAGTGTGAGTGAGGGACAGACCCAGCTGCACTGCAGGGTGGGGAGGAAGGGCAGTGTAGAGAAATGAAGGGACTTCACAGCTGGCAGCTACCACTGTGCACGGAGCCTGTGCTAGCCTGGACTACAGTAACAGAAAGCAGGGAGAGGAGAAAGAATTACTCCTTAGCCCTCCAGACATATCTGTACTTGCTTGGGTACAGCTATAATTGGAAGTGAAAATCTCCCGAGTCCTACACTGCACAGAGGCATTAACTCCTTGGAACACCTTAGGGAAGTCCCTTCACCTGCCTCAACCTTTTCGTATGCAACAACAGTCTTTATATTTGGTGAAGTTAGTGAATTAATGTCTCTGAAATGCTTTGAAGGCTTTGAGTTTGGCAGGCTGGTGTATTTTCACATGCATGATCCAGTGTATAATTGCAGCCTATCCTTCTTTGCAGATCATTTTACTTTGACTAGAAATTTCAGAGATGAAAGGGAATTAGAAGCTGAGATCTAATTTTGAAATGGGCAGGGCCTCACAGAAAGCCTGTGGGATCCCACCAGCTGTGATCAGTTCTGAAAATGGGGTTTACCAAACTGAATTAAGCTAATTCAGAAAGATGGACTTTTATTCTGGAACAAGAGTGTCTTCAAGAAGGCTTAGATGGAAGTATATCAGGTTAATTATTGATACATTAGCTATTCCAATAACTGTCCAAGGTAAGATGAGTCCTAAGTCACTTAGTCCCTTTTGAAAATGTTGCCCTTTAACAATGCTGTACTAGTAGTGTATGGTTATTCATACAGTATTGTTTTTGCTCACTGACTGTTTGCTTGGAGCTCTTTAAACAGGAGAATTTGCAAACAGTAAACAAAATGCTGTGGTATTTTCACCCATGCTGTTTGCATATGAAGGTACTGACTGATTTAGAGAACAAAAATTACCTGCAGTCTGTGCACAAACAAAAACATGGGTCATGCCACCTGCTTTGTCAGGAAATAACAAACTGAGAGGACCATGACCATGGTCAAAGCAAATAGATGGTCCAAATTCAGACAGAGACTTGTGACCCCAATTTTGCAGTTGGTCCTCAACTCTATGAGCAAACTCTTTCTGAACTAACAGAAAACAGTGCTTTAATCATAATAGTTTTCCTCCTCAGTCTCTTAGAAATGTCAGTGGAAGAACAAGGATGACACTTAAATACCAGAGGGAGACACTCTCCCACTTAAAAAAGCAGTGGCATCTGGGTGGTCAGTTAGAAACCCAAGTGAAATCTATGTTTTGGTGATATCAGGTGAGTCAGGCGGTGGCTTTGTATTGTATAAAAATCATCATAATAAACCCCACCCTCTTGGTCTTGGCACTCATACGGTGCTGGGAGTGTTGGCAGAATCAAACTTTGTGCTTTGGAGATTTACACCTTCCAGATCCTTCCTGCTTCCCTTCCAGATCCCTGTGCATGGGGGAAGGCTGTGCTGCTGTTTAGCTATAGCTGTTCCTCACATTTTGGGTTACAGATGAGCAAGTCTCACAGCCTTGTTCTTCTCTAAGGAGTTAGGCAAATGCAGAATGAATAGTCTCTCCAAAGAGTTAGCTGAAATGACATATTCCTCTGGATAGTTTTTTAATGTTAGGAATTCATATACCTTCTTGTTTATGGTTTGTTTTCTTTTGACAGTCAACTGCAATCTGTGGCAACAAGTACAATACATTGCTGGAGTCGTCTCACAATTTGTCTTAATTCTAAGGACAAAAATATGATAATTAATTATCAAAATATTTTTTATCTTTTTTTTTCTTCAGAATTGAATTACTGGTAAAGCTGACACAATTCTACTAAGTTCTTAAGTTTTCATAGACTTTCATTTTCTATTCAAAACTTGTCTTTGCAGTTCTCCAGGCCTGATTTCCACCTCTACCGACAGCCTACTTCTGCTATTCTTCTCTCTTTCAGTATCTAAGAAAGAACCCTGCCCACCCACTGACCCTTGCTTCTTCCTAGGCTTCTTTCTGCCCCGCTGCTGGTTTCTCCACACATTTTCTTCCTGTGCATACCAGCCATGGTCTTCAGACCAAGAATGACCCATGGCTTACATTCATACAAAAGGGTATCTGCGCAAAATATCTGCACAAAGTATCCTAATGCTTGAACTCAGGTTAAGTGATACTACCACAGCAATTCACCTTGATTTTTTTTACCAGCTGATTAATTAATACTATGCCTTCAAGAAATACCATAATCCTAAAACTCAAGGGCAAGAAGGAGGACCCAGGCAACTACAGGCCAGTCAGCCTCACCTCCATCCCCAGAAGGGTGATGGAACAGCTCATTCTGGATGTCATCTCCAGGCATATGGAGGAAATGAAGGTGATCAGGAGTAGCCAGCATGGATTCATCAAGGGGAAATCCTGCTTAACCAATCTGATAGCCTTCTATGATGGCATGACTGGCTGGGTAGATGAGGGGAGAGCAGTGGACGTTGTGTACCTTGACTTCAGGAAGGCTTTTGACACCATCTCCCATAACATCCTCCTAGATAAGCTCAGGAAGCGTGGGTTAGACAAGTGGATGGTGAGGTGGATTGAGAACTGGCTGAAAGGCAGAGCTCAGAGGGTTGACCTCAGTGGCATGGAGTCCAGTTGGAGGCCTGTGGCTAGTGGAGTCCCCCAGGGCTCAGTCCTGGGTCCCATCCTGTTCAACTTTTTCATCAATGGCATGGATGAGGGGACAGAGTGCCTCCTCAGCAAGTTTGCTGGTGATACCAAGCTGGGAGGAGTGGCTGATAACACCTGAGGGCTGTGCAGCCATTCAGAGAGACCTGGACAGGCTGGATAGCTGGGTGGGGAGAACCACATGAGGTTCAACAAGGGCAAGAGCAGGGTCCTGCACCTAGGGAGAAATAACCTAGTAGGCACAAGTACAAGGTGGGGGCTGACCTTCGGGAGAGCAGCTCTGCAGAGAACATCCTGGGAGTGCTGGTGGATGACAGATTGACCATGAGCCAGCAATGTGCCCTGGTGGCCAGGAAGGCCAATGGTATCCTGGGGTGCATTAGGAAGAGTGTTGCCAGCAGGTGGAGGGAGGTGATCCTGCCCCTCTACTCAGCCCTGGTGAGGCCACATCTCGTGTACTGCATCCAGTTCTGGGCTCCCCACTACAAGAGAGACATGGAGCTACTGGAGAGAGTCCAGGGTAGGCTATGAAGATGACCAGAGGGCTGGAGCACCTACCCTCTGAGGAGCGGCTGTGAGAGCTGGGCCTCTTCAGCCTGGGGAAGAGAAGACTGCGGGGGGATCTTATCAATGTGTGTAAGTACCTGAAGGGAGGGTGTCAAGGGGATGAGGACAAACTCTTTTCAGTTGTCCTGTGTGACAGGACAAGAGGCAATGGGCAGAAACTGAACCACAAGAAGTTCCACCTGAATGTGAGGGGGAATTTCTTCACTGTGAGAGTGACTGAGCACTGGACCAGGTTGCCGAGAGAGGTTGTGGGTTCTCCTTCTCTGGAGATCTAGAAGGCCCGCCTGGATGCAACCCTGTCTAACATGCTCTACGTGGCCCTGCAGAGAGCGGAGAACTGGACTAGATGGCCTCCAGAGGTCGTTTCCAACCGTACTTATTCTGTGATTCTATGATATGCGTTCTCTTGCAGTTTGAGACTGCAGACTAGATACTGTTTCAAATGTGCACTGCTCAGACACACAGAGCTTCTATGTGCTTCTTATCCCACCAGAAAATACTTAGTGGGGACATTAGAAATTGGTTATTTCTTTAAGCAGAAGAAAGTGCAGTGCTACAAGAGCAGAAGGTTACATCTTTCACATTTCCTTGGAATATGTGCCTACTGGAACAAAACAGTAAACCAAAAGCATTCATAACCCTGTAAATAAAATAGTCTGGGGTCTGATCTCTATTGGAGGTTGTTGCCCTACTTAGTACTCAGCATGGGCAGTTCAGGATCAAATTTTTTTTTCTGATCCCTTCTGGGCTCTTTTTGCGTCCTCTGCTCTGCTTTGTTCTTGTGCCTGTGATCACACATTTACACACACAGCGACTACAGACAAGATGGTCATAGTAATACCAGTGTATGAGTGCACCCTTTATTAACTTTCATGTTGTAAAACAGTTACAGAAGAGAGTTTATAAAGCGTTTGCAATTTAGGTTGAACTACTGAAGTATAAGTTTAATTACATACATTATGACTTGAGCCTCGGTGGAGGCTGGTGGCAGGCATAAATAAAGGAGATCCACCCATCTCAGGTGTCTTGCAGGACTTCTGTGTGTAAGCAGCAACTAAGGCTTACTTATGGTACAACAAGTTGTACCATTCTGACTAAACCCTTTTGAACAAACACTCATTACAGAAACCACGGTATTGTTTTGATTTAAGCAAGGGGTTTTGGTTAGCTTAAGGTAACTAAGAAGATTTAAGCTAAGCATTTTACTGTGCTGACACCAACTTTTGCCACCAATAGCATCCCGATGGTTCCAAATTCTCTCTGTTGCCTCTGGAGCAAGTGTCGTGAACCAGATCACTGTAACATTCTTGTACCGTCTGCAGTCCAGGGCAGCATTGCTGCACCTGGCAGGAAGGTGCTGCTGTTCAGGGTGGGAAGGAAAGGCAGCTGGCAAACATAGCAGGGCCAAAGCTTGTCATTATGGACAAGGCAGGTTTTCCCTGACTGCACAGAAGATCCCAGGCAGATTAGATCCCCACCAGGATGTTTTAAGTAGATGCAGCTCTACTACAAAGGCAATAACCTAAGTGCTTACAATCTGTCCCCCTTAGCTCTTGTTTAAAAAGCTCTCTATTATTTCTCTGAGGAGTAATAATGGACCTGTTAAGCTGGAAAGAAAAACCTCCCCCTCATTTAGAAGAGTGCCAGAGTGAAAGAGAGGGAGCAGACTGGCTACAAGGAGAGATTTAGTCATCCTCTGCAGCAGGATGGCAGGGAACATTGCAAAGTTCATTTCCAAATCAGAAGAGCATGTAAAGACTGCTTGTTTTATCCAGTACATTAATCATACTTCACATATTCCTCATAATGTTAAATGCACCCAAGTTGCTTCACTGTATACCAAGGCATTTAGCTGCTAATTTTGGAATAATTGTAAATTGAGTGTAGCTGTTCAAACCAGCCAAAATATGCTGAGTTGGATTATTAGTGTATGTTTGTGTGCATGAGTGTACAGGGGGAAGAGGGACCACCGCATGTGTGGAAGTGTGTAACACCTTGAAAACATTGTCGGATGAACAAAAGAGAGATGAGAATAATGATTTCTACTTTGATCTGCTTGTGCGTTTCTCCACAGTGGGTCATATCCGTCACCAGCCACTTTTCAGCCACTTTTGATTTTGTTTCTCTACAGATGAGTGAGGCTGAACTTTTCAAACAGTGCATCTCTTTACTGTTCAATGTTGCATCTGCATTGCTAATCTGTAAGTGAATAGTATCAGTTTTACCTTCCTTCCCTTTGCTCTGTTCTCAGCAAGCATTAAAAAGGTTTGTCTTACTGTGAACCTGAGAAGGTTTAACGTAGGTGTCTGTGGTCCCTACACATGCTGAAAAGCCTCCTGCCACAGTGCCTGCTAGAAGAGCCCATCTCTGTGATAACGAGCAATTACGTGTGGCTGGATCCAGCCCTGGAGCCGACTTCAGGCCGCCGCTGCCAGGCTGAGCACAGATGACAGCAAGTATGTAACCCTGCAGTATGTTCTTCATGAAGTCACTGAAAGGGCCGCCTTCTACTCCAACTGAAACTTAAAAGAACTTGATATTTTGGGGACTTCGACTCCATAGTCATCGTGTTCTCTTGCTCTTCTCTTGGCTTTCTCCACAGTGCCAAGTTTCCCTCTGTTATCTTCAGACAACACCATTCAGATGTGGATGGTCCTGTTAATGTTGCTTGACAGTTTTTTAGCACCCAATCTGTTGAGGAGCACTGCAGCCCCCTCAGGCTTACTGTTGAAGCACATTTTTGTAACATGGAGGGAGATTTACTCTATAGTCACTGAAGCCAATATTCGGAAAATGCTAGCAAGATGTCGAGGATTGTCCCCAACTCCTACCATACCTATTAAACATATCTTTCATCTGCAGGACTAGACAATATACAATCCCTCTCTAAGATGGCAATAGCAAGTCTTGTTCTGACCCTATGGTGATACGTTAGACTTGCGGAATGCTATTGAATGCATCTGAAAGTGCTGCTGAGCTTTTCTGCTAGTAGAAACCTGGCTTTTTTCCATTACACTTCTGCTGAGCCAAACTCACCTTTGGCTGTTCTTCTCAAGACAGTCCAAACCCAAATCCTGGCACCTTCAGGACAGGCAAATCTGGCTTGGTTTTGGTTTCAAAAGCTACTTGCTGCTCCTTTTCACTGGGCTGCAGCACAGTGTGATCAGAGAAGGGTGACTGCAGAGCTTGGAAGAACAGTGTTGCAGCATCACCAGTAAAACCAGCCTCCCAGGTGGATTTGCATAGTGTAGCTTTTGGTTCTCTGAAGATACTTCACTAAATATTCTAGGGATGGCTTTCATACTGGTGGCCCCCAGTTGTGCCCTTCTGTGGCTCGTTGTTGCTATTCTGTGCTTATGCTGGGTGCAGCAGTGCCAGAGTGGGAGGTGCTGTGCAGATCGGATGGAGGAGGATTGGGCAGAGCAAGAGTTCTCCCCTGTGTGTTTTGGATAAGCCCTAAGACGCCATCTCCCAGTCTCAGGTGCAATGTTAAACAGGAAGAGTCACATCCTGAAAGTTGTATTTTCCCTTTGTAGTTGGTAGAATTGTTAGGGAAGAAGGATAAAGTGCTGACAGTTTGAAGAGCCCCCCCCCCCCCCATTAGCACAATGATGGCATGGTATTAGTACTGCTGTTGATAATCATACTAGTACTCATCACTTTATTATGCTTTTCATGAATAGGTCTTTAAAAAGCCTTTTAGAAGTCAGCAGCATTATCTTTATTTTACATGTGGGGTAATTAAGGCAGACAGAAATAATTAAGTAACTTGGTAAGAATGGTCATTTTAGTAAAAAAAAAAAAAAAAAAAAAAAGAAGAAGAAGAAGAAGATGAAGAAACTGCATAGTACTTCTATTTCTATGAGCAGCAGAGCTGATAAAGTTGCTTTCTCGTATATTAGTGCCTGAGAGCTAAATAGCTGTGTGGATGTCCAATAAAGATTGAGCTCACCCTGCAGTATGTTCTTGGTAGAATCACTAAAGAGGACTTCTACCCTAGCAGAGACTTGAAAGAACCTGATATTTTTGGGTCTTCAAGTCTGTAGTCAAATGTGATAGAAACTGAGTGGAGGATCAGGGATTAATTGACAGGTGGAAGGACTGCATGAATCTTATTTCTGTAGGAGTCAAAGCTGAAATATGGTGTGAAGTTATAAAAGATGGCAGTAGGTTGAAGAAGAGAAAGGAAACTTCTATTTCCTCCTACTATTTAAATTCCTAATGCTGGAACAGATTTGGTCTTACCTTTAACTGGCATTTCTTTAACTTTGTCCTCAGAACTAAGTTCAGTGATTTAGGTTTATGTCATTACATCATGTGCATTTCAGAAGCATTTCAGAGCTTGATCTTGAAACACTTACTCATTTCAGTAACTCTTTGAGGTGCAGTTTTGTTAAGCTCATGGGGATTGGTAGACATCTCTCCTAAGCACATCAACTGCCCTGTACAGCATGCAATGGCAGATTTTTGTCTACTCAGTGACCTAGGAACTGATGGCTGTACACCACAGCAATAGTGTTGGATATGTGACTTTACCCTGCCTGTTGTGCTAGAGAATTTTGTCTCAATCCTGCAGCAGAAAATCACAATCTCTAAGCAAAATCTTCTTACAGGACAGTTACAAATGATAATGAAAATGAAAAGGGAGCATTTGAGCATGGCATATGGTTGGAACAGAGCTCCGTTATGCCTATGTCGTCTCCTCTATCAATGTCTTTGCTACAGAAACTCTAGGCCTCTCGTTCTTTTAACTCAGTCTTGCTTTTCCTGTAGTCAGAGCAAGAACATAAATCTTTGAGAAATGAATGACTGGCTATGGTAAACAGGCTTTGTAACCAATTCTGTGGTAAAGTTCACCCCTTTTCTATTGTTTCACTTTTGGAAATGAATGAAAGAATGAATAAATTGCCTTAAAGTTGTCCATTTTTTTCCTTTCAAGTTTTTAAAAAACTGAGCATTCTTGAGATTCCAGTAACCACATCCTAGGAAAGGAATGATATATTTGTAGGTTAAACTTTATATGTAGTGTCCAGACTTGATAAATGCTGATATGCTAGTTAAACAAACAACAAAAAAAAAAAAAAAAAAAATCGAGCAACCATAGTTCAAACAAACAGATGCCAACAGGGCTAAGAATGTCATCACGGATCTCATAGTGAAGTTGTTAATTCTTTCTATATTGACCCTTTTATTTAAAATATATGAGCTTACAATTTCTGAGGTGCCTGATTTCTGTTGTGCAACCTTTGAAGTTATCAAGTTGGAATATACCAGAAAGAACTGATTTTCAAAAATGGCATCTATTTTCTAGAGAATAATTCTGTTTATGACATCTGAGGTAGGGTACTAGAAATCACCTACTACTTTTAAAAAGGTCTTTCAGTCCTCTGGAAAGAGTTGTTTGACTTATCCTGGAAGTGATACCTTTCTAAAATGTGACCAGATACTAATGTCTCCTAACTTCCTCTTCCAGTATCCATAATGGAGTAATAGCAGTGTTCCAGCGAAAGGGTCTCCCAGACCATGAACTTTACAACCTCAATGAAGGAGTGAGGTAAGTGACTCCACTGGAGTTGCACAGAATATTATTTGCCAGCATGCACAGTACAATTTGCTAGCATTCACGCTCAAAATTTTTTACAGCAATACAGCAGTATGTGTTTCAACCAATAGTGTCAACTGGGCCTTAATGGATAGTTGTTGTTTAGGTGTGCCAACACCTAGCTGTGTAGTAAGAGCTGTATTCCTTCTTCTGCAAAGGAGATATTCAGCCGTGAGAATAGTGGATTATTTTAGAGACTCTCTTGAAGTACTGAATTAAAACTAAGGAAGGGAAAACCTGGACCTCATTCCTTATCTGTATTAATGAAGGCCTAAACCACTGTGCTTTTCCTAGCTGCTAGGCCTAGCTCTGGGAGGCATCCCTGGACAACATAGAGCCTCCAAGCTGTGACACAATGCAGAAAGAAGTCCTGACTGGGGATCCCTTATGTCTAGCTTCTCCTTCCACGCAGGCAGAATATACCAGAGATGTTATAAAGCTGTCTTGTCAGCACAGTGACCTGGAAAACACAGCTTTAGGTTCCCAGTTCTTTCTCATACGGTGCTGAAATGGTGTTCATAACAGACTAAATAGAGAGTGAGGTATATAATGGGAATGTTTTTTCTAAAAAAGATGATGAAAAAGTCATTTAAGTTATAGATACAACAAAAAGTTTACCAAGAAATAAGGTGCTATCTGGCTTTATAGCACTTTAGTTATTACTGCTTATTAGAGCACTTATTATTACTTACTAAACTTCTCTCACTGACAAGGACAAGGTAGCTTGTTTGCTTTTGACAACTTGTCCCAGCACTTTGAAGAATAAGCTATAGAAAACAAACAGCACTCAAAATGATAGACAGCTTAATAAGTTCCCTAGCTGTCTGCAAGTAAGAGTTTCAGTAATTCTCTTTTCCCTACACCTTATTCCCACTGCAGGTGGGACCAGGCAGTCTGACAAAATCCATATGATATCCAGAAAGCGCCAGCCCAACCTGGTTCCTTTAGCTATGGAAATATCTTAGAGAAGTCCAGGCAAATGACATATGTCCTGTGATCTCTCTCTTTCCCCCCTCTCCCTTTTTCTTTTTTAAATTAAAATAAAGTCATTCTTCAGCTGAGAGAAAATGACAGATACAAAAAAGAGCTTTTCTTGGATGGCTGTCAGTATGATGCATCCATCATTTTGAGTTAGTTACTGGAATAATGGTTGATCATTATTGCTCTAAGCTTATCTAGGATTCTCCAACTTTATCTGAATGACAAAAAATTATAGTGCTGGGCTGAGATTTCATGGCCCAGTGTATTTGCCCCAGGATGCTTGTCTGCTGATGAGAGACTGGAGAGGAAAAGGAATTGTCTGCTGACATCAGGGACAAATGCAGTCTTTATGGACGAACAATAGAAGTAAGATAGATGTTTCTTGGTGAATTGTGCCCAGATCCTGCTTTCACTTACCTGGGTAAATGAAACCCACCCACATGGGCTTTAACCTTACACAATGATGGCACTTGATAATACAGTTATGTTGAATTTATGGCAACATACCAGGCAGCAGTTTTCTTTTTCAACAGGCAAGTTGATTGCTAATAGACTTTTTTTTTCAATTTATGGTGGGCCTGGATGCCATATGACAGGCCTGTTTCATGTTCTTAGCATGAGGATAATGCTGCTTTGTTGTTATCTCTGTCAATGGTTCAATTTTGCTTCGCTTTGGGGAGAACAATGCCAGATGACTCATACCTGAGTGAATTGACTGAGTTTTGTGAAATCTAGACCATGCTAGAAAGCTACTGTCACAAACAAGGCATTAGAGGCATAACTCTCATGGTATGAATGAGCACTTGCCAAGATACAGCCTGATGTGTGAGACTGGTGGTTGTTTTTGTCGTCATGTCCCTGCAGCTCTGGGCCAAGCAACAAGACGCTTTCAGCAGCCATTTGTATTTGCTGGTTGCAGGCTATTAGTTAAGGAATTTTTCTCTGCCTGCACCTTGTCCTTCCATTCAGTGACTATGTGGAGTTTTTTTTTTTCTTTCTTTTCTAAAGCACCTCTGTGTGTGTCCCACTTCATGGTTTTTCGTGCAAACAACAAAAATGAGAAAATGTAAGTGGGCCAAGAGGACAGAGGAGACAGCTGAAAGATCTGTCGCAAGAGGAAGCCATAGCAGTGGTATTTTTTTAAGCATATTTGTTCACACATCTAGCCACAATCCCTGTTCAAATACTATATTCCTTCTGCTTGCTACATTTTGTGGTTGACCACAGGCATTAACTTTTTTTGTACTCCAGACTATTTAGAACTGGAGCCCTTTTTCCTCACTTAAATGCAATTTAAAACATAACCAAGAATTACTGTTTTCACAGATGTCAAAAATACCTGCTGTTGCTATTTTATTCAAAATAGTTTCTTTGTGTTAATGCTAAACTTAATGCAAAAATACTGGATTCAGAAATATGACTTCAGAAGTGGAACAATCTGTGTTTCTCCTCTGATTATTTTAGATGCATATTTCCAGCAAGTGCATAAATAAAAAGAAACATACATCCATTATTTCCACTGAGCAAAATTTGAGTGTAGAAATGTTCAGATAAATGGCTAATGCTGTACTCTTTTCCACAGTTACAGGACAATAACAGAAATATTTTGTTTTATCATCAGTTCAACTAGAACAGATTCTGGGATACTTTTCATAGCTAAACCTTGAGTATCTAAGTTGATTCACAGACCAAATGTTAGTATTTCAGCAATAATGTTATGTCTGCAATATTTGTGCATCTTCATTTTGACACGTGAATGTCATGTATATTCAACTACTCTCTGTCAGGCATGCACGCAAACAAATTCTTACAAATATGATTTCCTTTTCTGAGCATACATCTAGAGGCTTTGTACTCTGATTATTTATGGACTGATTATTTATTAAATCATCAGAGGGTACAAATGTTTGCACTACCATTTCCATTTCCTTCTGCTTTAGTTTCAGCTTATAAAAGCACAGGTGCCACTTCGTCTCTGAACGTTTGTTCTTCCGCTCTTTCCTCAGGGGAGTCAGAAAATAAATGTATGCTGTACAATGTGTTTATGTGATTCCTTTTTTTTGATACAGCACTGCCATAATGAGATCACTAGCTATTCTGTAGGAGTAGAAATGTATATAGGAGGTTTATATATATATATATATATATTTTTTTTTTTTTTTGCTTTGATCCCATGATCTGTGAATTGTCCCTTTCCAAAATGACAGAAGCAAAATGAACTGGCCAGAACTAGGACAGCAATCATAATACCCTGAATAGGTCCTACCTTCTCCCTCATTTAAGTCAAAAAATTTCCACAGTCTAATTCAAAGTTTTAATTTGTGTCCTCTTGCACAAGAGAGATGTTGTTAGGAGGTCACAAAATGCAGCACACAGCAAACACAGAGATAGAAGGGGGAAAAAAGCCATTACTGGGACTAAAGCAAATAGTTACAGCTAAAATTGCAAACATATATCAAAAAACGTAATGCTCCACTGTGTTTGGAATTCATCATAATATCCTGAATGCTGCAGTGTAGAACAAAAATAACCCAGTCTCATTTACACCAATGCCCCTTGTCACCAACTCTAGCATTAGAAAGTGGCCTTAAATATGGGGTTACATGCAGTTTGGGAAGCCCTGCTACCAGTAAAAATGAGTGTGTGATTTCAGTCTCTCTCATATTGCTATAAATCCTGAATAACTGTGCTAAAGCTAATGGAGTCCAGTAAGGCGGTGAGGGAAAAAGGTACTCTTGTAACTGAGATTGTCACTGGTGTTTGTCCTGTAAATAACTTCTCCTGAGCCCTTACCGTGTAATTTAATTGGGGATTGGCCAAGAAGGAGCTTATAATTATGGTTTGAAATGTTTTCTTCTTTTACTATGCAGCTAATCCAAAGGTCAGACAATAAAAGAACTATCTGCATATACTTTCTGTTTAGTACTTGTATTGGTTTATGTGTTTTGTAGAAATAATCTTGTAGCGGGGATGAGGGTGACTTTTTCATTTCATGTACTATGTCACTTTAAAGAATTTATTTACACCACTTGAAAATCAAGGAAGAAAAAGAAGGATAGGGAAACACGGATGAAGCAGGATGTCCTACATTAAGGCTAATACATATTTATAGCTGCCTCTCTTCTGAGTTTCAGGGTAGTGACTTGATGTAAACAAAGCACATTTTATTAGCATTTCCTCTTCTGAGCAAGAGTTCAATTCCAGTAAAATCACTTCTCATTTTGCTTCATAATCTAATAAGTAATAAAGTTCAAGTCAGATATATACAGTGCTAGACTAGACTTTCTGTTCTGAATAATGTTTCAAGAACTAATTTCAAAATGAACTAAAGAAGCAGCAACAGGAAGATACAAAAAATCAGGATGTATTTTAGCATATTTTATTTGAGTTTATATTGTCATCTTAATTTATAAAGTCATTAAATAGGCAATGAAGGCCTGATATCAATGAGATACAAGCTTCATAAGAGTGCAAAGTGACTGTCATCAAAATCAGATGCACTTAAAGCTTGGACTCCTATCTGAACAGAAATCTCTTTTAGCGCTAATCAGATTTTCACCTAGATTCCACCATTGATACCTGTCTATCTAGAGAAGGTTATTCAGTAATCAGAATTATCCAGAACTGAGTAGATGACAACACAACTGTTTTTCGTTAAAGGAAATTAGTCAAGGATGAAAAAAATACGCAAGCAGTGTATTGGACCCAGTTGAAAACATCAAACACTAGTGTTTTAATGTGGCCTGAGGGCCTCACTATTTGACTAGAAATTAATTAAGATAGTGTGAAATATCTGTAGTATTAGAGATTTAAAAAGCAAGAGACATTAATTGTGCTGTCAGTTCTTCTACCCTGTAAACAGAGATGCTAATGTACCTCTACTGCTGCTTGGTGCAATGCAGTTCAGTGCATATAATTAACTACAAGTTTGGTGTTAAGTTCATTCACAGCTGAAAAATGGAAATGTGGTGGGCTTTTGATTTATTGGAGGGATAGTTAGCAGATAAATGGAACCTTATTTCATGTTTCTTACTGTAAATGCCAGGAATTAGCAATAGAATCTGAAGTACAGAAAGGCAAGGTATTTGCAAACACCTGCTGAAGTCTGAGGGGAATGTAGGTCTAGGGCTTCAAAGAGTTCTTAACTTGAGGACAGGGTAGAAACTTAAGCAAAGCCTGAGAGCATGAAGTATCTTTCACTTTATGACAAAAAAAAATCAAACAATTTGAAAACTGTTTGTATGGAAACTCTAGGAGATTTTAAAACAGCAACTTTATTGCCATTTTACCTAAAACTAGGTTTATCCCTCCAAGTTCAAAGGAAGAAAAAACTTTAGTGCCATCACTTTCCCATGACTTAGGCTTACTGCTGGGATCCTACCATGAGTGAGCATGGCAAGATCGGCCTATAACACCCATTTACTCCTTGAAGTAGGGGCTTCTGAGCACCCATAGGGCTTTAAGAGTTTATTGATCTCTGGGGGGTTAAGATTTTAATCTAAGGGGCTGTGATGGATATGGCTGAGGCTGGTCCTCTGGGGCTCCAGGTGGCTGGTCCTTGAGGCCACTGCAAGGGTCGTCCTCTCCCAAGTGCTGCACCAGCCTGCTGAGGGGTCTCACCATGCGGTGGACCTGCATAGATATGAGAGGCCTATAGCTCAGGCCTGAGCTGGCTTGTAAACTTTTTGTCCCTAGATAGTTACTGATAGAGTGTGCCTGAATTAAATAGGTTTCTAGCAGAAAAAGGATTTAGATGCTTACCAGAATCTGAAAACCCCTTTCCTTGTGTTTACTTTCTATTTCTGTCACAGGGTGCTATAGCATCACTGTGGACATGTTCTTAACTGTAATGAATAAGATACTGTATTTTTGTCCTCCTAAAGAGTGGCCTTTTTCTCCTTGCCCTGAACTGTCAGAAGATCTCAAGAGTCTGTGCTGAATCTTGTGGTGTTTATAAACGTCAGACTCCAACTCCTCTGGATTTTTTCCAGAAAGCACAGGGATATGCTGAACTACTTTGGAAACAAGACACATATTTGCTTACTAGTTAAATAATATGATTAATTAGTTATTTTTTAGTTGAAAGACAACCCTAAGGGAGAGATGATAACATATACTAAGTATATATTTTACATAACTACACAAGTGATCACAACATTTGATTGCCTAATTGAAGTGAATCTTAAATAGATTGACACATGCATTTTAAATATGAATAGGTATAATTAGGTTTTAGATTTAAATAGATTTTAGATTCAATAAATAGATTCTAGATTTAGATTAATAATTTTTAAACAGAATTTTAATAACTTTTAAATAGAATTTTAACTCATTTCCTCCAGCTACTTGAGATGATCGCAGAGAGGCGGGTTTTAAAAAAGAGCTCCAGGCCAGATGTGCAAGTGTTCAGAAAATGCAGCTGAGGCTAAATTTTTATAAGGTCTGAGCTCTCATTTAGGCACATAAATAATGACCTAAGTACAGAGAAGTTCTAAACATCTAGCATCCAACATGGGAGATTTAATTGACCTGCAGCTCTTCAGCAGTGCAGTGTATTTTGTCTAGGTACACTGTTGGGGCTTGCAGATGCAGTTGAATTCAGTTTCTGAATTTGAGGATAGTCGGAAATTTGTTGCATGTGGGTTGCTCTCAGATTAGTTTTTAATTTTAGTGCAGAAGAATCATGAAATACAGAGCTAAACTATTAAATTTCCACTTGCTTTTTCACTAAAACCATACAAAACTTCATCTGGTTCAGATTCTGGCTGGAAGACTGTGACTCTTTTCCATGAAAACTGGCCAAGGTTCAGATCTGTGACAGAATCCACAAAATATCCTCATGATTCAAGTTTCTGTATACATTTTGTCACAGTTCCTTTTTAAAAAGTTATGTAGGGCAGAGATTATTCACCTCTGGACACATTTAAGACAAGCCGCAGGCTCATTTGTTTGTGCAGCCCCATGAATTGGCATACAGTGTAAAGAGCTCTCCTACATTTGGAGCATAAGGCACCAGTTAAACACTAGCATAGAAGTAGAATAACTAATGTTTTTGAAAATGTTAGATGTAGAATAGATTGCATCCTGGTTTGTCTTTGTCAAATCTCATTTTCTGTTCATGAGTATTTGAGCAACTAAACCATCTAAAAGCATAGCAGATATTTTTCAACACATAGAAATGCTGGCTGAGATGCTTAGTATTCTTAACCCAGTTTGTTCTGTTTCTGGTTATGAATTATTGACAGGCTATACTCATATGAAAATATTTTGCTGTAGCTGACTTCCCCTTTTCCATGTGCTCCACCATTAATACAATTTCTTGATTGCATAGATCCTTTTCTTATTCCTTTTAATACAGGCAATTATTGAAAACAGAACTGGGATCCTTTTTTACTGAATATCTACAGGTAGGCATGTGTTCTTTCATTTAATTCATTTTTTTTTAATATGCAAGGAACAAAATTGCTTCACCCAGTCTAAATCCTGATCTCAAGCCCTTTGATATTAGTTGAAGATTTCTACTGATTTTTGTGTGTTCTGCATTAGACCCTGTGTGTCATTTATGGACTAATGAGATTTGATTTTTTTTCTATGTGTATGTAATATGTGAATATATATAGTTAGATAGTGAAAAATTAAGTAGTGGAATAGATTTATGCAGCCAGTGGGGTTTTGTATGAAATTGTTGTCTTTCTGTAGGCTCCAGACATTTTCTTTTAGCTTTAAAATTTAAGCTACTGAATAAACCTGTTAAGTTCGTTGTAGTATAGTAAATAGGAGAGCCATTTAGTAATAAGTAAATGTTGTCTATTAAAATGCAATGTTCTTTCTATTGATCTGAGACTGACTACATGCCACATGGGTCAATCATTTGAAGGCTGTAAAGCCTTCTGTACAACACAAAACAGGGGTTGTATTCTGGAAGAGGTAGGCAATTATATCATCCTTTCACAAGTGTCCCAAGGATTTAAGAATAATGGATGTGGGAGGAAAAGTCCTTTGATGATTGATCATTAAAGTGAAAGACCTCTATTTTTTAAAGTTTAGAAAGAATGAAATGTTAAATATAATGGGTACAGGAAGGTATAGAATTGAGTAAAGGTAGTCTATATTTTATTTACAGAATCAGCTACTTACAAAAGGCATGGTGATCCTAAGAGACAAGATCCGGTTTTATGAAGGTAATTTGGATTTTAGCACGGCTGTCTATGTCTGTCACGGGAGTGGCAAAATGCAAAAGCATTCTGAAGGCAGTGACATTGTTTTCATTAACTTCCTTGGATTATGGATTAATTATATCAATTTATTCATGCAATCTATTGTTCTATCCTGCCTTAATGTTTCCATTGGTTTTCTTCAAGGAGAGGTGATTGCTTAGTGCAGCAGCTAGGGAATAAAGGAAAAATTACATCCATTGGCTTTCTCCAAGGAGAGATGATTGCTTAGTGCAGCAGCGAAGGAATAAAGGAAAATTTGCTTCCAGCTTGGATTCTGTCTTTTGCTTCAAATTTAGCCTGCTCAGTATTAAGGAAAAGTGGAAGAACAGAGTGAGATATCTTAATTAACAAAAAATCTGAGCTCTGAAATCCCAGTTAGGTGAAGTATCTGGTTAAGTCCAGAATAATGCTGTTCATTGTTTTTAGTGTTATTCTGAATTCACGCACACATTAATGAGGTCAGAAAATGTCTTGTCTCACTGCCAAGGCTCCATTTGTCAGTCTGCACCTTATGGAGGAGTCGCCTTATGGAAGTAAGCATCAAGAAAATTCCTTTTATATTTGAAACAGTGAAGTCCAAATTAAAAATAAATAAGTAGAGATATAGGGGCTGAAGTTGAGAATATAGATCACTTTCTGCTTTTTTACTTAAATCTATGGAAATCTAGGGAAATATGTTCATTAGAATTACTCTAGACTGAAAACATTTTCGCTAGTCACTGAGTATATTCCTGTCATTCCTCTCCTTATTAGTGTAAAAGCTGCAAAAGAGATTTAAGTCAGGTTAGTTTTTTAACAAGTCTTTCTAAATGCAGAAAGCAAGTACTGTCCAAAAGTGCTAAAGCCAGTACATAAGTAGAGTTTTAATATAGGCAAATATATTCTGCTTGACTAATTTCAATATTGCAGTCACCCTCATTTCATGTCCTGTGCTATTGTGCACCATTTAGATGTGCTATTAAATATACTATTTTATCCCAGATGTAGGTATGCGTCATCAGAGAGTGAAAAGATTTCTGAATATTTTATAAGATTATTGTGTGTGTAAACATCAGGGAATCCGAAATGATTTTGAGGAAATGTAGCTTCCCTTTAGCTTCCAGGGCCACCATCATAATAGCACTTAGTCTAAATACACTGTTTTAGACTATGTCTCCATGTAGCGTGGAGACAACCATTTCCATTAGTTACAGTTATCTGTAAAACTTAAATGTGACCTTTCATTACTGACAGTACAGTTGATTGGATTAAGATGGTGCTATGGGACTCACGATTTCTGATGAAAAGAAAATAGCCCTGAACACAGCAAAAAGAAAACCAATTTCACATTTCAAGTACTCAAACACTTCTAAGCTGAACACAGAGTTCCTCAATTATATAAAATAACAGCTTGGAGAGCACAAGGGGAGCTGAGCTGTAAGGATTTCAAGGCCTTCACAGCTGCTTTGTAAAACACAAAGGAAGTTGTTTTTTAAGTATCATATTGACAAATTAGATCCAGTAAACCACTAAATTCCTATTCCTTTTTCTTCTGTTTTTTTTTTTTTTTTTTTTTTTTTTTTTTTTTTTTTTCCTTGCAAGTCTCAACTCACCAAAACTGGAAAGTTTTAGAAAGATAGCGGTAATACAGGATTCAAATTCAGACATTTTTCTGACAGAATGCTTTCTGATAGCTTGCCTGGTGAGTGGGTGGTGGATGTGAGTCCTTGAGGCTGAGATAGTGTTTCCCGGCTGCAAAGGTACCACAGCTGCAGGGTCCCCCTTGTACTTGGTGGCTCCATAATTTGGACTCCTGAAATACTGCAGCAAAGTTGGGAGTGTGGAAATCCTGGGAACTCCTGTCTCAAATCCCGTCCTCAAATCCCATCTGATGGCTTGTGTTGTAGCTTCCATGAGGGAAAAATCATTCCAGAGCAGAGTTTGGAGGCGTTTTTTTCTGCAAGAAGTTTTGAAAATTTTAACATCTGTTTTGAGAGAGAAACTTTTTTTTGGAAATTTCAACTATTAAAAGCACTGTGAAACTGAAAAGCACTGTGTCGATTTTTGTGTCATCCAAAACTGACTATATTGTGCTTCTCTTAAGTTAGCATTTGGATGAACTCAGCTTCCTTGAATCCAGTACATACTTATGGTAAAGGAAGGGATCTATGCCTGACAGTAGAAAAAACGTATTCTTGAAAGGACACAGAAGTCACATTCCTCTGTGTGAAAGATGCTAATCGTCAACAAACTATAGGAGTTCTTGTACAGCCCACAGTAAAAGACCTGCCTGGCAAAAAGCAGTCAACTGTGCAGCCTTTCTGAGCTGCTGCACAGAAATTCATCGCTTTACAAAACAAACTGCCCACAAGATGAAAGGAATTTGCTACAGTAAAGGCATATTTATCTCAACAGGACAATTTGACTTTGTGCAGTTCTAAGAGCAAAATTTCAGAAGGACCAAAATTCTAAGTGTTCAGCACCTACATTTAGAGCAAAATATTTTTAAGGGCTTGGTTTCTATTTAGCTTTAACTTATGAGTAACTAATGTATTTAACTCTTTTTTAAATTCTGCTCTTAAGGTTTAGAATCATTACAGTTCTTTGTGAGCATAATTTCTTTGAAACACTTTTAGTATATTGACCATAAATGAAACAGTATTTTTTATTATTATTACTGTATTGTTATTACTACTAGTAGTAGTGCTGGTACTACTGCTGGGAAATTTTTGACCCGATTCCTTACTGTGTTTCACTAGAACTAATTAAAGACAAATTTTAAATAATTGAAACTTAGAACATATTTTTCAGATTTATACATGAATATGTAAGACACACAGGATCCCAGTCTGATGATGCAGAAGTAACGATCTTGGAAGAGTTAACAACCCAGCAGCTGCGGTATAACTATAGCATAGTGTAGCATGGTGATTCAGATTTGTTACTGAAAGCATTTAAGCCATTGACCCAAGAATAAATCAAGAGCAGCAGATATGCCAAAGCTGGTGCTATTTGTCAAGCACTTAAAAAATGCAGCATGATCAAACATCCTGTAATAAAGATCAGTACTTGACTAACTTTGATTGTAGATGCTTTCTTGCAAAGTCTGTTTCTTTATGTGTGTGCGCAATACTAGGAAGAGTGCTCCCTGACTGGGGCACTAGGTAATGCTATAATACAAATATTAAGGATAATATTTGATTCTGATACCAGTAGTGATCTTGACTGATTGGTATTGAATTTGCTTCTTGATATGCTATACTGTCTTACCTGAATGCTTCGTGTATTTATCTCTTAATAGCTGCTGGTGGAGATGTGGTGGAAATATCTCCCATCACAGTCAGACTAGGTGCACAGGGACAGTAAACACCTTGCCCATCACCTAGGCCAGCTGGGGAAACAGGGATTTGAAGCCAGTATTCAGCTGTTCAGCCCAGATTCCTCTCCCATAGATCTCCAGCTCTCGCGTTGGTCTCTGTTTTTATAAAATATTCTCTGAGGGACTTAGTGTCAAGCTTAGTTGTAAGGGCTTGGCCAGAGCTTCTCTGACCTCCAGGAACCTGCAGAGGCTTCCAGGTGGCTGCAGCTGGAGTAATAGGTGTGAGGACCAAGGAGAGCTCAAGTCATCAGCAGGTTTTCACTGCATCCAGTAACAGGAAAAAGCAGAGCCTGCAGCACTGTTGTCTTCTTCCACAGATGTTATATGAGGTTTTCTATGGAAGGGAAGATACAGGGAAGTGGGGAGATAGATCATAGGGGCATTGTGCAAGCATCCCTGCAGAGACAGGTTTGCCCTGCTCCCTCTCTGGCTGAGAGGGCAGAGTGGAGCAATGTGGCAGAGATTTCTATGGAGAGATACGTCCACATTTAATCTTCTGCGTCCTCCTCCTGCTGCTCTCCTTGGCAGACTTGTCCAGTACTATTAGAATAAGAGGAGGAGGAGGTGATCTGCGCTACTATTGCTTATTTTTTGCAGGATTTCTCTGAATAAACTTTAACCTCAAAATCTCCAAGTCTACTAAAAACACTAGATGTGTGATATGAAAGACATAAATACTGAATGATCTGATATACTGAAAGGAATACAAATTCCATACTACTAAAAGTATCTGGTAAATGATTCATCTTTGTGAATAACTAGCAGATTCACATTCTTTCCTGTGTTTCTTAGTCTTTGCAGATTACTGATTATAACCTAAACAGATCACTAGTTTGTTTTGTGTTTTTGCAGGGCAGAAACTACTGGATACCTTAGCTGAAACCTGGGATTTTTTCTTCAGTGATGTTCTGCCCATGCTTCAGGCTATTTTCTATCCTGTGCAGGTGAAAATTTACTCTATTACTATAGAATCTTGAAAAACTGGAAAAAGCAACTTTACTGGTTCATCAACAGACTGATGCAATCCTTAACTCTCTCCTCTTGGGCCAACTTCCCAGTGCCACTGTTCTGTATAGTCATGCCTTCCAAATCAGTTAATTATGAAACCAAATTTAGAAGTGCTTGGGTGAAAAGATGAAGGGGAATTTTGAAAATAGGAGGTTTGTGCAGGGAGGATGGATAGTCCTTATGACAACTCATTCTAAAAGGAATAAAAAGGATATGAACAATAAACTGAAATATATACACAGCGAAATAAATTCAACTGTGTTGACTTCAGCCTATGTCATACATCTCTGCCATGTAAATTTTTCTTTCTGAAGAATCTTCACTGTTGAAAGGGGATTTTATTGCTGAGGTCAAATTCTCTGCTACTGTAAATAGATACAAGGATAATAGTCAGTGGAACTGGACCAATTTACATTATAATAGAATTTGACTCCAAGTAATTTTAAATCCACTATAGATACTTGATCTGATTTGGATGAAGGCTCAACCTTCTAGTTTAGTGAAGGTATACATCCAGATAAGTGTTGCTTATCACTTAAGTCCCAATGAAATCTGCAGCAGATAGGTATCTAATCGAGCTTCTGGAGCTGGTCCTAGATGCCTACTGAATTCAGTGGGAGATAGGTGCCTAAATATATTTGGGAAAACTTTGTAAACATTCTCGCATTTTTCCAAGTGAACTTTATATCTAAAATGACTGTCCAATTATTACTAATATCATTTATATCTGCAGTTATTTGCAGGAGTGAGATCTTAATTCTGTGGAAAAGTTGCAGTTTTACAAAAAAAAGATTCTAAAACAGAAGAGATCTAAAGACATTCAGGTCTGGATCACCCACTGACTTGTGCCTTGTCATCCTAGAAAGAGGATGATAACTGGAAACCTATTAGAACACCAGGTTAGATTTTCGCAAGTACCACGTAATCTAAATTCCAGTCTACCTAATGATATAGGTAGTAAGAAAATCTCAGTAAGATTTTCAAAAACATTTAACTAAATTAGAACTCATCTAGATGTTTTTGAAAATTGCACCAAATACCTCTTTTCCCTGTCATGTTTCTGCGGCCTTTGAAAATAATTTAGCAGCACAAGTCTCATCTTTCAAGTGGAAATAATAGCTTGAATTTTTGAGGGAGCTTGGAGGGAGTAAGAACCCCAAGGCCTATGTAATTTCAGATGGATCTAGGTGCCTTATGTTTTAAGGTTAGTCCCAAAAGCCCAGTTTGTGCTTTTACGCTCTTGGAAATACCATTTATTACTAGTTAAGCAGGTTTGGGGCCTTCCTTACTTCAATATAAATAACTACACTAAGTGAAAAGAAATGGTGGGAGTGTCAGAGTTCTTTATCCTGAATTAAGATAAGTCAACATGAGCTGAACACCAGACCTTCAAATGGTAAATATTTGGCTGGCAGCACTCAGAAATGCAGGCAGGAATATATATTTACAGCTGCATATACCCAAGGAGTAACCCCTGATCTCAGCAACTGGAGTGGTTTTACAACTCCTCAGACATAAGGCAAGTGGGGTTAATCTCTGCAGGCAGAGCTAGCATCATATTCTTCAGATGAGACTTTTTTTAGTGAGATGTGATTCTTATACTGCAAAAAGATGTCTTTGAAAATGCAATATGAAACTTCAGCTCTGTTCTTGCCTTATATTGAATTTTCCCAAACTCTGAAGAGAAGGAAGATCCACAGGCATGCTAGGGCCAAGATTCACAACAGTATTTAAAGAGCACATGCCCAGCCAGGAATTGAAATCTTGAGAAATAATGGAAATTCCACCCTACCTTTTTAAATTTATTATACATTTCATTGCTTTTGAAGAGTCAGAATAATTCTTGCATATTCTGCTCTCAGGTGAGATTCCCCTTCAGCTCCTCCCACTGTCCTCATAGCCAAGATTAGTTTTCCTTGGTAAATATGCACTTGATCATTGTCTGTAGCATTCAATATCACAAAATCACTGTGAATGTTTGGTGGGTTGTTTTGTGTCCTTTGTCAAATTTCCTCTGCTTTGCACTCATTTACTATTCTGGTAATCCTTCAGAAGAGGAGGAAACAATTTTGACTCAGGATTTTGACACTCATTTTTACACAGCTCATAATCCATTTTGTTGTGTTTCTGTTCCTAAGGGGAAGGAGCCTTCCGTTCGACAACTGGCTCTTCTGCACTTTAGGAATATTATTACCCTCAATATTAAATTGGATGATGCATTATCACGTTCCAGAGCCAGAGTTCCACCTTCTATTATTCAGATGCTGTTAATACTCCAGGTAAATTTGTTATTTTTCTCAAGTTGTTTTCTTTATCTGTCTTTCCCTACTGTATTGCTCAAGTCTTCTGAAGTGGCCTCTGATTTTGAACCCGTTTTGGAAACTTCTTACCTGGAATGCCTGGTCCTGCGTGCAATTAAATGTCATCCCCATCATATCTAGAAATAGAGTCTGCAGAGTCTTAGATTGCGTGCCTTAAGATCAAAGGGATCTGAGAATAAAGACTGCTTTTGCAACTGCAGACCGCAAAATACTGAGTTTTGCAAGCAGGCCAATCTATGTAGTAGTAACAGGACTTCCATTAAATGCTGTGTGTTGCTGCACTAGTGATTTTGGATATAAAGATTCACATCGGGTATAGGCAACAAAGTGAATATGCCATTTGTGATTGTATTGTAATCATATTTGGTCACTGCGACCAAAAATATTGATATAAAAACATACTAGATCAGATGCTGGTATTTTCTTTCAGTGTTAGATGGTTTAATAGGAGTGAAGAGAAACAAAAAGAGGAAATGCAGGCTGAAAGCACATTTAAGAAAATATTTTCTTAGTTAAAGAAAAGCACGAGTGTGTTGAGGAGGAGAATGAAGCAGAGGGAGGGAGAGAGCCCCTTCTTAGAGAGTGAGGAAAGCTGAGACTTTCCTGAGTGGTGATTTTTTTATAAACAAACACATTCAGAACAAATAAAAAAATACAGTTTCTCACACTTAAAATTATTTTTGGTTCTCATATCTGGATTAGTTTTGAAGGGCTGGATGACCTAAAGGCCAGTGATGAAAATGGAGCAAAGAATAAGATTATCTCTGTTGGATCAGGAAATGATAGTTCAGCCTTGCTATCACAGTGCACATATGTTGGGGTGTATAATGGTCTGTTTAACCTTGTTTTCTCAGAAAAGATACTAACGCAATAGCACTGACTGCTTGCCCCTTATCTCCCTTCTCCCTAGCCTGCCTCTCCCCTAATGCTTCTTGAAACTTCTAGCTGATTGTGGCGCAATGACGGCTATCTCAGAGATATTAAGTTCGTATGAGTTTCATGGAAATTAGTGTCTGGAGAGAGGAGAGGAGCCTCAGGGAAAAAATGGAGCATGGGCTTAACTGCATAATGAGACATCAAAGAATTCACATAATTGAGCTGTGAACTAAACTGTGTTAATAGACACCAGAGATTCCACATGAGAGAGTACTGTCCTGAAAACCTCAGTCACAGGAAGGTTGCCTATCAGGCCCCATCGCTTCTTGCATACTTCGGTAATTTGCTCATTGGAAAGCAGACTTCAGAAGCGTTACTGCTGACAGATCGACTTTCTTTTTTATTGTGATGGAGGTTTATTTGCTTGTTTAAACTTCCTTCTTTAAAGAATCTGCATTAGCTACGGTCAGGATCCTGTTTCAAGTGAATTCAGTGGTAGCTGGGAATTAAATGACATCCTGATTTAGAAAGTTCATAGGAACTAATTTGGAGCCGCTTGCCTGGATCAGTTTCTACAACAAACAATTTCATGGCAAATCTGCTTTCTTCAACAACCGAATGTGTTAACAAAGTAGGTGCCAAATCCATTCTCACTGCAAGACTGTTGATGGAAATCAATAATAAAGTGGAGGCAGTTTGCCCCTGGGTGTTTATTTCTGCATATGTTACCTGCAATTGTATGGCAGGGAACTGATGATGAAAGTCCTTTCTTAGCAATAGCTCTGCCAAGCTTGTGGTTTAAAATCTAAAGGAAATTACAGTAAAGGGTCAGAAAATGGTCTGAGAATGAACTATTTACAGACCTAGTAGTGTTAGTCAATTAAATGGATTTCATAGCTAAGACTTTTCCCCAAACTTAAATGTCAGATTAAGCAAAAGCAAAATTTGTACATTTGTGGCATAATAATGGAATTTCCTTGAGACAGATTAAGTCAGTATGTGAACAGGGCTGGAATGGAGAGAGCAATTCAGCTGTCTAGAAAGTACATGGTAATCTTGTGTGTGTATTTTTCCCAAACTGAGAGGAGTTGTCTTGGGGTGGGCATTGTCTAATCCATATTTCTGTCTACCATGGATATCTCTGCCATAACAAACTCAGTGACATTGAGTCTAGTTGTGTTGACCCTTGAAGAAGTGTTGAACCTGACACTAGGTTGCCCTGCTTCTGTCCTTGACAGCTTTATGCAGCTGTTACATAATTAAAATATAGGTCATATGATTCCAGACAGCAGCTATAATGTCAGCTGAAGGTCACAGCTTGACAAAGGCACATGTTGACATGCACCAGTCTGTCCTGTTAGGCTGTATTAAAGATGCAGGAGATTTTGTAATTAATGCAAGGTACAACTGGTATTAATCATGTATTAGCTTGTCATGGTGTAGTAATGCTCTGTCAGTTTGTCAGAAGATGCTTTTCTTATGGCGGGGAAAGAGGCTTTCTGAAGAGAAAACAGAAGCTGTAACAATCCTTGAACTTTATTCAGGAGGTAGGTGCTGATCCAGCAAAGCACAGTAAGCACACATTTTACCTGAACATGGGTAGTTTAATTGCCTTCAGCATGTGAGCAATTTCCTTGACTTGTGTGAGAGTACAGAGCCATTGTTAAGTTACACACATCTGTGGCTTGCTCGGGGGGCCACACTGTACCAGAGGCCCTGCAAAGAGAATAAAAGAGCCCCTGCTAAAGATCTCCAGAATAAAATGGCCTAGAATGAAATTGATCCCCAGATTTAGTTGTTTGGGTGATAGTTTGTCCTTTGCATCAGATCTTTCATCTTCTGCTCTGTACACTATTTGATGGAAGTATACTTACCCAGTATTTAAGACCCTAGCCTGGGACATGATATCCACACCAGTTGTCTGGCATACAGTGATTTGGCAGAGGAGATGCACTGGCATAGACGGGTTCACTAGCCTAACATACCTCACAATTTCTCACAGAGGCAGATACCTGGTTTCTTTGTTTTTAAGACATCAAAGATAAAACAAGCAGAGCAGGAAAACCTCATATCTTCTCTATGTATTCTCTCTTGGAGGGAAAGAAGAACCTTCATTTCTGAAATAAAACTGTTAAAACTATTGCAATAGCTAATTGTGTATCTGAAGCTGTATTGTAAGATGCCTTCCATTTAAAGAATCAGAAATTATTCCTCAGGTTAATTGTTGCACTCAGGTTCTCCAATTCAGTAGATCCATTTCTGTATCTCCCCAGTGATATAACCTGGTCTAATCATGAGCAGGTAGGCTACCAGGAAAGAAGCATTGCCCCAGAATGGATGGAAGGAGCAAAATCTTTGTGCTCTTAAGTCAGTGGGACTTTTAACAGTGACTTGAAGAAGGGGCTTCTACCACTCAAGCTTTCTGTTGCCAGTGTCACCTGACCCAGTTGCAAAGGACAAGCGGAAATGTTTATCTTCTGTGGCCGCTTGTAGATGATATAAGTTAAAGTGTATCCAAGATACTCATTTGACTTTCAGGGCCCTTAAGAGCAAAGTTACGACTGAGAGAAGTAAAAGAAGAACTAAATCCACTTCTCAGTACAAAAATATATGTAGGAGCTCACATACATGTACCATGCTGTCAACAGCCTCTCCTTGATGACCTTTCCCTTTGGGTGGAATTAGGAAGCAGGAGAAAGAGAGATAAACAGAACACGAGATTAGAGAAGAATTTTTTCCCTTATATTCTGTGAACCAAAGAGAGCAAAACTACCACCAGAGGGTAAACATAATCTGACTTATTTCCCAAATCACGTATTGTGAAAGAAGCACTTTACTACTGAGACTGGAACATCTTATCTCCAGGTATCTTTCTTGAGGTCTGAGAAAGTCGGAACAGAAGAATAAAAAAGTGTTTATCTGTATCTCTTGGTTCACATCAGAATTATTTGAGTTCACAGACTCTCTCTGAGTGACCCGAGGTATTTAAAAAGCAGAGAAAAGCACAGTGCAGTATCCCTCATGGTGAAGGATGAGGCCTCACTAAACACGAGCTCTGAAGAGAAAAATAAAACCTGTGGTTTCCTTTTGGCTTCTCTGAGCTTCAATTGAACTCCCTTGCCCGTTGTCTCTCTTTGTAAAGGGAGAAAAAAAAATACATAAAATTGCCCAGTGGGGCCTATTATCTCTAGAATATTCCTAAACGTATGTGCAATCAAGAGCTGTAAAGAAGTACAAAGAGTGCTGTTTTTCCACCTCAGCAGCCGCACAGCAAACCAAAGACAGCATAGTGGTTAAAAACAAAACACCCTTTGCCATCAGAAGATTGCAGGGTTCTGTCTATGGAACAACAGATTTTCTATGTAGCACTGCAATGCTTGTCAAATAAGGCCAATTTATTATGGCCATAGGATTTCAAATTTGGTGATTGCTTTTCAGAGGTAGTCTTATTAAGACTCTTGAACCTGAAGCATCGATTGGACGAAGTGGTGTGTGCATGAGGTTTCAATATACTTTAATTTTTCTTTACCTTCTTAATTCCTGGTTTTAGGAATGACATGCAAAACTGGAAGCCTAAAAATAAATGTATCATACTCCCTATATAAATATAAGCCACCATATGTAAAACCTGTGTTTACCCTGGGTTGTGCAAAAATATATTTTTCTCCATCCTGGCAAACAGATGCTTTTTTTGTGTTGGTTGCATTAACCGCATAGATAAATAAGGAGTCATGTAAGATATCTTACAGCCTGGCTGGTGCCTGACATTTAATGAGGATTCCTCTATTAGTTTGTACTGAGAAACCTGAGTTTCATTGTACATGAAACTAAGAATCTGGCCCTCAAGATTTACATTTCAGAATATTCTGGGTATAAAAAAGATGCTCACTTCTAAGCAACTGTGTCTTATTTATCGTCTCTATAAGTAAGAGCACCTTGCTTGCATAAATTGACACAAGTTTATTGCCCTGGAATGAATTTGTATTGCCGTGATTTTTAACAAGGCAGAACATTCTTTTTTTGAAGGAAAAGATCCTTTTGAAAGAGAAACTTGACCTTTTTCCTAGTGATGAGTACTTTTCATATTTGCTTCTCTTTTTCTTGGTATGCTTTTTGTTATTGTGCTAGTTTTCTGGTGCTGAGAATCATTTTGGCATGGAATTAGGACAAATGCTGGAGTTGCTTCACCTGTATCTTGGTTTATTACCTCAAGCAAGTGATGCAGATTGGGATGTGCTGTGGTAATGAGCATGAAACAAGAAACTGAGAACTGACTGGAGAGTTCAAAAAAATAATGGCAATAGTAGCCTGAGTCCAACAGCAAGGAGCCAGAAAGATCTTGACATACGTTGCAGCTCTGCTGATGCCTCCCTTGTCTGGACGGTGCCGATACCCTGAGTGCTAAATACCCTGTTCGTTCTTATGAAGTTCTGCTTTCACTTGCTTGCCTATAAATGAAGAGCAATTCCCCTGCCATGAGTGGGGTGCACACATTGGTGTAAGTGGTAAGGATGTGAGCCAGTAACTGTGGGTGGCTGTCCATTTCCACTTGCAAGCTGTGGGTTTATAGTCAAGGAGGGAAACCATATCAAAGGCATTTTTCCGCTAATACTTTTAGCTGTGTTCCAAATGGCACTTATTTCAGGGTTTACCACAACTCTTGTTTCCTGTAGGTGCAGAGATAGGGGGAGCAAGCATGGTTGCTGTTACTCATTCTGTAAGCTTGACTGGCAGTGGCCTTTTCGACAGTAACTCAAACTCAGGCAAGATTTCTGTGAAACAGACCTTGAAAGATCTGTGCTCATGTGGATCCTGCTTATAAATAGGGCCAGTGAAAGCCAACTGCCATATAATAAGAACTGTTTTCCTTTTTAAATTGGGTAGTCACTAAAACTGTCTATCAACGTACACCACAACACTACGTGATTCCACTTCTGTAACCTTAAGCAGTGCAAGAACAGGAAAGAAATCCAAAATGTTGTGGTTGTTCTGGTTTTGCTGTGTATATACCTGTCTCATGTGCACTGTGGAATAATAACACTTCACGTGCGCCTCTTTTCCATTCTCCGAATAGAGAGGCAGTGTACTCTAGTTCTAGGGACCATGACCACAGCCCTGTCCATTCTCACTGAACACAGCTGTTTTAGATGGCAGTTTGCATCAGTGCAAACTCCTGTTGCTCTTAGTGCATTTTCAGAGAGTCTCATGTTAAGTCAGAAGTCACCTCTGTGGAGAATGCAGTCAGTTAACCAAAGATACAGTTGCAGACTGATCTGGTCAAACGGGGGTTGTCTAGACTGCCCTGGGTTACGCTGTCACCATTCATCAGGTGTTTTGCAGTTGCTGCCCATATGCTCTCTTGCACTGCAGCAAATGAAAAATTCTTACTCATCCTCCTTCAAATTACCCAGCATTTGTCTCAAAGCTAGAGTCAGTGTGCATAAAGTTGCAGCACAGCTACATACCACACCTAAGACTATTTTAGCTCATAGTAATGTACTTGTGCACCTTTTACTAAGAGGGAGTTGTTTCAACTAAATTAAGTTAGATATATGTTTAACCTGGACTAAACCAAGTTGTCCTTATAAAAATATATGTCCACCCTGAATTTTGCTTCCATTAACAAAAGCAGGCTATTAAAACCTGTACAAGTTTATAGATAGAGAAATCCTTAACTAATGAAAATGAATTAGAGTTAAATCAGTAAAACCATTCTTAACATGAATTACAATGTCCCTACAGAGCCGGTAATTGCACTGGGTAGGAGGGAGAAGGTTTTTAACTAATTGCATTAGTTGGTACAGATTTCTTTTGTACCTACCCATTTTGGCCTCTAGACTAAAACTGGCATAAAAGATAGGATAGAAAATTTGACCATTGAAAAACTCGGAACAGGAGATGCCCCCATGGTGCATGAATCCTTTGAGGCAGGGAGCTTTAATACATGGATTGCCTGCAGAGGGAACATAAGAAAGTTAATCTATGCTACCTTTTAAAGAAGATTAATTAAAACTCATTAAAGCTCTATATGGACATTCCTTTTGAGAATTAAAGGACTAAGAAGAGAAGCAAGTTAAATTAAAGACACTTTAATTCTAAATCAGAGGCCTAAGCATAATTTATCTAATCAGCTTTCTGGTCTTAATTTAGTGAATATAATTTCATTTTCTTGAGGGTCCCTAGACTGACCCATCTGGGAATCTCAGCTGTTGAATTGCCCAGAACACTGCATCAGTGGTTTCCAAGCGATAGCCATCACTTCCAAGTGATTTATGGTTGGCTGTAGACCTGAGAGTTGTCCCCAGTGATAGTGTGCCATGGGTGGTATCTACCAGCTATGGCAGTGGTGAACCCCTGCACGGAAGGGTAAGACGCTTTGCTCTGCATGATTGAGTAGCTTTCCTGCAGGTAGCACCATTAGCTGGTGCTGTGGCCAGGGTCACTGTTTTACATCCTGTTCTGGCTTGCACTGATTCACCTGGCAGTACTCACAAGAAGCTAATAAAAACAGCAAAAATCACTTTTCCCACAACAGAAGGTAGGCTGTGCAGGGCTGTTGTGTAGTCTTGCATGCTTTGGCTTCCCAACAGTTTGGGGAGAGGAGTCTCCACCGGTTTGCAGTGAAATCTGTTCCGAGCTGTGAGTGCAGAGAGGCTCAGGCAGTGTCTTGCCCAGGTACCGCAGTTACACTGCCTTCACGCTGCCAAAAGCATTTCAGTTGAGCACAGGACAAGCAGAGCAGCTTCCCACCAGGAGATTTCAGAGGCAGCCCATATGCCACTTCTTCTCCTGCTCCTAGAGCCTTTCCAGCACAGTTGTGGCACCAAAACATGCTGCAGCGCATGGGAGTTCTGGTGCCTGCTGATAGCACAGCTCCCTCTTCATCATCTCACTGCCTGCATCTTCACCTTTCCCCTTCCTTCACGTTCCCTTCTGACTTTCGCTCCCACTGTCCCCATTTCCTTCTCCCTCTAAGCAGCAAGGAAAAACCCAGAGAGGGAAAGCGCAGTGGTCATACGGAGAACAGTTGAAAGCCCGTCCTTGCAGGCAGCACTGTTTCTGATCGCAGTTTCCCCTCCTGCTTTTGGTTGTGCCCCTAAACTAGGTCAAGGCTGAGAGTGACCTGTGGCAGGTGCGGGCACACAGAGGAGGGGAGCAGTGCAACTGCCAAGCCAGCCAGCGGCATGGCACTCGTGGCCCCAGCGGGCTGCAGAGGGGAAATACAAATGCTCTGAAGCTCCTTTTGCCGTGTAGAAAAGGCGAGCTGGAGCTGGTCGCAGTCACTGGCAGGCAGCCAGCACCGTTCTGGTACAGTAAAACTGACCAAGGCACTTCCAGCTTTCCTGGCAATAGAAAGTGGGAGGTCCCCAGACAGCAGAGTTCATGCAGTGTTGTGAATGGGAACTTTGTGGAAAAGTCCTATATAACTACAGAGGAGCACAGCAAGTGATTTTCTGTATAAATAATTTAGAAGCAACTCTGACAACTATTTCTTTCGATCAAGAACGATTTTTTTCTTTTGGATTTTTGGGTTTGGAGTTCTGGTTTTTGTTTTTTTTTTTTTCCAAATTGTGCTATAGAATTTTATTAGAGGACGATGTTTCCATGTAAACCATCTTGTTGATTAAGAAGAATTATGTAAAATTTCCTATTCTCTGACTTTTCCTCAGAAGAGGCATTGAAAAGCAAAAGAATTGTGAAAGATAAGCAAGTTATATTTCCTCTCTCCTGTTACAAAATGCCATCTTAGCCTTGTCACCAAGCTCCTCTGGTCCCATTCTGCTGCAGCTAGCCTCTGTGCCCAGTGGGGATGCAGGGCTGTTCAGCATCCTCCGTCCCCTAGTTGAACTGGTACAGGATGTGGCAGGGAGGCCACATTAATCAGCATGAAGGGAGAAGCAATCCGTACTGAATGGCTCAATGTGATTTCTGAGCATCTGGAGGAATCAGTTCTTGTTCCTTCTTGCCTCCTCTGTAATTGCCAAGACGAGCAGGTGGTGGTGTGAGATTTGTGCAGGGAGTAATTGCTCTGTGGTGTATTTTTTCCAAAATAAAAGGCCATGACAGTCTACAAATGATAGGGAAGGGATTGAATGTGTCTCTCAGAGTCATCATTTCTTCCACGTTGAGCAGATAAGGTTAATTGTCATTCATTGGTAATTTCACATTCATACCCTTTGTTCCCTTGTAGCTGCAGAAATAACAACTATGTGACACAGTGATATGCAACATTTACTGTGAAATTCATTAGCTTGCCACTCCTCGATAATTACAAGCAATTAAAAGGTAAACAATCATGTGACTGGACAGAATTCAGATTATGTCCTTTGATTTAAATCATTATCTATTAGGAGCCTTCTGTTGTTTCCAATGAGTTACTAGGTAGCTTCAGCAAAACTTCCTGCACTGTGAGGTGGTGACTATGTGATAGGTCACCAGCTCCAGTGAGTCACACTTTTGGGCAGTCACAGAACGACTGTGCTAACTGTGGTGAACCTTGCTGTGAGTGAACTTGCTTGCCATCAGGACAGGGTTTTGTTGAGAACCAACCACTCATCACAAACAGGATGTGAGCAGCAGGGCAGTAAGCAAGAGGGAGTGGGTAAAGAAGAACAGGGCAGGCAACGCTGTCTGCCTTTCCAGGAGCACTGTGAGCACTGCTGTTGCCACAAGCTCCCAGCTCTGGCACTCATAAAAATGGAGCCAGAGGCCTCTGTTTTGAAGTTATTAGTAGTTAGTTATTGCTCTCTAATGCTAATCCAGACACAGTTTTGGAAAAAGCAACCATATTATAATTAAGCTGACTTTGGCAAGAGGAATGTCATCCTTCAACCTGGCTGAAATCTGTCAGAGCAGTATTTTGCAAAATACAGCTGTTGTACTCAAAGTGGCTCTTGCATAAAATCAATTTAATTTCTTTTCCTTGAGCAGTTAAAGGCTGTCAGATATTCCCATTTCAGGGCTCCTTGTACCTCCAAGCCTGCCTTCTTGCTGGCATGGACAAGAGCCTTCATGTGCTAGGCGCTATATAAACACAACGAAAATTCGGTCTCTGCTCTAAAGATTATATAGCGTAATGCAAGACGCGGGAGATTTATCGGTGCACACAGATGGGGAATACAAGGAAACGAGACAAACATGAGAGAAACGATTTTATGACGAATAAATACATTGGTGCTCTAGTTATCAAAGTGTCTTTTAGAGAGTAAGCGAATGTGATCTTTGTACCCTTATTGCGGGTACAAAACAATTGTTGAGCTCCAAGGAAAAGGTAAATGCGTCATTTCTTCTGTATCACTCATGAGCCTTTATTGTGGTTTATTGTTTAGTTGAAGAGAAGAAAACTTCTGAAGAAACAGTGGGGTATTTTCATTTTCGAAATGTCTGAATCACACAAGGACAGATGTTTAGATAGTGTGAAGCTAATGCAGCTCTGTTAAAGCCAGTTTATGCTGGAGGAGGAATTAGGCCAATAGTTTGGTCTGAAAAATTCTAGACTATGGTTATATATTTAACAGTGTTGTTCACATTTAAAACAAAAGCACACAGAAAACTTGTTCTGCGGAGGTGGCTGTGTGATACGTAAAATAAAATAAGGATCAGTCATCTTTGAAAAAGTTACTTCCATTTCAGTGGGACCGGGAGGCAGATCGGGGTGTTTATTCCAACTACACAGATTTCCATTTCATGTTGATCTCCAATAGTTGGTACAAGATGCTGAATTTTACCACATAATGGAGTTGTCAGTGTGTGTGTCCTGAGAGATGACTGAGACAAAGAAATGAAGATCAGCCTTTTAGAACCACTTCTGATCATCATGTACTTAATCCATGTACTATTTGCATTTTGAGGGTAGATAACTCAGCATTGTTTGGTTGTAAATCCGTACTTTTTGTGCTTACATTTGTTACCTCTTTAGTTTCTGCACTGTGGGACTGAGAGAAGGTGTCTGTGCTAGATCCAGTCAGTTATTTTCCAAGTGCTTTGAACTGGCAAACACTCATTTATCGGAATTGAGTTGTTCTATAGGAATGCATTGCATTCAACAAAACGCCTGCTGCAAGCCAGGAGGGCACGCCAGGCCCCGGCTTACCTGGGGCCCAGGCTCGCAGGCTTCCTGTGCTCGGGATTTATAAGCTAGACCTTAGACCTCCCCGTGTAACTGCGTAACAACGAAGTGTTCGCTAAGAGCTATGGAGCTTGGTTTGGCGCTGTCCCTGCAGATTGCTTCCCAGCTGCCCAAATGCCAAGCTCAGGGCAAGCCACCGTGCTCAGTGGCTGGTTGCCCCAACTGACACTTGCCTGGGGATTTTTCAACTTCTCACCCTCTGAAGTCAGGATTTGTAGATGATCCGGAGGATGCTGCTTTCTGGCTCACAGGAGTGAGTTGGTGGTGGTGCAGATTATGCCACCAACAGAAGTAGCAACAAAAAAAAATCTGGAAGGCACAGATGATGTCTCTGCACAGTCTATTCAAGCGTATTTCAGGAAAAAAGAAAATTTATGGGGTCGGTTCAGTTCCTCACAAAGGATGAAGCAGCAGGGAGTATGCTGAAGGATGAATAGTTATTAATGATTTAAAAGGCGAGCATGTTGTGAAGGGCACTATCTGGAGCAAGTAGGTAACAGCAGTCAATTTAACATTTGCAGGTCTTCAGAAGCATTTCTTGGATGTCTCTTCAAAAGAGCTTGGAGAGATTGAGGGAGGGCTCTGCCATCCTTTTTCTGTCTGAGTTCCAACCCAAAAATAAATGCACAATAGATTTTCTTTTAAAAAAAAAGGTAATTGGGAAAAAACTCAGAACCAAGACTAGGTAAAAGACTTGAACGCTCAGAGTTAAAAATCTTCAATTGCCCAGCAAGATCAGAAGAGTTTAATTTATATAGATCAGTGAGAACTTCAGGAGGGAGCCTAAGAGGAAATGAGCTGCTTTACTCCCTTGAACAATAAATATCACATCTAATTATTTGGTAACTTGCAGGGTAGTCTCCACATGGGGCTGCGCATGCTCTGCTGTGTGCTTATGTGGTTGTCTGCAAGGGTAACGTGGCAATGCAGCAGCATCTGTAAATGCGGACAGACTAACTCCCACTCAGAGTTATCCTGTAAACAGCTCTGCAGAGATACTCACCTATGCCTAGATTCATGTGGTTGGTTCTTTCAAAGTCACATTAGCTTATTTGACTGGGATGATTTTACTTCTCTTCTGTGCCCAAGGGAGCCACTTAGGCAGAAATCAGACAACCTATAGCCATAAAACTATAAAAAGCAGAAATGCATACCATTATTTTTGGTGGATCTTTATTAGCAGTCTGGCTGTTCAGCTTCTGCAGGAGTCTAAGCAGCACATTTAAATCTCAAACTAACTTTCTTCAGTCAGTTCATATCTTTTCCTTCAGTCTTTATCTTCTGCCTTGTCTTTTGCAATCCTGTATACAATGTTTAATAATTGCTTAAAGAAAAATAATGTATTGGATTTCTGTGGATAAAAGGAAGGCTTTTCTTTTCCTAGTGTTTCATCCTGTCTGAGAAGAAAAATCCTATTGCTATCTTTCTGCAGCCAAGCCATTTTGAAAAATTCTCACTAACCTAATGCAAACCATGTCTGGGTGTTTTGTCTTACTTATCTTTTGTCTGTGTCTCAGTATCACCAATAAAAGGAAGAGAGAGACAGAGCTGCTTCTCACACTGACACTGACATAACTTGGCACTTGCTTAAGATTAAAGTGAATGTGACAAGATCTTTATTTCTGAGGCAGTTGCAGGGATGTGAAGTGCTGACTTCTGTCAATACTGCCATGGCAAGCCTCCCTGCCTCTCCCTCCTGTGAGCGCTGTTGCTATGAGAAAAGAGTAGGGTAGAGATGAGACCAGGCATGATTTAACCCTTCAAATATTCTAGGCTTTCCAGTATGCCAGTGTTTTTGGCTAATATGATGTAAAGAAAAAATGATGTGAGGCAACACTGCCAGGGGCTCTTAAGGTATATGAAGTATATGGCTGCGTAAGTCTTAACACATGCAAAAAGCACACCAGTGCCTAGAAAAGGACATGTAGCCCATACAGGCCATGGCCTGCAGCAGGTATGAACCAGTAAAGCTTCATTAACATAACTGGGATTATTCTTATTCTCTAAGTAATGTTTGTTACATTTCCTCCATGCACCAGATGTCTGTTTGCAAACAGACAAGAGCATATTCTTAGAGACTGGCTGAAAATGGTCCATCATAGATTATTAGCCTCCACTGGGCTGTGGTTTTTCCCAGAGGAGGGAGACTCTTTCCTTACAATTTGTTGCAGCCTGCAAAGGTGTGCCTCCATCTCCCTGAACCCTGGCATGTTTTCTCACTCTGCCTCTGGTTTGCTGCAGAGAAGCCCACACAGATGAAAGGACCCATGTAGTTTAAGTGAATCAGGTTCAGCTTAGTCAACACAGACTCAGGCAAAACAAAATTTAGTCCCTGCTTGAAGCAGTTTTGTCTCTGCTTTGAGTCTGTTTCCTAAAGGTTAAGAAATGTCAGTTTTCTACTTGGAATGAAAGTGCCATAAGTCATTGAAAAAACTTTGGAGGAAGTGACTGAAATTTTCTATCCAGGCTGGCAAGCAAGGATGAATGGGTTAGAAGTAGGACCTGGAAGTTTAAGCTCCTAGTCCTCAGTGACACTCTATTCCCCACTAGTTTGATACAGGGCATTCCTTCTATCTAGCTGTCTTTTCAAAAGGGAGCTATTGATCTTGTAGTCCCTCTACAAGTGAGCTCCAAAAGTTTAACCCAAATTTTTAATGGGACTTGTAGCTATCACATGGAGAGTCCTCAAGAAATCCTGACCCCCATTCAAGCTAACAGGAGAATTCTGTTGACTACTTCAGAATTTCATCAATATATCTGTAAAAGTTGTTCTCTGGATTTCATATCTCTTCTCACTCTGTTTCCAACCTTCCTGACTTGGGCCAGACCACCACTTGATATCGTCAGAATAGTTTCACTAACTGCAACTCATGTTCAGAGTTAAGCTGAATAATTATTGCCAGCAGTCTGATCCTTCTCGGTAGGATAACAGAAGTCACCACTGCACTTGCTCACCTTTTGAATAGGAAAGATGCAACTACATAAGGAAAATACTTAAATCTATCCTCTGTTCATGGGGATTCAGTATCTAGACTGTTTTTTTTTTAATTTTATTTCTAGAAAGCTAGTAATCTTGTCAGTTATTAACCATTACCATCTCTGTGGTTAAATAATTTCTAGTACAGATTGTTTATTCTTAAGGGCTATTGCAGTCTCCCATGCAGCAAGTTTTTACATTGCTCCTTATCAGAAGCAGGCACAGTATTCTGGAAAAAAGCCTATACTGTGCATGCCCTATTTCTTATTTTTTTCCATACACTTCTCCTGCTTATCATTGTTAGTGACAAAATGTTGAGTTTTGTGAACTTTTGGGCTGATACTATATGGCTGATTTTATGTGCTGTGTTTTCCTTGCTGTGAAGATTACAAAGGCTGAGAAGAATCAGTTATCAATCTAATGACTTCATGTGTAAACAAAGGCCAGATGCTGCCCCCAAAATGCGATAGAAAAGCTCCATTTATATAATACTGAGGAATATGCTTTGCATGGATTCCCATGGAGCAATGTGGGCAAATGCCTGTGAAGAGGCCCAATGTGTTCATGCACTCAGGGCTTCCTGATTTTGTGTTGGAGCCTAGCCAGTCACTGCAGTGGCTATAGGATCAAGATCTTTGAGTTTTTTATTTGTGGTGTAAGTTCAGCTGAAGATGAAGGAAATGTGGGTGGGAGCTCCCCCACGATGTTACTCTGCAGTGCAATGAGAGCAGCAGCTCTGAACAGCTGCGTTCAGGAGGAGGGATTCAGCTGCTGGGATAGCAACATACTGTGCTCCAACAGGTGCTGCAGTCGCCTCCAAAGCATGAAGCCAGGAGGACTGAGTCAAAAAAATTGGCACTCTAAGGTGTCAGAGTGCTTTAGAGATGACGGAAATTCTGCAAATGTAGAGACCACTCCTAAAGCCTTTTCTTAGCCAGATAATCCTTGATGTAACTTTTGCTGCTGTAGTTTTGTGTGTGAACATTTCAGAATAAGGCCTTTTGGGGATACGTTTTCTTTTAATTTTTATCCTGACTATTTGTATTGGAGTGGTTGGTAACAACTAGATGATGCTCTAATACATCTGAGGTAAAAAAGCTGCAAGATATTAAATGTAGGCATATGTGAGATCCACACGTCTACATGAAGGACGCAGGTGCCAGTGCAACCCCTAATGTAACTAGGAGCCTTTGCTTCACCACAGGTGGTGCAAAGGAGGAGAACCAGTGGCCCCATGGTCTCCACTTCTTCCTCTCACTAATTTCATACCCGTGCTGAGTTGGAGTTGCTCTTGTGTTGCTCAAGTTTTGTGAGGTTTGGTATTACGCAATGAAAGATATTACACATGCCAGTCAGATAACAATTAATCATGGCTTGTGAGGGCACCATTTATCCTATGTCTCACGAGCAAGGCTGCTTCTGTCTCTTGGACTAAACTGAGAAGCAGATCTTGCTGTTTGTGTGGTCACCAGGGTGTGCACAGCAGTCTGCACACCTTTACCAAATCTCTGCCAGCAGTGTTGTCTGAGTAACATGCATTTTCACTATAGATATTATTTGGTGTCTGCCTTGCAGTATGTCATATAACCTTTAATTTCGGGTTTTCCTGTGAGTAGTTGGGCAACTATTAATATCCAGTATTTGTCAGAGTATCACCTCTGAATGTGTGTTTCTGTCAGTCATACTGACCTGTGGTCTGTTGCCAGTTAGGAAAGAAATGCATTTCCTAAAGCATTTTTCTTTCCTCCAAGGAATATGCTGCCTTTAAGCAAAAAATAGTAACATTTCTTAGCTGTTTTCCTGTGTGGTTAAGACAGGGCAGCTTACAAGCCCAGGACGTGTCTGCATTTGGGCCTGAATCTGTAAACACTTCCTGCAGTGTGTTTCCTTTCATGCAGCACCTGGTCAGGACTGTGTCAGCAGGCAGTAGGTCCAGGCCTCTTATTGGTAGGCCAGGATGGAGGCCAGTGGTTAAGAACATCCCAGCAGACCCATGCTAAAGATGCCCCAGCACACCCAGGTTCAGGGTGTGCTGTTTGGACAGTGAGCTGAACCATACACAGCTCCTTTCTGTCCAGCAAACAGAGGACTTCATTCTTGGGATTGTCAAGTCAGCAAAAGTACTGATTGCTAAAATGACTTTCTGAAATAATCCAGAAGCCTGGCTTCTGCTCTTTGCTTTCCTGAGTCCTGTAGGTGATTACCCAGGATCTAGCTCTCAGCTGTTACTGCTCCATGTGCCCCATGGTAGAGCTGCACCAACACACTAGGAGGAGTTGTGCCTCCCTCAGTGCCCTGTCAGCTGCTCTCTGGCAGGGCTCTGGGCTTAGCTTCAGAAGATCTGCTTGCTTTGCTGGGCCTGACCTAGGGAAAGACAGATTTTATTTTGCTTTGTTTTGTTTTACTGTTCATTAAAAAATCATCCAGCAGTTTGTCGTGGTTGAAACAGGAGGCTATCTTCTGTGCCAGTACTACTTGTGAAAACGTTCTGATCAACTGAAACATTTAAGAGAACTACAGTTATTTACTCAATTACCGGTGTAGCCATCAGCACATCTAGAGTTGCAGGCTGAAGTGAAGCATTTCCTGCCCTTATATCCAGTTGCTGGAACACACTTAGATGCTGGAGATCACTTTTCAGAGGTGCAAGTATAATTTATTATGTAAATGGCTTTTAATATTCTATGGTAAAGAGAGAAGTGAAAAGCATCTGATGGAAATCACCTTTTCTGGATAATATTAGTGGTGGATGTTATTAGTCAGAATTGAAAATTTTAAAAGACCTATGACCTGTTCATAAATACTGAGAAAAACATGAAGTTATTGTTGATCAGTCAGAAGCAGTTTTGTGTTTAACAGTGGTTTATGGTTTTCTCATACACAAATAAGTGAGGAGTAAATATTTCACACATAAATGAGTTGCATGAAACAACTTTCAGTTCTCTTTTCTGGTCCCTAGCCTGTGATCAAGAGGGTGATACATTGCAAGGTTTGTAGGGTAAGTCATGCTTCCACCAATGTAACCCACCCATCTCCAAGATTTAATAAAGTTAGATGAAGTGGTAAACATGCCTTTCTTTTCCTTATGCTTGCTCTGCCGACTAGAGGTACATTAAAGGAAAATTTCTTCTTTATTCTACTTAGTTCTTTGCTAGCAAGCACTTATGAGGAAGTGTTTTGCAGTCCTATGACTTAGGTAGATGTCCTGAGATGTATATGGAAGAAGCAGCAGTAGGGAGTAGTTTTGCAGTTTGAGGTGGTTGGATGGTGGATATTGGTTGGTAGATATTCATTAAGAAGGAAAAGAAAAACAGTTAATGTATGTTGGTGAGGAATTCTTATTCCATGCATGGTTTTGATGGTGGGAACTGTGCTTGATTATGTGTGGATAAAAGATGAATTTTGAGGGTGCTTTCTGAGGGGCAGGGGAGTACACAGTGCCGTGCCAGGCGTGCACACAACAGAGAACATGAAGTAGCTTGGTCCCCACAGCATAGCTCTTTAAGGCTGTAATTTCCAAAGTGCAATGGGGCAGAAACTCATGTAGCCTACTCTGTTACCTAGTAGTCACTACTGCTAGGGCTGTTTCATTTTTAATTTCCCTCAGCAGATGATTAACTGTAGGCACTTCCTTCCCATCTTAGAGTTTTAGCACTTCTTTCCTCCCCAATGCAGGTAGAAACCAGAAGTGCAGCTTTGTATCCAGCTTGTGGGATGAGAAGTAAGAGGCATAAGCAATACACAACACTAAACCTCCTCCCTTTCTGTCCCATTTCATGGTTTCACAAGTCAGGTCTTTCCTGTAAGATGTTCTGCATCTGCTTACAGGTACATGGGAAGCCCAAACCTCTCTGTCCCATTTTAGTCTGGCTTTCTAATGAGATTTACCAGACTAGTGGCAGCCTAAGCAGTTTTTCATGTTTGTGACTTTCTTTGCAGATTGCTTTATGTCTGGGTTTTCTTACAGGAACCTAAGGAAGCTAAGTGGCCAACAGTAGGTGAAAAATGGTGGAAAGTGGAAGATTAATTTCTGGGATCTTTTGAAACAACTTGAACACCTCCCTGATAGATTGAGGGTGATGCAATGGCGTTTATGGTCATTAGGATATTTGCTGAGGACTAGCAGCGTGGCTCTAAGTACTGTGTCACCTCATTTTGTATTTCTTCAGTGCATTCGTTCTGGAGGTGCTAATGGTATCAGTTATATTTTAAGCATGCTCATAAACAAAAAGAAAAGGATTTCAATTATTGTGATGAATAAAAAGACAGAGGTGGAGTCTTTGGGAGTATGCAGCAATGACTGCCTAGCTACATAGGGGCAGAGGCTGGAGGCACACATGCATCTTACTCATGCTGAATTACATCAATAGAAGTTCTGCCAGGCGCAGTGGCAGTATGGGTGCTCACTGCATATGAAGAAAAGAGCAGGATATTAAAAATATATATAATAGGATACAGCAATAAAGAGGTGTAATTGCAGTTATTTCATTGCCATGGTAAAATAAAACATGGAAATTTGATATTGATTTTTTTTAAGGAAAATTATGGAGAATGCTACCATAATAGGTATTAACTCTCTGGTGACTTTGCAAGTCATGTAGCCTACACTTAGATAAAATGTTTATCATGGCTTAATAATATTTTCTGTTAATACATCTATTCATTTTAAAAAATCTTCAAAGCAATTCCTCTTTATAATGCAAGGCATGCAAAAAGATAAATCTATAAACATTAATCTGGGGCAGGTTTTAAGGTTGTATTTAAGAAGAATTCTTCAGGTACTTAAATGCCTGCATGGGCTAGTGTCCATTTTAGGACTACACTAAGACTTAGAGAATTGCTACAAAGTTTAAAAGGAGGCTGTGGGCTTACATGGCCTACTAAATCCCTCACCATTCTTCTAAATGTGTCTGCTCAGTAGCAGGGCCAAAAGAAGAATATATCGCCTATTCTTTCCCCTTTGTTTTTATGTGAAGGCCTCTGTCATTTAAAACCTCAGTAGGAGTTTGTGGTTAGCTCACTGAACTAACCAGGGCGGAAGTCCAAGCCGTTCCATGCATCTATTCCAGCCAGGATGACTTACACTTCCAACTCAAGTTTTGTTCCCAAACACAAGAAATTGTTTTACTGGAACAATATATTTTAATGTAGTGACGGATATTATGCACATGGCCATTTACCCTGTCTTAGCAGAGAGGATAGTGACTTCTAGTTGAAAGGGTAATAACACCTTAAAATACCTAACTCAATAACCTGTAATCTTCAGTGTATATGACCCTTTTGAGAATGTTTATGGATCTGTATGTCAAAAGTAGTGGTGCATTGAGTCCTTTTAATGCTTTCAAACTACTACGTATAATTCTTTATTTCCAAATGATTTAATCAGAAGTAATGAAGTAAGCAGTCCAGATACTGTGTTATATTATGAATTATTTGTCTCTCTTCTTGATGATTTCCATTTGCAGTGATTTTACATCTTCAGGTCTCAAACCATCATTGTTCATGCCTTGAAAGATGATAAGGATTAGGGCAGACTCCTGTCTCCAGCTATATTGCACTATAAACCTTCCTAATATAATGAGGTGACTGTTGCATTTCAAAACAGTGTAACCAAAATCAGGACTTAATCCAGCAGCTACACTCTTCCAAAAATGCTAAGGCACTTACTGAACTGTTTTTGCCTTTGTTTGAGAAATAAATACGTCAGGGAAACCCTAGAAAGGAATTTAATAGATATATCTAACACTCAAAAAAGCATGAAACTCTTCCTAAAATGAAATTGGGTTCATTAAAGGTCATGGTTATCTTTTAGAGTAAGTTTTTGCATGTCTGTAGAGCAAATTTTGCATTAAAAATAAGGGTAAAGCCTCTGTTTTACTGCTAATCTCCAAGTTTTCACTTTTTTCTCTGGATTATGATATGGCTTCCTGTAAGCTAAGCAGCCAGCCTGCTAGATCTGACTTTTAATTTATTGCCCTATATTGACATGCAATACAAATAAGATATCAAGCAGTAAGTACGAGAAGAACCAAGCATTGCCAAAATAACAATAAAATAAATAAAACTTTTTATATTGGTAAATTTTAAAACCTGTCATCAGTTTCTCAGAAACTATTATGACATGGATAAAAATCCCAAATTGGCTTTAATCTAAAATTAATTTTGCTTTTATAAGCATAATTACTTAAAAATTTGGGAAAGGGTGTTTTAAAATACGCATTTTTATGTGAGTATATATAGATACATGCAAACACACACATACACACCCTTCCCACTGAAACTCCTTGCCCCTCTCAGACCCATACAGTGATGAATTAGCTGTTTGGGTAAACCCCCACTTAGCCAAGGGCATAGCAAACTGCAGTATGTGACTGAGTGGGAACAAGTAGGCAGAGGCAGAGAGGGACAGTAAACTCTGCAAGTGAGGTTTGTGTGCTGTTGTACTGCTGTATCACTGCTGGGATAACAGTAATTGGCCAGTCAGTCATCATTTCCAACCCTTTCTCTAATATAGCTGTTCAGGATATTAATATTAATGAGATGATACTGCGTGGACACTGTAAGCCAGCACAGGGCTATGTAGGCTGTGAAGCATGTGTTGCCAGGGGCTTGCTTTTGCCAGCCCCTGGGATGACCAGCTCACAGCTGTCCCAGCTGTGCACAGCAAGCCTCACCTCTGGCTGCTGTTCATCTGGATCTGATGTTCACTGTGCAGCACTCACAAAACCTGCAGATTTCCATAATGAAACAAATGCAGAATTTGAAAGTTGCATTTTCTCAGGCGGGGTCGAGGAACTCTTCTGCCTCTATTAGTTTCCTTATTACAGCTTAGCTAACTTACTGTAAGCTGCCTGTGTGCCTGCAGCTACCTCCTTTCTTGGATATGACCTCATCAGCTTTTAAAGCTAAGCAGGGGCTTGCTTATGTCTTGTGACCTAACCTTTGACAACCTACAGCCTGGATCCCAGTTGTAATGCACTTCTCTGTGCCTTGGGGTGCTGTTGATATAGCTGCAGCAGGGACCAGCTTGCTCTGTAGCAGGCTATGACTGGGCAAAAGATATTTGGCTTCCTGAGCAGCATTCAGTGACTGAAGAGCCTCACTGCCCCAAGAGGAGGCTGTGGGCCAGGTAGAAGTGGCCCAGATTGCTCTGAGCCTCTGTGCACTGCATGGGGCCCCTCTGGCTGAGACAATCTGTAGGTAAGTGATGGTGTTTTTCAGGTCTTCTGGAAGGTTTGGATTTGGAAAGCTGAGATAGTCTTTGCTGAATATTGGGCTGTATTTGTTGTATTTAGATAAATAAGGGGCTCTGGAAGAGTAAGTTTGTCATTGAATAACACAGCAGAGAGAAATGCAGAAGCTGCACGGTCTTACAAACTCACTATGTGGTCTGCAGCCTATTATACTACTGCTCTAACAGCAGCTGCATACACACCGCAGCACTTACAGAATGGTTTAAATGGACTGCCCCTTCTAGTGATTTCAGGAAGGCCTGTAACAATAGCTAATGCAGGAAGGATCTTGCACGTGGATACAACGTATTTGTGCCAAGACAGGCACAGAAAAGAAGTCATCACAGCTCCGGCGGAAGCCAGATGTTTTATGATTTTTCAGTATGTTCTGAAAGCTTCCTATGAATGATTGCAAAACTGAGGAATAAGACTAGCGGCTGGTTGTGTTAGCAGTAGCAGGTTTTTCTGCTTTTAAAATGGTATTTTGTGGTCTCTTCACTTGAAAGGTGGGACCAAAGTTAAAGTGAAGTGAAAACAAAGTTGGAGAATATCGGTGAGAAAAAGAAAAGAACTCGAGCACAAAACTGAAGAGGAAATTGGTGCAAGCTGGGGAGCTGGGAGTTTGAGAGTAGAGAGCACAGCCTGGGCATAGGAAGCTGAAACTGTGGGGTCAGCTGGAGCCTGTGTGCTGCATTTCTGTCTACCCAGGGAACCTACCCTAGCCCAAGCACCTTTCGAGCTGCTGGGAGCCACGTTGCATGCCAGCAAGAGCAGCAGTCTACTACAGAGTAAAGCTCATGCTTTAGAAGTATTAATCAAGGAAGAAGGGATTTATAGCAGAACAGGTAATTTACAGCCAAAGGTGAAAACAAAAAAAAAAAACTTTTCAAGCATGTAAGGCTGATAGGAGTGTTAAGATGCCACCAGACAGGACAGTTTTGTCACTTCTACAGTATCACAGTTCTGCTAGTGGTAAGAATTATGTTGTGGTCAACGTCGTACTAGTAAACTATTCAATCTCGACAGCTCATATTTAGCTGTCTTCTTTTCACTTAAACAGCAGAAGGGTAAATAAAGCCTTACCTCAGAATATGGGCATGAGTAGTACTAAAAAGCACTTGCCTTTGGCACTAGTATATCACATTTAGAAAGCTGGGTCCAAGGATAACTGGAGTGGGAACCTGGAACTGATGGCCTGATACATTGTTCTTTGCCGGTGGGTTATGAACTTGATATGATCATGAACATGCCAGCAATGACTCTGAAATTATAAGTGTACCTTCACTAAGCCTCCTGAGTTATTTCTAGGTTGTTTTTATCTGTTTTTAATTGACTGAATAGCATAAAAGGCTATGAGTTCATTCTGCATTTACTTTAGTGCTTACAGGCTTTCAAACTCAGCTTCGTATGCCTTCACATTCCTATTTGTATTTGTGAATCTCTGAAAGTTTTACAGGACATCATAGCGCATTTCCAAAGATTGTTATTCATTATTTAAAACCCACTGAACTGAGATCAAGGTTCTATTTCTTCTTGGTTAGCCATTATTTATTACTTTTGAATCACAATTTCTGTCAAGTAAAAGAGCATAAATAATGCCATGATGGCTAGCCTTGTCATTCAGCCAGCACAGCAGCTAGGAGATGAAGCAAGTCATTCACAAACACATCACAGGCTGATATTTTTTTGCAGACACTTTTTGGAGAATTATACTAAGCAGCAAATATATCCTGAACATCAGAATTCTTTCACATACTGAAGGAAGTGTTGCAGTTTTACTCATCTGATCTGCATAGTTCTCTCTGGCTTCTTTGGTCCTAACATGTTTATTGGGCTTTTAACAACAATTCAGAGACATGCTGTGAAATTTGAAATTCTGCTGAATTCCAGCAGAATTCCCACTGAGTTTGACATTTATGATCTTAACTTTACAAGAAGATATGTCAAAATGTATGTCATACAGCTACACCGAGACACACTGATATGCTTTGGGGAGCAAGTGGAGTCCTTCACATGAGTATGAAGGGTTGTGATCAGGCATCAGTAAGTGGGAGGGAGACTATAGCTCACAGCATGTACCTGGCAACTTGTAAGTCCACTTTTGGATAGAAAAGCATGGTTAAGAGCTAAGGGCAAAACATTTTTCCAATGAGTGAATTTTACCATTGGTAGTTTTAATGTGACCTTTGCCTGGATCATAACAAGTTCCAAGGATGTGTGAAAAAACTCTTCACTGTAAATACATCTTATTGAAAGTAGTTTGGAAGAGATATTTCAGAGTCTTGGTTTTATCTTTTTCTTAATCCTGTTGGTATTGCTTAGATGGCAGTGACACCTTGTGGTTCCAGCCTCTGCTGCAGCACCCACTGGTAGTTCATCTTCTGTTCAGGTAGTCCATACAGGTTTACAATAACAAAAAGCCCAGGGACGTTTTTAATTGATCTTCACAGAACTAATCCTGCATTGTCCTTGAGTGCGTGCCTTTGCACTGAGCCAGATGCACCTCTCTAAACTCCTAGAAGTAGATGTTGTCTCTTTCTGAGCATTTGTGGAATGCTCAGAAAGAGCATGTGGAATGAGTCTCTCCAATTTGGTTCATATCTCTTGGTTTTACAGTAGAAAGAATCAGTTGTAATAGCACATCCCAGTGCACCTTTGCTGTGTAATGTAATGAAAATACTTGCTGTCTCTCTACACTGGTGAGCAAAGAAAGCTTGTCCTGGAGGAGACAGTGTTCACCTTGGGTCTTTTCTGTCTTTCAGGGGGTTCATGAGTCAAAAGGTGTCACTGAAGATTATTTGAAACTGGAATCCCTGATCCAGAAGGTCGTTTCTCCTTATTTGGGCACATATGGTCTGTATTCCAGTGATGGACCCTTCACACACTCTTCTTGTATTTTGGGTAAGAATAATAGAGCTCAGTGATTTGACAGAGCACAGGGCACTTCACCAAAAGCTTGGTCCACACAAGGCCAGGGTCCACACAAGAGGAGATCGCCTGTGCTGACACAACATGGTCATGCTCTTTCTTAAGGAAGGCTTAGGATGTGCAATATTACAGTGAAACTTGCCAGTGGTAGCAAATGAAAGCAGATCATCATAACAGTGTTTATTGCTTTAAATCAATGAATCTAGGGTATATTTAACTTTTCCATTGTACTTTTTTAATGTGAGGGTTTAACACAGGGTGCTTTATGGTCAGTTAGAAGAAATAGAAAACTATTTCAAGAGTGATGAGTAGTGTCTGTTCATCAGTGCACAAAGATTGTGCAAAGTGGTTTAAAGCAGGTAAGAGGATGAGAATTTGGCCTAGAGAAGACTAAGTGATAAGCCTTCAAATGCATAAAAGCTTTCTGCAGAGCAGAAGGTAAAAAACAGTTCTCCGTGCCACTGCAGAGAAGCAAAACAGAGTGAATTCCACATAGCGAAGGAATTCAGATGCCACAGAAGGGAAACTTTCCAGTGTCACCTTGGTCAGGCACTGGAATAAACTATGTCTGGAGCTTATGGAATATCCATTACTAGAGGACCTATATACATGTCACATAATAAGCATCCTTAAGGAACAGGGTGGCTATATATAACATGGTCCTGCCTTGTGGCAGAGGGGCTGACTAGGCAACCTTTTTGAGTCCCTTCCAGCTTATTGTCTCTGATTCCCTGAGCCCTGAAGCATTCAATGACTTCTGCAAAGGCAAGATTAGGCCTTAGGATGAGGGTCTTTTGAAAATCTCATTAATTCAATCTGTTGAAAATGCAAGGGAAATACTAGCAGCACAAGTCAAAAGGGAAATGTGGTAAATGGTACCCAAAGATTTATATGTAAGTACAGTAATAGCCTACTTGAATGGAGAAAGCAGAGGAGCAAATGAGTTAAATTGTGCATTTTCTATACAGTCAATTTAATCTGTTTGCTTGTCAGAAATGGTCAACAAGATAGTTGATTTTCCCCTGAAGCTGAATGGAAAAATGGTTGCATTGCACTTAAGCATTTAAGAAACAAATCAGTTTTACGTGAATAAATCTAGGCCCGTTATTTATGGAAAATGGTTTAAGATTACTACTTTGTATTCATCACTTGCCATTAAAAGGACACAAACATTTAAACTTATCCCCAAGTTGATGTTTTCTGAATACATGCTTTTATATGTCAGGACAAAAAAAAAAAAAAAAAAAAAAAAGGCGCCTAAAGCATAATAAAATTCCAGTGAAAAAGGTTTCTAGAAAACAAATGTTCCTCTGTATTATGTGACTGCAGAAGATGGCAAGGTTTTGTTGGACTGAACCCCTGCCCTTGCTATTGCCAGTAGTGCAGACCTGTAGTGATACCCCTGAATACTGACCTACAATAGTGAGTGAGCCTGAATCAAAAGGAGTTGAGTGCGTAAGTCTTTGCTACTTTTAAACTAGTTCTGTCCAGCTATTTTGGTAGTATGATTTAAAGCTGTGACGTATTTTTTGTGGGACTACTACCTCCCTTTCTTTTTGATCTGGCTAGCAAACCCAGCCTTCTCTTCTAGCCTAACCTTAATGTGATCAAAAAGTTAGAGCTTCTCTAACAGGGCTGCACCAAGAAAACTTTTCTGTATGCCAGGTCAACAAAGACAAGGTCTGAAAGTGAACTTAAGACTCCATTGATTTTTACTGGTGAGGCAGAAACATCTGCAAAATGCAATTTTAACTACAAAAAATGTTTGTGGATTTTTTTTTTATTTGTACAGCATATGACTGTAATTTGTGTTCAAGTAAGCAAGTCAATATAACTTTAGAAGAGAAGGGCATTTCTAAAGGAAACTATATGGGTTGGAGGACATATGTGTATCTGCATCATAATTTAAAACAGTTTATATCCAGTGGCTGTGGCTGACTTCCAGACTGTAACTCAATTTCCTTTTCCAGCCATGTCTCTTCCATTGGAATGGCGAAGTGACAACAGCAGGGAGAAAGCTTCAAAAGAGAGATTAGTCACACCACTTTTGTTTCTAATATGAGTAAATCTTAGCAATGAAATCTTCCCAGAATTTGGAACAATGGTCATTTTGATCTAGCTCCATGATAGCTCTCCAGTCCTAAAGTACTTGTAGATGATCTCCATGCTGAGTTGCTGCCATCTACTGCTCAGTATTTGGAAAGAACCTACTTGCTTAACAGCAGCATTAATAAAATTTCTGCTGAAATAAGTGCAGGTTTGTTCGCCAAAAAGATTGTTGTGGGCACTGCCGTACAGTTAACACTGCAGAACACTCGTGGTGCTCTTTCCTTGTGTGGTCTCTGAATAATGCCTTGAATTCAAGCTTTTCCAAAATGATTAAGACTGCATGCCTTAATCCTTGTACCCCAAATTTGAAGGGACTTGATTTTCCCTTTGCGGGTGGCTGTTTCCCTGCTTTCTTACAGAGATTGGTAGCACTGTCTCTACAATACAGTTTTGGTTTAATGTGAAGAAATTAGGTTTTGAAAGCACAAGTAGAAGTAAATCTAAATAGAATTCAATTCCATGAGACTTGGGGTAGAATTAGCTTTCAGGCACTTCTTAACTACTAGAAATAAGTGATGACAACCAAAAAAAAATTAAGAACATCTGCATCTCAAGTGTTCTATAGTATTTAATACTTTACTCCAGCTGCTGAAAACATACAAATATAAGGGAATCTTAGCTATTATTTTTAAAAATAGGTTTCTGGTCTTTAATACACTAAAAGGAGTCTAGAAAATATGATTCCTTTGGATCTGTAAATCCACCACGATGTATTCTTTTAAAAAATTCCTGTCATTTAAGAAAGGCTTGTGAATATTAAGGCCTTGCATTTTCTTTTTCAACACCTGTAATTAGTGATGTCATGAAAGTGGTGGATGTTGTAAATACTAATATGGGTTTTTGTCTATTCACAGAGAAGCGGTACTTCAGGCGCTCAAAGTCAGGTGACATCCTTGCTAAAAACCCTGTGGTGAGATCAAAAAGCTACAATAATCCGTTACTGACACCGGTAGCTGAGTACGAAACTGAGGGCATAGCTGCCAATGGATCAGGTATTCGAAGGCACTCCGTTTCTGAAATGACTTCCTGCTTGGAGCTCCAGGGATACTCCAATCTCACCACCATCATGGACAATGGTTCCAAAAGCTCCATGACAGCCACGAAGAACTCACTCTCAGGAGACCAGGAAAGGCCCAGCAACGGGTCAGTGCAATGTTCTAGCAAACTCAACACAGTTGAGCAACAGAAAGAACTGTTCCACTCTATGGATGACCCACATAGGTCTTTTGAGCTGGACAGGGACCCTGCCTTGATTCCAGTTCCTTCTTCCAGCCCTGAGAATATAGTGGATCAAATTTTGGAGTCAATCGACTCTGATTCTGAAGGCATTTTCATTGATTTTGGCCGAGGTTGTTCGAATTCGTCAGCCTACAATGTGGACGTGAACAGACAGAGCATAATGTGAAGGACACTGGGAGATGGATCTTGGGTTTTAATATTATATATGAAAGTTACTAATGCTTTGAGTCAGACTGTGGGCAGGCTATATATGCCTAGTGCCAGCACCTCGGTTTTAAGTCATCACATGCACTGAAAAAAACAACAGGTGACAAAAAGTGGGAATCTGCTGCAGGGGAGAAGAAACCCCAGCCACTTCTGTGCCCACCACTCTGCAGTCTGATTTCTTACTGTCCTTATATACTTGGGGATTCACAAACTGAAAAGTGTCTGGTAAATTGCTATTAATGCAAATGGCAGTGTTTTTCAGTAATACAACCTACCAAATAGCTATGTTCACTTTTACTTATTTCAAGAAATTCCTGTAAAAGTTCAGGTTGTTCTGTGAACTGTAACATCTCAGCCAGAGCACAGAAACATATCCTTTTAAAAAAGCAAAAAGCAAAGTTTGTGGCCCTTCATGTCACAGAATACAGTGATAAAGAAGTCTTTTAATCTTTTCTTGTACATCTTGTATGCACTCCTCTGCCCAACAATGACTAGAATTCTTGAAGAAGGGCAAATAAACGGAAATGCACTACCTGATGTCATGCGAAGCCTGATGTCTAGTGTTCTGTTTCACAGCCCATGCCGTGTGTCTGTGGGAGAGTCGTCTTCAAATTGGCTCTTAAGACCATGGTAATTTGCTTTGAATGTGGCCTTTCCAAGAATTCTGTGCACTGTCAACTCCTGGAGTGTCCATTGTGTGGAGAGCCTCCAGCAGAATTCAAGTTACTTGTTTCTTAAGTAAATAAAAACATGGGCTCTTGTTGAAATCTTCGTTATATATTTATGTTCTTAAAGGAATAGTGTAATTATGTGATATTTGGGGAGCATGAGCCTTGCAGTTCTTCTGAACCTGAGCTCTCTCAGTTCTCTGATTGTCCCTAACAGTAACATGCTATCACATCTGTGTCAGTGATTTTACAAAGGATCGATATACGTGATACTGATGTGAACTGGAAATCTTGATGCCTGTTAGATTTTTGACGTGATGATTTTACAGGAAGAGCAACTGCAAGTCACCTATTCCAGGTATCTCTTTGGGGGGAGAGAGCACTCACAGCACTGCTTAGCAGCAACTGAGCACCCACTCGGTTTGGGCAGTACCTGGTGCTTTGGCACAGATACTCAAAAGATTTTCCAGTTTTGCACTTTATTTGCACTGCTGACCCCCACATTCACCAAACTCTTCTGCAGATTTTGTTTACATTTCTAGACTTAAGGCCCCACTTTTGATACTTAATTTCCATTGGCCTCATTACTTGATCTTTTGGGAACCATTAGCTCAATCTCTTCCTACCTTCATGCTTCCCTGCTGGAGTTTTCAGGGCTCCTCAATACAGACAGGCTCTCCTTAATACAAAGATTTGAGAAACTCAGAAAACCAGCTGAGGAAGGAACTGCAAAAAGTAGGCAGGGCTTAGGTGCCTGCTGTGCTTCTTTGTGTCTGGCACGTTCAGCTGCAAGCCCTCCCTGCAGGTAGGCACTGAAGTCATACTTTTCTCAAGATAAATAAGTTCTTCTATGCCCCAGTAGTCACAAACCTAACAAAGTAGGACACACATAGTTGAGTGGGATGTTAGCATTCAGACCTAACCTGTTTGTAACATACTCCCTCAACATTAGTGCCCAGAGCACATTGTCACACCATTTTTTCATCAGGCCTTAAGTGTACTCTGAGCACGACTGCAGGATCAAGACATGCTGGTAAGACAGACATCACTCTCTGAGAGCTTTGCTCCAAGGCTTTTCTAATAGGACCATCTGATGCAGAGCAGGGTTGGTGCCAAGGTACTTGTCAACAATAACTTGTCACAGAAACCTAGGTGCAGCAGAGCATAGCCCCAGCAAGAACATCTGTGATGCCTAAACAGCACCCAAAGGGATCTTCGAGGTTCAATACACAAAATGACACGCACAAAATTCAGGCACATAACTAGCCCTCTAGATATGCAAGTGAAAACTGCAGATCATCAAATCACTCATTTAGCTGCTTCCTAACTGTACATTGTAATTCTGTAACTCCTAATGTCCTCCACTGAGGCACAACATGGAGCACTTTACTTCTGATGGAGCTGAGCAAGTTGGCTGCTCCCTCACATCTAAGGTTTATCAAGTGCCTATCAAATGGTGTTGGTGCTACCAACAAGTGTTTCCCTGTCCTCTATTAGATGGGGGACTTTTTACTTGCCTGCAGTTTCAGGGACAGTTGCCACATTTGGTCCTGCACAAACCACAAAAGCAAGAGGAGGTCGCGCTGTACTTACATATACATACTCCAATATATCAATGGTTTGGTGACTCCCCAAAGTGGAAGGCTCATGTTTTGCTCCTTTTTTCTCCTGAAGTATTATGGACTCTCAGATTAATGACCTGAGCTGTGTCCTCATTCTTTCTAGCAAACTCTGTTCCATTTCCTAAATTATTTCTTAGGTCAGAGAAAGCGAGTATCTGCAATGTTGTTTTAATGACACGGTATAGGGGAGGAGACGAGTATGTTCAAACCTCTACAAGAAATTTAGAAACATAGATCAAGGCCTCTTCACACCTTCTTCCCCTAGAGTACATTAACTGTTAAAAGAATAATAAGCTTACTTAATCATTACTAAATATTTAAGTATAGTTTCCAGTGAGAGGAGAAGAGGCCTGCTAGGATGCTTCCCACCTGAGCCTTTGCCTGGTGAGTCCTGTCCCTTATGAGAGGAAACCTTGAATCTCCTGCTCTGCTGAGACTGAATTAACCCCTCCCACATGGGGACTGGCAAGTAAAAGTCCTCCAACTATTTTTAGAAGATTTCTTAAAGATAGAGTTCAAGGGAGTGAATGCTCAAGAATATCCCTAGGAGCCATTGTGGTAATTCTCAAAGAGGAGCAGGATTTAGGAACTAGTTTTGTCTCAGCATTTCCTACTGACCAAGCCAGGCAGTCTTGTACTTGTTGTAAAGCCCATTCTTGGACACCTATGTGTCCATGTGCGCTGCTTGAGGAACTGGGCTATCACAGAGCCATGCCCTGCAGAGTTCAGCATTGTAGCATTGCAGCCCAGCGCTTCAAATTTAGCCTTTACATTTCAATGTCTTGCACATAAAAAGGACATTTCAGAGTCAAAGCCCTAGCAGCAGAAAGACCTTACATAGGATTATGTTAACAGCATACATACTCCTCATCCTATACAGACTTAGGCATGTTCACAAGGACAATACTGGGGGTGGGAGGGGAGAGAGAAGGGGAAAAGAGCGAAGCCCAGCCCCCAAAACTGTGATTACTGGCTGTAATAGAGTGGAAGGCATATTGAAGGGAGTTGAGTTCAAGCTTCTTGTGCATTGCTTCTGGGTGGTGGTATGTTCTGAAGTTCTGCTGAGTTAGAAGGAAAAGGCTTTTATTTATCTCCTCTAGGATAATGAGTATCTTAATTTCCTGGAGTTAAAGTAAGTTAACCTGATGATGCTAAAATGGAAGGGGCTGTGGCAATTGTTCAGAGCTAGCTGAGCTAAATCTGTTTCTCCACTAGCTAATATGGTGTATATGGAAGTCTACTTTATCTGCTATGCAAAAGCTGTTCTACTGGGGTAATTACTGAAGAAGGAGCAAACCTATGCTGACTCTAAGGGCTTAAGCTGTATTATCAGGCCTACTTGTTAGTTAAAGAAAACATTGTAACTTGAGAGGCTTGCTGAGAAGAGTCTGAAATCTGAAGTCTAATTTCCCTGCTGCAATGCTGATAGGGTGGCATTCTATCTCTGCTTCACGTTTATATCAAAATAAGTAGGCAGATATATGATTGCAAAATGAAAATCTAGATGTTGCAGTTTGGTTAATTCCTGTGAGTTAGCCAAACCTGGCAACCAGTCCTGTGTGAGGCAGCCAGTGTGCAGTCAGTGTGCCAGTGTTCAGGGAGTTTAAATGCTGTACCTGTGGATCCTGAGACTATCCCGATTGATGATCCTCTATTAGTAATCTGAATGCAGGCAAATGGGAGATGTGGTCTTCTTGGAAACAGATTGTGGAGTCATTACAAAGGGAAGAGGGGTGTCAAAGAGAATAGCACAGCCTCTTTTACTAACATACACTTATGAATTCATGGCTTTCAGTTTTAAAGTGCTTCTATGTGGCAGTGTTTCAGTGTACCAGTGATGCTCAGTTTTCAGGTCCTAAAGAGGCATTCTCTGTCAGTCCTTGCTCCCCATCCTTCCTTTGCTACAGTAAACTAAGATATTTCACATCCTAATCCTCAAATTAAGAGTTACCTGCTCTTTCTCTGGGATGGATTTCAAAAGGCTATCAGAGATACACTGAGCAACTGTTAGCACTTAACGTTCTTGTCCTCTGGCACTAGAGGATGAACTTAGTGCAAACAAAAGGAATGAGGAGACTAACTCTGTGAGCAGCTGCTAAGCACTGTAGAGAAATACTATATCTCCCTGTAGTACAATCAGAACTAGCAGAATAATTGGTTGCAAATCATGCTACCCAAACAGGGAACACTTTGTTTAAAAAGGGGGGGAAAAGATTTCCCATTATTCAATTAGTTCCTGGCAAGCTTTTTTGATAGCTGCTGTTACTAAAACAAATGTGCTTTCTGATGCCAACTGAACTGATAGGCTGCTGTGACAGAAGAACTAGAGCCATCTGATCTTTGGAACTTATATATGTGCAAGTGTAGTAAAACATCTGGACCCTCTCTAAAGTTACAGTTCAAGATGTGTGCAGATTGCCCTTTTACCTTCGTATCCCAGGATCTTGAGGGATGATATCCCTCAGGAACATCTTTGAAATAAAGATGTCAGGAAGCCCTTACTGTTATTTTGGTATAAGTTAATTTAAAGGCCTTCCTGATGTTTTTACAGCATGAAAGAACATTAAAAATTTTACTTTGAAGCAACTACTTAGTTTGTACATGTGTCTAATCACAGCACTTCAAGAAGTATTTAAACTCAGCTAGAAATCACTGCTTTTCTTAACTTAGCCCCATTAAAGGTGCTGCTTCCCAAGCCAGCATGAGGAAGGATCTCCTCTGTACTGGGAGGATCCATTTAGTCACGGATGCTGTAAATTCTCCCACTCTGGCTCTATTTTCTTCCCTCCACCCAACAGCCATTTCTCAAGACGTGTCAGTTGTAAATCAGGTGAAGAACATCGATGTCTGCAAAACAGCTGCTTTATGGCCAGGCTGCAGTCATAGGTGCTGCAAAGCTGGAGGCCAGTGCCCTGCCCTGCTGAGGGTCAGGGGGCTCTGCTCATGGGCGTGCTTCTGACCAAAGGACTCTGCGAGCTCATGATTTCTTGCTCCATGTGACACAGTAGCAAGGGAGACCGAAAAGTGACAATACACAAATGTATTGCTATGCAAAAATCCCTGTGCACTGCCATCTGGGAAACACAAAGAGCCTGGCCCTTGGCAGAATGAGGATGTGGCGGCACAAACTGACATTTTTCCTGTTTTTTTTTTTTTTTTTTTAAGAGAACTTTTGCTGCTGATTAGGTTTGGGGGGAGGGGTTTCCTCCTATATGACTTCTAACCTTTCATCTACTTCATGTTCCCGAGCTCTGTTCTGCAGTGCTGTGACTGTCATTTAAGAACTTTTCCAAAGTATCAAGTATCTGAGGAAAAAACAGATACCACTTGAGTTGGTGATGCTGCAAACAACGTATGCAATCTCTCTAATAATTCATAAATCCTCAGCATCAAGCCCTCCAGGAGAATAAAATTCTTGTTTTTAATTGGAGCCCTATTTGCACCTTTCCCCAACAGGAAGAAAAACCCTCACTCCTGAAATGGAAATAAATATATTTTGCCTAGAAAAGCTTTCTGAGCACCCCTTTCCTTCTGTGTGCACAATAGTAGTGGCAGCAGCATAGCTTGTTGTACTTAGTGGTTTGCAAGCACAAGACCCAGTGCTTGGCTGCTGAGGCTGTTTGCCTCTCCAATAGCAATTTCAGCCTCCTTCAAGGAAAAAGCAACAGCTGGTAGAAGTGCCTGGGAGCCAGATCTGACCCTTGGCCTGCCAACCTGACTGCCTTCAGTTTCATCTCCCAAGTCAGAAGGGGCTGAGGAACCTGTTCTAGTTTCTAAATTCCTGGTCTCATCCAAAAGGAGGAAATACTGACATGGGCTTGAAGAGCAGCCCGGTGTCTCAAGCTGGGGACAGGGTGAAAGACTCTAAGAAAGCAGCCAAGAGATGGCTTATCATAAATCCAGCTCTCTTTTATTTGCCTTAACTGGCAGTGTGCCTCAGAAAAGCACAGGCCAACAGACACTTTCTGGGCTGCTGCTGCTTGGCTGTCAATCCATCCTTTCAAGGAGGGTGACTGCCAGGGAGCAGCTCTTGGGGGTGTTAGAGATGGCTTCAGGTCTGTCTGCGTCCTTTCCTGAAGGATCTCAGATGCTTGCCAGTCTCCTGATCCTATGGTGCACGAGGGTCTCTGAGGGAGTGGTTTATAGCAAATGAGTAAATGCCCAGAGTTACTAAGTAGCAGCAAATGGACTTGCATGGTTTGCCAGGCTCCAGGATACAGCAAACTGTTGGACACAAGCTGTAGCCACTCTTGGCCCAGCTGCTCCATCAAAATTCAGCTGTTAAATTCAGCTGGCCTCAAAGTACTCACACTAAGGCAGAATCCTTCTGAAATCCCACACGTAGCTTGAAGGTGCTGCTCATACCTCTGTATCTCTGAAGCCACATTTTGGAGATCTGAAGAAAGGATTTAGCTTTGACCAGCTACTGTAATCTCATAATTAGTTTGATGTTTAATATTCTTCAGGCAGGTAACTTGTCTAGCAAATAGATAATGGAGATGATAGCCTATTCTTTCCTAAATGGTGCACTCTCAGGTCTTGTGTTGCATAATTGGATGAACAAGCTGGCTACTTGCGTGCCTACCGCAGAGTCGCTTACCTGAGAGAAGAACAAAGAGCCAGGGAGCACTACCAGAGCAGAGGGAAGGGAATACTGGATGTATAAGCAACTGTGGGACTGCTGGGCTAGTACCAGACATTTAGTGTTAGTTGCCCCTGGAAGATGAGTATCTGAGACTAAGGTTGTATTTTTACTACAGTGGATCCATGCCTGCATTCTTGTCCTCAGGAATTTAAAACCCTTCCACAATATATTTGTTTTACTATTATTTTGGGATAACATGATTTTTTGCTTTGCAGCTAGGAAGAGTTTTGATTTCAAAATTTCTAGATTTCAAAATATATTCCTGTTATATACCTTTTCTGGGGGTGCTTCTAGCGTGCTGAACTATATGATTGGAAATCAGGAATTAAAGGGGATTCTTAGGACATTCTTGTTGTCTTAACAATAAACATTAGTCTTGGGGTCAAATTGCTGGGCTGGTACTCAGAGAATTGTTTAATTCTTGCTTATTGCATAGCTTTAAGACACTTAATAACTCTATACGCCAATTACCTATTCATAATGTGGGGATAATGGTCTTTATCTGTTTTCCTTCCTCTTTAAATTGTCAAGTGGATTGTCTGTTGCTTAAAGGTTTCAAGATAAAACATGCACAACAAGAGGCGGTGAATTAGAGAATGCATGTGTTTAAACCAACAATGCAAGCCTAACTTTTGTGTGCTTGACTTTGCTAGCATCATATTCTTTTAATGTAGCGGCACCACTGATTTGGATCTATACATGCTAATCAATTCTTATTTACGATCCATTCCTTATCTATCCTCATGCCTTGTTCAGCTTTCCTCCTCAACAGCAATCTTCACTGGCACATTTACAATGACACTAGGTTCTATTCCTTGAGCTGATTTAATACTCTGTGAGCTTTGAGCACTTCTTTTATTTTTTCTTTTCAATTCATTCTTACTAGCACCAAGCTGCTTATTACTCTGCCCATTACTCTGAATAGTTTAGTTCTGTCTGAAATTCCTCATGTTCTGTCCTGATTAAACTCAGTAAACCCCAGGAACAAGTATTTCTACCTCATACTTTATTCATCTTTTCTCATCACTGAGTAAACACACGAAACAACGCAGAAGCTCCTGGAGCAACTTATGAGGACTTGCTGCTCATTTACCTGTGGGGAAAATCAACTCTGCAACCTCTTTTCTTCCTGTCCCTTAGATAGCTCTTGGTCCATGACATCTTATCTCTGACCTCATAGCTACTTTGTTAACAATTTTGTGTAAAAGTTAATGGGAAGTCTAAATATAAGCCAGTTCTCCTTTTCCACCACTTGGCTGACACTTCAAAAAGACTGGAAGGCATTAGGCTTAATTTCCAAAGAGGAAAATTTATCTTCCCACATACATTATGATCTCAATTTTCAGCAATGCTGATATTCTTCATGATCTTTGAAATTGTTTTTCTTAGATAGCATTTTTCCCAGGAAAGCTTGCTAGTCTACAAGTGCTTAGATTATACCCTCAGGCTTATGTTAAAGTACAGGTATTGTACTTGTGCTCTCCAGTTCTCTAGAGCAATGTCTGCCTATTAGAAAAGGCTCCATAGTGCTATGACTCATTAATCTCCTTCACTCCTAAACCTCATGGGTGTACAACCATTTAGGATAGTGACAGGCTACAGGAAGGTGGTGAAGTTGGTAAATTCCTAGGGTATCCCCAGGCAAATACTTTACATTGTAAGACAGAGGAGCAAAAGCCAGAAAAGAAATGTTGCACCCAAAAAAATGAAAGCAGACTGGCATGTGGATGCTGCAGCAGACAAAAGATATGAAACTTCTAATGCCTAAACTTCAGTTTCTAATGCAGCTAGGATCTCTCTCCAGATCTATATCAATGGCTTCATCTCTTCCCTGTTACTCAATGTTGCTCAAGCCTCCTTGGCGGAGGATGATGAACAAAAAATACTCAAAAGCAAAAACTCTGAACTTTGTACAAATTGTGAGGGGAGGAATTTGTCAGGGTAAGGGTGGAAAACAGTTTTATGGGTATCAGTTGAATCCTGATTTGTCCAAAAACATTCCCTGTCTTTGGCAAAATTGACTGTTCAAAGTATTATTTAATGCTTTTGTGTCATCCACTCCAAGAGTGGGAAACAGTGGCAGTAGAGCACACTATCTCCAGCAAACTAGGCAGGACTCAAGTGGACAAAAACTTCTTGAAAAAAGAGCCCAGGTTTGCAAGGCATGTTGACTGGGAGGAAAAAAAGAGAAGCTCTACTGGTGCAGAAACATCCACGGGACTCCCTGGTTGCTGCTATGTGCAGAGGGAAGGCATTCTCTGGGATGTAGTAAACACTGCCTAGAGAAAGGGGCTTGGGATCTTTGCTATCTTCTGGTTTCACCTCCTCTCCTCTCCTTGAAGCCCTGTCAAATTCCAAGGATGCTGTTCATACACAGAACTGTATTTGGGTGTTAAGACTCAAAGTAGCAATTGGAGTTTGTCTGTCCAGTACATCCAAACACATCCGTGGCAGTGCTGGTTTCCCTGTATCCTCCTCCTTTCTCCTTCCAATACCCAAGTAACTTCTGATCACCAAAAAACAGCTCTAATACTTTTACAAAGGTCTTCCATGGGTCAAGTCCTGGACGGTGCTACAGATGCATCCACAGTGTATGGTTCATGCAGACACTTCTGCTGAGTTCATCTCTAGAACCTCCTGCAACTGGAAACTGCAAACATTCAGCACAGTGCAGGATCTGTCCTTCTTAGTCTAGAATTAACAAATAAAGGCAAAACAGAGCAAAAATGATAGCACACTTAGCAGAGAAAGGAACTGTGGTGATGCCTCCAGGCTGCCATCTGGAAGGGCAGTGGATGTGATTACTGCCCAGATTCAGGCTAAACCAAGTTTCTGTCAGTATGAATCACTTAATGATTTGTCCGCACTGAAGAGCTAATTTGATAGCCTTCCTTTTGCATCTGCCAAATGTTATTCCTTGAACATTGTGCATGGGCAGGGTTCTCCTCTGGCATGCTGCAGTCTAAACACTTTGCTGTAAATGCTCACAGCAGAGGTATAGGTCTCATCACATGAGAAGATGGGATTCTTTTTTCTTTCTTGAAAAAAAAATCTATCTCTTAAACTGTCAAATCTTTTCTTCTTCCTCGCTGAGCAGACTTTAGGGATTTGGATGGTGGTCATGATGGTGGTGGTTGTCGTCGTCGTCCCTCCCTCCCCCCCCCCCCCGCAGATGATGCTCAGAATTAAAAAACTTAAACTTCTGCTTTTCTGCACTCAGAAAAATGTGTTTTCTGCACACATTGGGATTATCTTTCTGTCTTTTCTAATACAAATGACTGTATTGCTCTTATTTCTTCCTTAGGACAGTAATGTTACCTGTTCATTAGGACCTCAGTGGCAAATGCTGAGCCCTGGCTTCACATGCTAAGATGCTCCCTCAGTGCTGTACCCATGGTCAGGCCACATGCTTGAAAAGGGAGCAACAACTAAAAACAGAACTGACTCAAAACAGCTTTGCTATTTGCTCTTAGCAATGTAATTTCCCTTTTCCTCGTTAACCAAGCTGCTGCAACCTTTCCTAGCAGTTTCAACAATTCTACAGCTATAAAAAAAAAAAAAAAAAAAAAAAAAAAAAAAAGAGAGAGAGAGAGAGAGATCATAATCTTGTCAGGGTTCAGTATCCATTTCTGGGGCCCCTGTTTGCTAAGAAAACCATTGATTATAGGGGTAAAGAGGATAAGGAGACGTTCCCAGAGCTGAGCATCTCCTGGAGGTATTCCTGTTGCAGCATGTGCTGCAGAAGACTATTTCTCATCTTTTCTGAGCCAAGAAAGGGGTATGGTCAAGCATGTTAAACAGCTTCCTTCAGCAGTTCCTCCTCCTCTCTCTTCTCTAGGCTAAAGCATATGTAAAACTACACGGAATGAGGAGTCTGCTCAGCATAAATGCTTCCAGCAAAGGCCTTTCAGGGGATCTGTGCAGTGCAACATTGGCCAAGTCACTGCCACAAGTTGACACATTTTTGTTAGTGCAGGAATCTAACGATAATTCCCAGAGCAAGGACCCTTCCTCATACCTGGCTGACTGGCAGTCAGTCTTGGGACCATGATTTTTTTTTAAGTTTTTCTGTAGGATTTCTATGGCCTCACCTCTGTGGTTACTTGGGTGAACAGTGATATCAAACCTATATGGGCTCTTGTCTGCATAGTTTGCTATTGGGATGAAAGGATCCTGCAGAGCCAGTTCTTTGGATCTTTCCACTAAGAAAGTGTTCTCTAGTCCAGAATAACTAGACTGTAGCCATGGATCAAATAAATCCATGTCCCAACCTCCAGCCACTGGCTCTAATTGGCCAATTTCTTACTGGCAGTGCCCATGTTAATGTTTTTTAGGTGGTGCCCCCAACCCAGTCCACAGAGGGCTGTTGTAGAGGCACTGTGTGCTCCCTGGTCTGGTGTGCAGGTCCTCCTCTTGGATGTGCTTCCTGCTGCAGAGGATTGTGGTGTTGGGCTTGGTGCTGGCATGTGCACTGCTTGCACTTGGCACCAGTAGGAAACAACACTCAAAGATTTTACTGGGAGTTATACAGTTTTGGTGAGGATACTTGCCCCCAAAGGAGAGCTGCTCCTGATTACTGGTTGTTGGAACCAACACTCTGAGCCTTTCTTATCAAGAAACATGGGTCCTCTGCACATCTCTTATGTCACTTATCTTCAGACATCACTTCTTCTTTGCGGGCTCAGCAGTATTGCAGCTCTTTTTCGGTGTTTTCTATTTTAATAGTGGGTTGGAGCTTGTGCAATGTTACTGTGTTACTATCCAAACTGGCCACTGGATTGCACCATTGCTCCAAATAAGTGCATCTGAAAGCAATACAGCATCTGAGAGCTGAGAAGCCAGTTCTGTCTATATAAAAGGCCATTTGTGCTCTTGCTTTCCATAGTAACTCAGTTAGTTTGCTACGAGAAAATCAGTCTCTGATCAAACTTATTTCTTCAGCTGTGGGTTGAGGGGGACTAAGAAACATGACAAACTTAATGCCCTTTGATTTCCTCAGACCCCAATTTACCCCCACTCAATTCATGGTTAGGATGAGGACATTCAGAAACCTGGGGAGTTAGTTAATCTTTTGAAAAACTCAATGGAGGTTGGGGAGAAACAGAGGGGCAGCACAGAAAGGCAGACAGCATCCAGGCTGCCCAGCACAGCCACTGTAGCAGGCCATCTCCCGAGACATGGAGTAAGGGAGAAAGGGAAGGCTATTTTAATGGACTGAAGCAAACAGCTTTTATAAGCTGTCTCAATTCCACCCCTGGATGGCACTTTGCTAACCTCAGGCATATCCAGAATTGCTTACAGCTTCCTTATAACCCACTTCAGGAGCCAGCAATGTGTGACATGGGTTCTATAATGATCCATATCCACAGAGACCAGTGGACAAGCCCATGCTGACTGGGGTGGGCAGCAGTCACGGTCCAGGGGGACCCTCTCACCAATCCGGGTCAGGGTCTCCACACATAGCTGCTCTGCTTTGGGCATGCAGTGAAGGCAGTGGCCTCTTCTCTCTTTTTGTTCAGGTTCTTCAATCAGTCTCCTCTGGGGTCTTCAGAGGAACTTCAGAAAATCTGACCTGCCATGGCTTGTGTTTATCTTGGTGGCCTCTGGTCTAGGCACTGCATGGATTGTCCAGTCAGATACTTCTGTCTTGTCTTGATTTTTATTTCAGTTATCACTAACCTCCAGCAGACTACATCTATCATTGGTTTCAACCAAGCATCTTGCAGCTACAGGTCATTTTGTATTCTGTCCATCAGTTTAAAGCCACAGTTTACACATTTGTCTCTGGCACAAACCAGGTCTTGAGGCAAAGCCAGGCAGACTCCTTTATAGGTACCAAACAGACCAAGTACACAGCTTACAGAAATGGAGAGGCTAACACAGGGTCAGGAGCCAGGAGGGCCAGGGTGTCCTCAGCAAGGCAGTGTCTTGTTCCTTCCTGGGTGTGAAGTTTTCAGAATGCAAAATGCTGCTAATAATCTTATTGGCAGTGTCTTGCCTCTGAGAGATGGCTTTCCCTGATCTGCCTGGGTTTCAAACAGCATGCTGTTCTTCCAAGACATGAAGCAAGAAGGTAATTTTGGATCTCAGTCATGAGAGGTGATTGACTACTTCTCAGCTTCACAGCATCTTTGCTCAAAACACAGTTCTGTATCCGATAATCATGTACACAAGACCCATGGTCTTTTCTGTGCTTTTTGTGTGGCAGAGTATTTTAACCAGAGCATTTTTGAGTGTATGTTCAAAGGCCTGTGCTAGAGCCTTGCCTTCAGTCGTTCTGATCATCTAAGCTGGCCTTCCTGTATCTTCCCACCTCATCCACACCCCTCTCTTTTCCCCTGATTCAGTCTAGAGTATTACCACTTTTCCTCGTGATATTGCTCCTCCCATGAGGATTGCTTGCCTCATGGCATCACCTCCTTTATTTACTGTGTGAAGCATTTTGACAACTAGATGACCATCAAAGACTTTCTCTGCTAAGCAAAACATTAATGATGATGAGTCATCTTGGTCGGTTTTCTGAGAGGTGAGAAGAATATAAGGTTGCTCGCACAGAATCAGTATGGCTGTGGGAGTGGGAGAAGAAGTGGCATCAAACGTGTGAAACATCAGCAGATTTGCTTTGTTTCAGATGGTGCAATGGACTGTCACAGCTAAGAGACACCCCTTTCCAGAGCACATACGAAGGCAGCAATTATCATTACATCTGGCTGTTTGACTCGCAGATAGCTGGTTTGAAGACAAGGAAGACTTCAAAACAAGCTCAGACTGAGGCATTTAACTCATGTCTAGCAAGACATATTCATTGCTCTGCCACTGTACCCCAAGGCCTTGACTAAATTAAAAAAAAAAAAAACTCACTCCAATGAAAGTCAATGGGACATTTGTATGTATATGGAATCCAATAACCTGTACAATAAATCCCAGTGCTGTTATTTTAAGAAATAAGAGTGGAATGTGTATTTATTTCACCAAAAAACATTGTGCAAACATGAAAGTTATGCTTTGTAGTCATTGCTGAGTTGTAATTTAAGATTTAAGATGCCCCTATGAAATGCTGAATTCAAAAAGAATCTGTATCTTGAAAATATATATTCAATGTTGGTAGGAAGGAACTTAGATTTACAACTTGCCACATAGCTGTTGTGATTTGTTGAGACCATTTGATATAACTGTTTAGTCATTCTCTGGGATTCATTGGATGAGTCAATGGGCTTCAACTGATTATTATCAATTAGGCTTGAAAGAAAGTTTAACAGTTCAGTATTAATAAAAAGTCTATGCTGATTTTCCTGGCTATGGTACACAGAAAGGTCTGCAATACTTGTCTGATGAATGACTGAATTTAATATATCTCAGCACATGAGATAATGGGTTTTGTGCTTTTATTTATATGTTATTAGTATGGCAATATACTAATGTGCGTAGCAGCTGCTTTATGTTTTACATACCTAGCTTAAAAAGCAAAACTATTCTTAATTTGCTGGTGCTGTTGGATCAACATCTTTTTACTGTATGGGATGAGTATCATACTCAGTTCCTTAAATATTTAGAATCATAGAATCAGTAAGGCTGGAAGGGACCTCTGCAGATCATCTAGTCCAAACTCCCCGCTCAGCAGGGTCACCTACAGCATTTTAGATAGGGTTGCGTCCAGGCGGGCCTTGAAGATCTGCAGAGAAGGAGACTCCACAACCTCTCTGGGCAACCTGGTCCAGGGCTCCATCACTCTCACAGGGAAGAAATTCCTCCTCACGTTCAGGTGGAACTTCCTGTACTTCAGTTTCTGCCCATTGCCTCTTGTCCTGTCACATGGGACAACTGAAAAGAGTTTGTCCTCATCCCCTTGACACCCTCCATTTAGGTACTTACACACAATGATAAGATCCCCCCGCAGTCTTCTCTTCCCCAGGCTAAACAGGCCCAGCTCTTGCAGCCGCTTCTCATAGGGCAGACACTCCAGCCCTCTGATCATCTTTGTAGCCCTACACTGGACTCTTTCCAGTAGCTCCATGTCTCTCTTGTAGTGGGGAGCCCAGAACTGGACACAGTACTGCAGATGAGGCCTCCCCAGGGCTGAGTAGAGCGGCAGGATCACCTCCCTCCACCTGCTGGCAACACTCTTCCTAATGCACCCCAGGATACCATTGGCATTCTGGCCACAAGGGCACATTGCTGGCTCATGGTCAATCTGTCATCCACCAGCACTCCCAGGATGTTCTCTGCAGAGCTGCTCTCCAGAAGGTCAGCCCCCACCTTGTACTCGTGCCTACTAGGTTATTTTTCCCTAAGTGCAGAACTCTGAACTTGCCCTTGTTGAACCTCAGGAGATTCCTCTCCACCCAGCTCTCCAGCCTGTCCAGGTCTCTCTGAATGGCACCACAGCCCTCAGGTGTTATCAGCCACTCCTCCCAGCTTGGTATCATCAGCAAACTTGCTGAGGAGGCACTCCATCCCCTCATCCAGGTCACTGATGAAGAAGCTGAGCAGGATGGGACCCAGTACTGAGCCCTAGGGGACTCCACTAGCCACAGGCCTCCAACTAGACTCCACGCCACTGATGACAACCCTCTGAGCTCTGCCTTTCAGCCAGTTCTCAATCCACCTCACTGTCCACTCATCTAACCCACACTTCCTGAGCTTATCTAGGAGGATGTTATGGGAGACAGTGTCAAAAGCCTTGCTGAAGTCAAGGTACACAATGTCCACTGCTCTCCCCTACCATCTCCCATCTACCCAGCCAGGTGTTCCATCATAGAAGGCTATCAGATTGGTTAAGCAGGATTTCCCCTGGGTGAATCTATGCTGACTATTCCTGATCACCTTCTTTTCCCTCATATGCCTGGAGATGACATCCAAATGAGCTGTTCCATCACCTTTCCAGGGATGGAGGTGAGGCTGACTGGCCTATAGTTGCCTGGGTCCTACTTCTTGCCCTTCTTGAAGACTGGAGTGACATTGGCTTTGTTCTAGTCCTCAGGCACCTCTCCAGTTCTCCAGGACCTTTCAAAGATGATGGAGAGTGGCCTGGCAACAACATCTGCCAGCTCCCTCAGTACCCATGGGTGTATCCCATCTGGGCCCATGGATTTGTGGATGTCTAGCCTGCCCAGAATGTCTCTAATCCTATCCTCCTCAACCAAAGGAAAGTCTTCCCTTCTCCAGACTTTATCCCTCACGTCCACGCCACAGGATTCCTGGGGGCTGCCCTTAGCTGTGAAGGCTGA